>NW_024504786.1:17855749-18432975 GCF_017590055.1 Onychostruthus taczanowskii
AATATACCACCCCACTGACACAGTAATTGTTTGTGTAGTCCTTAAATTGTGATAAAAGGGTTTTTATTTTATATTTCCCCCTTTTATCACGATTCCCAAAACAGAGGATCTGTACTTTCACAAAAAGTGCTGTAAATGAATGGATTGTTGTATCCAAAGAACAAAACACTCTTCTAATTGAAAACAGGTCAGAGTTTTTTATTTCTTAACTCTATTTGAACTGCCAGAAATGGAATATTACAAAGCACAAAGAAAATGGTACACATCTCAGTCATCTATTTATTTTCTTTTCCTGTTTTTCATCAGACTAATATATGCAGCAAAGGCCAAAACCTGTTTGACTGGGATACCTGCAGTTACCTGTTTAATCTGCAGTTGGAATTTGAATAGAAATGTAATTGTTTTCCAAGTGTCTCTACGTTTCTCCTTCAGAATGTCTAGCAGTGTCTACAAACTTGTAAAGGAGTTACAGATCTGTGATTTTTTAAAATTGAAGTCTGATTTGGAACTGAGTCCAGTACATGTACATTTTTCAGTGTATGTTGGAAGTGCTTCCTTTTCAATTGAAGCACAGTCTTGTCTTGCAGGAAGACAGCACACAAAGAGCCTCCTCACGAGGGGCAGTGGAGGGGCAGCTCTGGTCCCTTCTCTCTGGTGACTGGTGACCCAAGGAATGGCATGGAGCTGTGTCAGGGAAGGTTTAGGTTGGATGTTAGGAAAAGGTTCTATGATTCTATGAAAATTTCATCAGCAGTAAATCTTAATTGTGTTTGAAATTGTGCTAATATTCCAAAAAAAAAAGTAATAAAGCATAATTCTGTTCCCTTAAAGTATTATTTTTTAAATTTTCTTTTAAAAAATCACAAAGGCTGACATGAAACATAGACAAGAAAATTTAGACAAAAAATTTGCATAAAGAATGTGCTGTAGTTTCCAACAGAAATTCATAAGTGGAAGTGTTCTTTTGAAAGGAAAAAGACCCACTGCTGAGGTTGTATAAAATATCTGCAGAATTGTCAAATATATTTATCTTCTGTGAAATGGAAGACTTGCAGCACTTAATAAGTAGTAGTCCACTCATAATTCTAGTGACCAAAATCCTTTTGATTTAAATAGGGCTTGTTATGTGTGGAAAGTTTATTAAGTGCATATGTGACCATGAAATTCTGATTACAGTGACCTAAGCATGTGGAACATGTGCAAGTTCTGCTACCCTTAGCTGTTAATGTGATGTTGTAGAATTCATTTATTACAACTAACTGGATACATCCACTAATGGTCACTGAGTAGTGATTGGAACTATTATCATGATAACGTGTTAGGGGCCACTGGGGGGAAAATGCTGTCTCATGCGGTTTGATTATTTATTTTTGGACACTTTAATAAGCAGTCTGGTTCTGTTTCTTTTTTAGATCTTTATTTGATTCACTGGCCTGATGCACAAGTTCCAGGTAAAAGTAATCGAGAGGTCCGAGCTGAAACCTGGAGAGCAATGGAAGAGCTCTATGAGAAAGGTAATCTAATAATAAAGCCTACCTTAGAAAAAGGGATTACAGTGTGCTTTGGGATTGGGAAACTCATAGTGAGAGATGTTCAAAAATTTAATTTGAGCATACTACATGCTCATATTTCGGTGGAATTTGGGTGTGCAAGTTTCAAAAATCTCTTTGAGAATTGCAATTTGCAATTAGCAATTTGGTCCTGCTTGTACATAATATGTTGTCAGATTGTGTCCATGAGATTAATAATGGTGTGCTTACTTTTTTGAGGAAACCTACTGCTTCATTGAAATCTCTATGCCACCACAGAACACCATTGAACACTACAGAATGTCTTTGTAGTAACCTCCTTTTTAAGTATAAATCATGCCAAGTTTTGTCTCCTTTAGTTTTTTTTTAATATATAACTGTATGATGCCATTTTCCAATTTATCTGATGTTGTAGTATTTTATAACTGCATTTGTGTTTTGAAAGACAAAATAAAGTGTCTAGATAAGGAACAAATACTCAACTGCAGATTCTTTGGTACTTACTTCTGGAAAGAATTTTCAAAGAATGGAGCTACTCAGGTTTGGATAATTCACTTTGATATTCAGTGCACAGCAAACTTCATTTTATGATCATAGCTATAGGAAGACTAGGCTGTAGATTTAAGAAGTGAATTTTGCTCCTGAAGTATGCAGAATTATTAGAAATTATGTGAGAGAAGATCCTGTCATGCCATTCTTGGGCCATGTGGACCCCACTGTGTACAGCTTCAGAGAAGTTCCACAGGAGGGGAGAAGACTTCTTGGGTAAAGTAATCCATCCACTGACCCAGAGCTACTGAACCAGTGATTGCAGCAGGGGAGTTGTACAAAGGCTGTCTGTCACTACCAGCTTTACCAGAGCCTCTTACACTTCAATTCTTCTTTCACTTTTGCTGGCCCTCTGCAAACACAGAAGTAAATGATCTTTGATATCTCTTTTGTTCTTTTTATATTAGAGCATAAGGGAAGTTGCTAAAAGTGTTTTCTACCATGTAAGACATTACAATATTCAGTTTTTAAAGAAGTGCTTCACTGACATAGTATTTCAAAACATGAATAACACTTACATCCAAAGATGGATCATTCCACAATGCATTTCACCTTTTCCACTGTGAAGGTTTTTTCTGATGAGTATTTAAGTTACTGCATGCTATTTGTGCCTAGATATGCCATCCTAATTTGCTGCAAACAGGTTGTATTTTCCACATTCTATTATTATTCCTATCCTATGGGATTTATTCTGCTTTTATACGCATCTTTGTGATCTCTTCTGTCTTACAGGATCTTTCTTTGTCTGTATCTTCCTAATGGAAAAGGCTATGAGCAATTCCGTGATCTTTTAATAAAAGTCACTGTTGTGACGAACTCTCTGTGTGTGGAGACACAAGGCTTGACTCCATTTCAGAAGGCTGGTTTATTATGTTAAATATTATACTAAAATATTACATTAAAACTATACTAAAAGAACAGAGAGAACAGAGAGATCTGAACGTTACAAAGGACAAGAATAGAATAGAATGCATAACAAAATCTTGTGACTGCTCACAGCCTTGGCACAGGTGGCTGTGGTTGGGCATCAGGTGAAAACAATCCACATGGACCAATGGAAGATGCACCTGTTGCATTCCACAGCAGCAGACAGTTATATTGTTTACATTTCTCTCCTGAGGCCCTCCGCTCCTCAGGAGGGGAAAAATCCTAGGAAAGGATTTTTAATAAAATATCATAGCTACAAGTCACTGGAAATACTATTGCTCTTTTCACAAACAGAGGGGAAAATTGCTTTTTGTCTTTGTCCCTATGCATGATACCTCTTCAAAGACAGCTCATGCTAGATTTTTTTTTTCCTGTGGTTGCGTTTCTTCAATTTTTTTTCAATTTCTGTGTTGCTACTTTCAGTCTTTTTCTGAATTTAAGCATTCTGTAGACTCATGAATCATTTAGCTGAGGAAAATTTTCCAGCTCTGGTTGTTGAAATTACCTAAATTACCTCAGATCATTTACAGGGGAAGGAAAATTTAATGGCCTGGTTGAATCAAGTGCCTTAGAACCTCAACTTCCACACTTTTGCTTTAGGGGATACAGATTCTGGATCTCCTGACCATAACTATGTGTTCCTGAAATGACACGCAGATGTTAACCACTCTGGAGTTGGAAATGCAATGATTCCTGAGCAAAATGTTAAATAATTTGTTTGCATGGTTAACCACTAGATTTTCCACTGAAGATTAAACACTTGCTGCATATCTTTGTGACTTGCTATGTGTTACGTGAGCAACATGGTTTAAATTGAATGTAGGATTTGGTCAAAATCCTAACTGGTGGAAAAGAATAAAATCTTCATTGATTAGGGGAAGAAATTAAAAGTTCTATGAACAAGGGAGTTCTTTGTCTTCTCTGAACTTGACATTAGTCCAGGTAGTCATTGGTTTGTGTTTGGAGTTTTGCTACTTGAGGCTCTGGCCTCAAGTGTCTTCCCACCCAGCTACCTGAGGAGAGACAGAGCTTCTGGGTCTGTGCCCAGTCTAGGTCAGTGTGCACTAATTTAAAAGACCATGTGCTCAGATAATATAAACTTTGTGTAACAAATTTTAAAAAAAATCTGAATATTTGTCAGAATTATTAAAATACATATTTTAGGAAGCAGAAATCTTTCATAAAGAATTAAACAAAACTTTATACTATACTGAGTCTGATTTTCATAAACTCTCAAGTACCTCTGGCTGTAGAGGATTTATTGTTGCAGGTTTATTGCTATATGAAGGCTGCAGGTGCCAATGAACTTGGTGTAGAATTGGTAGATGTGCTTTCACTGAGATGTGTAGGCATCCTCGTTTACTGTTTCTTAATCTGTAGCTGCTTAGTAATGCTTCTTTTATGTACTGCTAATGCAGGTTTGGAGTTGAGCTGTAACATCAGAATATCATCATAAATAGAAAGTAGTACTTTCAAGTGATGAGAGAGATCCTTTGCTGTCACTGAATAATCCCCTCTCTGGTTTACCACTGTTTTTGTATTTCGTCAAAGGGGATTTGAGGTTAGCATTTTGTGAAAGACTCTTTTGTCCTGATATGATGTGAACTGGAATTATGAACGATTTAAAATGAGAATCTGAGTAGTGTTTGTTTGGGATCTGGTTACCCTCTCCAGTGGACTGTTCACCGTACTGAAGTTTTGGGCTGCACTGCTTGGATCCAACGTGCTTTGGAAGCTGAAGGGAATCTGGTTACTGCCCCAAGGCTGGAGACTCAGGAGCACTTGAAAGAAGGTTTCATGTTTTAGCACTCTTCCCTGTGCTTGGATTCACTGTTCAACTGCCTCAGGCGACTGAGCAGCTATCTCAAGATCACACTTCAGGTTAAAAACAATTTCCCAGAATCCTGAGGGGTACCACGAGAGATACAAGACCATGCCCAAAAATACTCCTAGGGATTCTAAAGCCATTGTTGTCTTTTACTGTAACAGTATGACATACTACATTAATTATCTGTATTAAAATAACACACCCTGGAAGTTATACTTTCTTCAGCTGTTTTAATCCCTCTGAATTGCATCAGGAACATGGTCCTGTGTCTTTCTTCTTTGCCCTTGAGCTAGGGAGTCTTTGGCTAAATATGCTTATCTTTTTCTCCTGGCTAAATCCTTCAGTAGATTTTTAGAGTCCATTGAATGTTCAACTTGCATCTTTCCCTCTTTAACCTGAAATTTGTATATTCACACCCTCCATCTTCTCTTGCTACAAAGGCAAGATTATACTTTTAGTTTGTTTTTGTAGTATTCCTATTGTACAGACAGAGCCAAGTCATTAAAGTTGCTGGTTTTCATTAATATCTTTCCAGGGAAAAATGTGATAGAGTCCTGGTCAGCAAAGGTAGGTAGATATTTATGGTGGTATCCAAGGCAGTTGTATCATTCCATACTATGAATCAGACAGATTTTATCTACATTTCCCCAAATCATACAGAAAGTGTTAGAATGCTTCCTTCTCATAGTGATGAATTACAACACTGCTTTATTCATGAGACCTTCATGTGCTGATGAAGGAAGAATTCAGTTCAGAGATTTCTGTTTTGTCTTGCAGTCTGTGTCTTCCATGTCTTCAGACCTGGGATTTGCATGCACTTAGGCTTGACCTTGCTTCCAGAAGGAATTGTGCCAACTCTTAGAGTAGCTTTGTAGCTTGGGGATCAGAATTCTGCACCTGGTCTTGGTATTCAGCCCCAGTGATCAGAAATTTTTTTAATGAACAACCTCCTGAGGAGCTTCTGTTGATAAGCTATTGCAACTTCTTAATGTTGAGAGTTAAGAACAAATGGCAAAGGAGAATTATTTTCTTTACTGGTTTTAGAATTTTTGTAGGTACCTAAAAATATAAAATAATGAATTTGGAATGAAATTTAGAATAGTGTTTACCTGCACTAAAAACTGCCATTAAAAATCCTGTGTGACTTCTGATAGACCAAACTGATAGCTCTCTATTTGTAGCAGAAAAGATCTTGTTGCTAAACTGGCTTCTACTCGCTCAGGAAAACATAGTTTTAATAATTAGTTTATTTAAATGCTGTTAAATTCTTTTTTTTATTATTATTGTTATCTTCTCTGACTTGTTAATCTGGTGCAGTTTGACTGGAGCTGTTTCACAGAGCCAGATGACTCAGGTCACAGAGTGGAGAAGACTCTATCTGTGCTGCAGTGCTGAGAGGCAGAGAATTCCAGACCTTTGTTCAATAGCCTGTATTTGTGTTTTCCTTTAAATAGTTATGGGATAAACACTGCTGAGGGAAAAGGGAGGAAAAAAATACTAAAACTTGGTCAGTGAGACATTTGCGCATAATAACTGGTTATTTCTGTTGTAACAGCTGAAATCAACTAGAGTGCTTGTAATATCAAGGCTATGGTTTAAATTTTTGTGGTCTCGAAATGGTCCTTTTGTGGAATTATCTTCTCCAGTACCTCAGAACAGAAGCCAGACTGCCTACAGAATCCATTCCAAGATACATACATTGAGTCATATATTCCCTTGACAGCTGCAACATTCCTGTGTAGGCATTTGTCGGCTGGCAGATGAAAGCAGGATGGCAAACTGCTCTGACATGGGGAATAGTCACTGCATGTGCTCCCTGGTAATTGGGCTGTTCCTAGCAAAGTGACCCTTTCCATAAGCAGTGTCTCTGATGACCTTGATTTTGGCATTGTGGCTAGCCCATCATCTCAGCAAGCTTTTCATACACACACGCGCATCATTACTCGTCCCTCTGTCTAAAACTGCTGGGAAGAACGAGGGCTTCCAGCCAGGGCTTTTGCTTGAAGTTGGCAAGAGTAGTACTGTGGTGGTTGTTGTTCAGATCCCACTGGAACTCACTGCCATTTTACTAAAATGGTTTGCTTATCTTTTTAATGTGTAGCAGTGCAGCTTCTGCTGACATGAAATACTCTTCCTCGCATCAAAAATTCCTTGATGTGTCTTGACATATGTTTTTGTTATGATTATATTTGTGATTTGAAGAGAGTCTCATAAGTAAGAGAAATTGTTTAGCCATGTAACTTTGTTCTTGGAAAAAAGTTGGTTTTTTTAAAATTCCAAGTGAGAGGAGATATCTAGTCAACCTTAGTATTCTTACCATCTTCATTGCTGGGTGTAGACCAGTTCAGTCATCATATTTTCTTCCTCCATTTTCTATCCGTTCTTAAAAGTAGGAGGGAAAAAGGTTCAGTGAACCAAATACAGCTTTTATGCAGATGGTACAAATTTCTAGCACATCCTTTTCTAGGTGACATATTCTGATTTAAGTCTGTGTGATGAACACCTGAAAATTCAAACTGTTGTGTTACTGCTCCACAAAATGTTTGCCTCAAGTATGTTTATGGTGGTAGAATTTATATGTGAATGTCTGCTCAGAAGTTGCACTGATGTTTTAATAAGCAAAAGCAACTTACTTGCCTAGAAACAGCTCTTTTTCACGTTGATATTCTGTATGCTACATGAGGATGTCTTGTGGGTTGTTATTGTGAGAAGCACAGTTCAGAAATGTGTTTTCATGGGGAGGTGGTTGCAGAGGGGTGAGGATTTTGGTTTTGCACCACACCCTTCTCATCAGATAAGACAGCAATAAAGACACGGGGAAAAAAATATTATACATATTTATGTTAAAGATCATAGAGAAACCTTCATAATTTTAGTATCTTATTTAAAAATAAGAAATTACCATAGAAAAAGTTTTTTTGGTGCAGATGGAAAATTGAGAATTAATCTAAAATTACATTAATATCTGTGCTCATGTTTGGCTCATTTTTCTTTCTTAATGTCAGTGGGTAATTCTAAGAGTAAAAATAAACCTTCAGATTACTTTTGTTTCTTGACTTATTGTAGTGTATGGTTTATGCCTTTTCTGCTAGCAAGTGAATCTTTTTTGTCACAACTGTAAATAAGCAAGCTAAGCAAAATGATTTAAAGCAAATATTCAGAGTTGTGTTCCCATACAGATGTGCCAAGAGGTCCCAGCGTGAGTACAAGAATTCTTGTAAAGAAGGCAATGTTGAAATATCTTTCAAAGGAAAGTCCTTGAGCAAAATAACTTTTTTTTCTCAATAAATAACGTACATGATTGTGGGAAAGGCATAATTTATCTATTTTGCATATGATGAAGCAAAGCCTTAGATTTTTAACTATTTTAAATCAGTATTGATTTATTAACATCAGTTAGGTTGCTGTTATTCATACCACTTGGGAATCATTATCCTCTCTGATACAGAAGTCCAAAAAGTATTCCAGTTCAGGAAACCATGCCATCATATTTATAGGGGGAACAAACTATTTAGAATGTATATCTATTCTAATGTATCTTACCTATGTGCTGTCTGTAATACCTCCAAAGTGCTACTTTTAGGGGTACATATTCTATTCTATTACATAGCTGAGTTGCTGATAATTTTGATCACATTTTCAAGTCACAGTGTTTGGTAGCATTATTGAATAAGGTATGGTGGGGTTGATTTTGTCCCATGTAGGGGGATTGGGTTTTTTTATCTGGTCTGGTTTGTAGTGTCAACTGTAAGGATAAAAACATGTCAACATAACTAAAATAACATTGCATTGAAGTAGTTAGAATGAGCAGCCAGGGTCAGAGACAGTGTGCATTAAGGCAGTACTATGCTGCGTTATGCTGTTTGGTTAGCCCTTTAACAGTTGTGGAAGCTGACTGCTTGGAATGAGTTTTCAGTCAGGAAGTTAACAATTGGACTTCTGCTCATGCCTGTTCTCTTGTTGTCCTCATAGTTTATCACGGTTCACAGGTGACGTGTAGCAGGAGCGATGGTCACAGAATCGCAGACAAGCACCTGTACTGTGGCAGTGAATAGGCTAAAAAGAAATCCTTTGGAAGAGAAAGTACAATGTCTGTATTTGCAGTTTTGCCACAGTCTTCCTGTGTGTCTCAGAGAGGGGCACGTAGCCTTCTAGTGTCTGTGTGCTTTAGCCTGTGCTGTGGGAACACGTGTTATTTCACAGATTTAGAAGTTAATTCCTCATTGATTCTGTCTAAGAGTAGTCTGTTTTATTTATCAAGGCTTTGGCTTTTAGTCTGCATGTTGGGCACACTAAGCCTACAGCTTTGATTTAACAAGTTATGCTGAAATGAAATCTTGTAGGGTTTCTATGTGTAGTGCAATTTACACCCAGCATGCGTATCAGAGAGAATGTGGACCTTTCCAACCTGTGCAACCTTGTTAATAAAGATACAGTGACTGCAGTTGACCTCTTGTGAAAAGTAGATCCATTTGTGTTTTTATTCTGTGGCCTGAATAGAAGATATAACAGAATGGGCACTGTTCACTTGACGTGGGAATTCTCCCTTGCTCTGACTCATGTAGAGCAGCAGGGAGGGGGAGGAAAATGGGCTCCAAAAACCTGGTATCCAGTTTTATAATTTACAAAATCTTTTTGATTTGAACTTTGTACATTTAATATTCCAGAGGGTATTTGGAAGTTTGATAAAAGTCTGTGGTAGTGCTGGAGAAAGATAAGGCTCACTATTGTACTAAAACAGGGTTGTGGTGCCAAGACAGTATATTTATGCTTTTCTGTTGCAGGACTAACAGTGCCCATCAAACTTTGTATAATTTGGTATTATGCAGAGTAAAGATAAAAATACCCACTCTTTCTCTAAGTTGCAATACAAAATACTTTAAGCTTAATACTCAACTATATTGCAAACCAGTCCATTAACATGATATAGTGTTTCACAGTAGCTGGGAGAAATACAGTGTGGTGAAATTACCAATGTGTTGGGGGCCAAGATTTTTTTGTGGAGAATAAAAAAGATCCTTACTTCTTTCCCCATTATAATCAACTGTTATTTTGCCCATATGTTTTCTGATGTGTCTTGCAGAGTTTCATGATAGGCTTTCAAAGCTGGATGAAATTTTCTGTTCCAGCATTGTGGTCAGTCAGTTTTTAGCATGCATAAAGGAACCAGTGTTCCTACGTTTTTCTTTGAGCCTGTGAAGTCAGAGTGGCAAGGAATAGAACAAAGCCTCAGAAGATATAACAGGAGCCTTTGGGAGCTAATGGGGAATTACAAACTCTTTGTTTATTGCACCTGGCACTTTCTCAAAATGTGCTTCATAAGGGCCAGACCAATCATTTACTTAAGCAGATAAGGAGGGTGCTTTCTCTCCCTGAGTCAAAGCTCTCTAGGTTTGTAAATAAGACAGTACAAATGTATATTTTAAGAGTACTTTTTAGAGACATTATCGCTAATATATTGCAAACTTTTACCTCAGGCAACCTGAACTTCAGGACTAGTTAAAATGGTTAAGTTAAAAAGAAGCATGGACTTCAAAACCACCTGCAATCACAACAGCTATAGCAACGTGTATCTTGCCTGAATTGTCTGAAATGAGATTTTTAAAGCATTCAAAACAGGCAATAAATTGGGGGAAAAAAAAAGAAAAGAAAAAAAAAAAAAAAAAAAAAAAAAGCCTGCCCCCATTTTCCAGAGCATTCTGGTGTTTTTGAGGAGACCCATGGCAGGAGCTCTGGGGAGCTTACCTCTGTTGGTGCCCCATGAGAGAGGAAATATAAGGAAATGTGTCCCCTGCATCTCCCAGGTTGTTTCAAGGCAATGAGTCAGGACCATTTTTTCACAAGTTTCTCAATATGCATGTTTTTTATTTCTACTGCTGATATAATTCCATGGATCTTGTGTGATAGACATAGTCACATAGTCACAAGTGTCAATCTGTCACATAAGGCCCAGGAGCTAACCAGACCGTCTGTTTCTTATCCGTCTTTTGTTAAATCTTCATTCTTCTGAATTAATCCAGAAGATGTAAATATGGAAATAATTCTGTATAATCCTCTTCTTAAAGGCAGTCTTTCTGAGATTTGGACAATGCAGAGCAACTGTGTTAATCTTCCATCAGGCAAAAGGAAGCAATTCTCTAGAGCAGATTCCATTGACTGATTGTTCAAATTTAAGCTCTATTTTCCAGTGTTTTGAATTCATGTTTCCATCATGCATTGAAATAAGATTTTTTTAATACAGTTAGACTGAGCAATTGTTTAATTACTATTTGTATTTTATATTGCAATTTAATGCAAAAGTCAAAACACTTTAACTGTCATATAGTGAACTGTAACTAACACCAAACCAATGGATTTGAAATGAAGGATTCTAAATTCACCAAGTCTATATTTAATGAAACTGAAATATTTTAAGTGTATTCCCTTAAAAAAAATTCCCTTAAGAAAATACTGGTTTTATAAAACCATTGAAATTCGAATTATTTCTCTGTTTTCTGGGAGAATGTTTACTTTCTTGGCAGTTTTGAATTAAGCTTTCTGTGGGACATCGCTCTGAACACATGAATGCTGTAATACTGATTTTAGGAATCATTTTAGTAGGAATGACTCAGATGACTTTTAATGCAAAACATAAATAACCTGAAATTTCTTGATGGGAAATCTAACATGATGGAACAGACTTCAAAGTCTCCTGTGAGAAATATGCTAGAAGCAAAACATCTTCGAGTACACTGTAGGGGAAAAAAATGGAGGGTTTTTGTGGAAATGTACTATTTCATGTCTGTGACTTAATTTTGTTTTATTTCAACTTGAAATGAAAGCTTTATTCTTCAAGGGCAATAATGGCATGTTTTTGTAACTCCTTAGCTTTCAACAATAGTGTATAATATTTCGGTTCACCATTGTGTTAAAACTGTGTTTTTCTGACTGCTGTGGCATAATGATTTATTAGTGTTGACACTCTAGGGTTGTTTGTCAAAAGCTCAGCTTTTGCTCCTTCTGGCAGATTACATACAAATTATGTAAATCACTATAATGCTGGTTTTTAACCTAATTATGTTATACATCATGAACAATGGTATATTCTGCAAGGGAAAGGCATCTGGAATTTTAGTTGTTAATATATTTTTTCTTCTTTTGGTATTCCACGAAAGAAGCACATTGAGAAGTGATTGAATGTGTGCAGGTTTTTTTGCTACAGCTTATGCTTTAGCTTATGCTGCAAAAATATGTGAAAGCTGATTTTTTTTTTTTAGAACTCTAACAATCTGTTTATACAAATTAGCAGTAAGCTGTAACTTCACTTACAGAATTTCACAGAGGACTAGAAAAATATGATTTCTTTTTTTTTGTATATAGATACAGACATGTCTATGCATTTTATACAATTGGTCTGCTCAAATAAATACTGGATTAACAACAGTGATCAGACTTCTGTGTTCACACACAGAGACAGACTTTCCGTCTGTAGCATTACAAACTGAAATGTAGCTCAAGTCAATGCAGACAAAGTTCAAATACTGAAGAAATTAGCCTGAGCCACAGAGTGCACAGCCTAAGGAGACCCCTGCTAGCCTAGCCCCAGCTGCCTTCCTTGCCAGCTGTGCTTAGCAAAGCAAAAGGACCAAACTATCCCAGATGGGTCAGGGCTGAGGGGTGGTGGCAGGCCAGGACTGGGAGTTGGCTTTTATCATATCTGAGGTTTGAAGGAAGACATCTGATTTCTGGCCTGTCAGCTCTTAATTTGCACACACACATGCGCACTTGAGGTTTGTTTAAAAAATAGCCTTCATATCACCTAGGTCCCATTTGACTTCATTTGCTTGTCAACAGGAGCTGAGAAATCTAGCTACATTTTTAACCTTCATAGTTCTTGCCAGGCACTGCTTATTAACTTGAAGATTTTACACAGAGTTTTACGTAACCTCTTGTAATGATCTAATAGAAAATAGGCAGTGTGACATGGTTCATTTGGGCTGCATGTCCTTGGGTTGTATTGCTCACACCTTATTAGTCTTCAGCAAATGTTCCACTTTCCTTTAGTTTTGGCAAGCTGCTTGGAACACCATTTCCTTCTTTTCATTCTGGTGGAGTCCAATTGTTCTTTGCTTATACTACATTAGCCTTTCCCAGAATTTAGCCTGGAGTTTTTATACACTGGGGAGTTTCCAGTGTGTTTAGATTACAAAATGATTTCCTAATGTGACTGTGACAGAACCATGTTTTCAGATAACACTATCAAACTAGATTTCAGTGCATTTTTCTGTGTTCCTTTGTGGTATTTTGCTCTATAGAAATGATGTAAAAAATAATTTTGTCTCTTAAAAGTGATATTTTTCAAATCATCCATCCGAGTAGTTAGGATTGTCCTAAAACTTTTTCTTGTTCTGTTTTCTTTAGGTTTGTGTAAATCAATTGGCGTAAGCAATTTTCTTATCAGCCATCTTGAGCAACTAAAGGAGGACTGTGTGATTACTCCACATGTTAATCAGGTGATTGGATACATGTATTTAAAGTGTCTGGGTTTGAGTTTTTACTTTGGTTTTTTTGGTTAGCAACCTCCTCCCCACTCCTATCCATGAAAGGCTACACCCAAACTATTGCCTTAGCAATAAAATTTCTTTTTTCTCTTGTATTTGCGTATTGAAAACCATTCAGGAAGATGACCCAAAGGGTAGGGAAGTCCTTCCTCATATTTCCCCCACCCACTTTCTCCCAGGCTACTTCTTTATGTCTGGGTACACAGACATGAACAAATGGTCCCTGTGACAGTTTTTGGTGAAAAAACAGTTTAGAAATAAAATTCAAGAATCACAGAACATTTAGCATCTTCAGAGTGAAGCAGTTTTTGGAAAGCCTGCCTTCGAATACTTTTGTGCTTCCTGTAAGCAACACTGAAAGAGTCAGTTAATTACATACCCATGTAAGGGTGCCCTTCCCTTGCTCCCCCCTCATTTCCTAGTTCACATAAATTCACTCAACTCCTGGTTTAGGCAGGTGCTGTGACAGCCCTGGCAGAATTTTTTTTGCTGCCCTAGGCAGATCTGGGATGGCCACCTACGTACCGGCAGGCTGCCAGGACACTCGACAAATGTTCCCTTGTTGCAGGTTTCTGCCTACAGCTGTGCTAGAAGTTCATGCCCCCATTCCTTCCACCTCCTGCCAGATAGTGTATGTATGCTGACATGGATGTGGGAACTGGAATGGATGGAGTGCAGGCGCATGTTTTTCCCCTTTGTACAGGTGGTCAGGATTTCTGGCAGCTGTTTATACTTTAATGTCATTAACAGCCATAAAAGTGTTGCTCAGAGTGTGACCGTCAGAACCAAACAACTTTGATTTTGGCTGTCCACTATACTAAAGGTTACAAAAGGGCAATTAATTAATGTTAAATAAGCATAAACCCATATAAATTATTTAAATCCAGTTATTCAAAATAAACCATTGAAATATATGTTAAGGTGGGCAGGTTGATGACTGTTGAATAATTGGTGAATTTACCAAGGTTCAAGAAATACACATCTAAAAAGACTTTACTAGAGTTTGGCATGAATTGTTACTGCCTGTTAAATAACAGTAGCTTTTCAGTTTTCTACTAAATCACTGCAAGGAAAAAATAGTGATTTTTGTTTTGAAATTTTCTCTTACCCACTGTGTCAAAATGTTACCAGTCTTACTTTTTCAGTGGTGTTCATGGAGACAAGCTGTTTCTTGGGGCTATTTGACAAAACTCTTTTTCTGAGGCTAAAAAGAGGAGACAAAAAGTTGAGGTGGTGGTGATACAGAGGGGTGGGAGAGGCCCCTGCTAGTAATTTCTTTGAGATGCTACACAGCAGTTCTGAATTGCAAGCAAAAACCAACAATGAATTACCCATGCCATTGCCAAGTGCTTCACCTAAAGCAGTTTTGTTATAGCGTTAATTTATATTTTTTTAGACTTAAAGTAGTTTTATAAACCATACTTCAGCTTATTCTCAAAAAAGTATATATTCTGTTTCTTGCTTCATGTTGGAGAGTTACTGAGTCTGATGGTAAGATTACTTAAGTACCATCAAATAAATAATTTCTAAATTCAAAATGGGAACGCTGTACTGAGTTCTTATGTCACTGTCCACAATTTATAATACAGGGGTTTTTTCACTATATTTATGCATAAAATAGTGTACAGTTTCAATGGACTTACTAAATATAAAACATTTGCAAATAGTCATTAGATACAAAGTCTAAATATTGAAGAAACAAGTGGAGGAAAAATACTTCCCTTTTAGACTTCAGGGTGTTCTTACAATTACAACAGTCCCCTTATTATGTTAAAATTGAAAGTTGGTTGGGTTTTTTTTTTTCTGTGAAGGGGAGAAAGTAGGAAGGCAGAAGAAATAAGCAATACTTCTGCTTTACAAACCAAGTTTTAAATACTGCCTTTCTTGTCCGTTCCTGGGAAAAATCCAGGATTGTCATGTCTTTTAAAGAAGCAGGCAAGACCTGTCTTTTCAAGAATATGGTATTGCTAAGTTATTTATTAATAAGCAAGCACCTTTTAAAATTTCAGTATGCTATTAAAAGTACTGGTAAACGCTGTAAAATGATGGTACTTTATTCTAGCATCATCTAGAGTGAAACTTACAACCTAGAAGTTCCAGGTTTGTGTGCCAGAGTTTTGTAATTGACTTGGCAGTAGGAAGTTTGGATTTGTGCTCAAAGAAATCTTTGAAGTCTCTCTGAAGGCTCATTGCCCTTTCACTCATTACAGGAAAAATATATTTTGTAAGTACTTAATAAATATATACGTTTCATGTACTAAAGTGATGCACTGAACCTAAGTATAAGCTGTTCCTCTGTGAATTCCGTGTAGGAATGTTCATCAATATTTTTCCAGTCCTGGAGAAGTGTGAATTACTATGTAATGACCTCAGAGAGACTTGGTTGCATTGTTGATACTGACATTAATTTTGAGCTCTATTGTGTAAATTTGTACAAGGTAGAAATGCATATGAGACATTAGAAAACAACCCTTTTTACATAAACTCACCTAAACTGTTCTTCTATATAGAAGATACTTATAGGCTTGTATTTCAGTTTCATAAAGAGAAAAAAATTATAAGACAGCATTCCCACTGAGAAAATTACTGAATTCCAGATGTGCAGAAACTTTATCACGTGAAAAGGACCACAGCAGGGTGGAAAAAATAAGGCCTCTGTGCATCATCATCTGAGGTATGACTTTCTAGGGCCGTGTGTCAGGGGTGTTATTAGGCTCAGCTCTTCCCCATTTGCTTTGACTGTTGTAAAAATCCAGTGCTTTAGTTGGAGGTCCCTGTGGCTGGACATGTAGCAGCTGTGAAGTTCTGTAATGTGAACTGCAAACTGTTCTATTAAACAGATGCCAGTTTTTACATGCCAGTCAATCAGGGTAGGGTGCCAGAAAAGATCAAGCTCTTCCTCTGCCATCATGTGACAGACAGGCCTCGCCTGCAAAATGTCTGGTGACAAAAATAGCAAGGGTGGGGCAAGACGGGAAGCAAGAATTGTTATTGTGAGGGGAAGCATGTGTTGACCACTCACCTTATGCCTCTTGTAGCTCAGGATCCTAGTGCCTTGCAGATGCTGCTAGAACCTTCCAGAATGTTTTTATTTAAAAAAATAAATTCAAAAATTCTTATTTTATTTGATGTGTTTGATTGTTTTAGTAATATATTTAAGAAGAAAAATACATGCTTCTACCGACACAAAACTGCATGTGTCAAAATGGCAAAAATTCAATTCACAAAATTTGAGAGTCTCTGGATTCAGTGAAAGGCACAAAGTATGATCTTTTCAGGTGGGAAGTAGTTGTTGCTATGTATTCTGCTTGTGAAGCATGCAGGTGATATCTCAACATACTGCTCTTGATTTAAACATTTCTGGTGTAACCCGAAACTGTGCTGCCTGGAGTCTTACTAGACCAGCAGGCAAATTCTACTTGCAGTTTAATTAGTAATAAATGCTGAATAAGTCACATGATGCCATAGAAGCACTGCAGACGTTTCAGCATTTGGTCCTAAATACATAATTTTTTATTTCATATTTTCTGAGCTACATTTTTGATCTACTTACTGTAAAGAATATCTGCTAAAATTGCTTATTACTCTTTTAATAATCCAGTAATACACCTGGCTTTCTCTTTCACTTCTCCCCTTGTAGTTTTGCTTAGATACAATGAGAATATTTCGTATCCAGCTCAGGTGCAAACAAGTGAATAACTGTATGACCTAAGCACTGCTCTTACACATACAAACATGAAATACAAAGGGTACTCAAAGGTCAAGAAACATCAAAGGTTGAAGACATGGATGTCTGCTGCTTGAACCTTGTTCCCGAGTCCACCTAGTAATTTAGATCATAGCAGCTTTAGGCTGACTCAGCCCAGCCTTCCAGGGGCACAGTTTTTTCTTAGCTCATATTGAATGACTGCCAGCCTATTGTTCCTGACTATTGTTGTCTGAAAAGACAACATGTACTAAAGATGAGAAACAGGAAATATTCATTTGTCCTCTTTGTAGCAGAAGAAATTTTCCAGATTCCACGTATTGAGGTAATTGCTCAGAAGAGTATTTTTCTTCAAAATGCGTAAGAGTTCAGTCCCTGGAACAATGCTGATGACCAGTCACAAAAATGCATCACATGATTTTGTATTTTGTTAAAGAAAATACTACCCACTTTCATCTAAATGCAGAGTAATGTATGCTTCTTACAATTAATAGACTGTGAAATACTTATTTAAATAAGTTATTAAGGAACATCACAGAGTTTCTTCTCTGGTTTTAGCTACATGCCAGAATATGTCTCTCCTCTGAGATTATTACTGTCCAAAAACTTTTTTCCTTTTGCTCCCAACAACTGTGTCTTTGTAGCTTGTTACTTTTCCTTTTTTAACTGGTTCTTGGCAATTTGTGATCTTCCTTCCTCCAAAGGATCTCCTTCTCACATCAATTCCACAGTGTGATTGCTTCCCTGCACAAGCTGATGGTGACACCACACAGAATACAGGATTTGCCATGTGCAATCCATGCCAACAGGCTTTGCTTCCAAGGTCATGTCCTCACCCGAAGTAAATTGTTCTGGTTGGTCGCTTGCAAACCCAGCCCCTGCTCAGCCCCCTCCCCTTGCCTGGGCAACTCAAAGATCATTAGAAAGAATAATTAGTAAAGAAGCAGGAAAGGACATAGATTTGAGGAAGAGAAAGTAGTCTCAAAGTACCAGTAAAAATGACCTGATGCTGGCTTCCACTGTGCATTTGTATATATTTCTTAAAAATAGAGCAGTAGTGAAAGTCCAGCTGCAGGTCAGGCAGACAACTGCACCTTGTTTCTGAGGGAAACATAAAATACAGTTAACTTTTGTGCCAATTAATGGTAAAATATGTGATTAATACCCTTCATGTATCTTCTAAAACTAATACCTTACATCTACTGTCCAGAAGCAATGACTTCACTCATGTTCTATTTTTAAAACAGGAGAGAAATTATTTTAATTTTCATTGATGTTTTCTATTAAATTTATTTTCAGGGTTTTTACTAAAAGTTTATTTCTGTTGATCTAAGGTTGAATACCACCCTTTCCAAAGACCTCAGGAGCTGGTTGATTATTGTAGGAGCAGAGATATTGTTTTTGAAGGCTACTGTCCTTTAGCCAAAGGTGAAGCACTCACCCATCCCACTGTCATTCAGCTGGCAAAGAAGTATGGCAGAACTCCAGCACAGATTTGCATACGCTGGAGCATTCAGGTAATGGAGGGTGGTAATAAAAATGTGTCTCCTTTCTCAGGAAAAAAAATGCAAATAGTTTGGGGTTTGTGCATCAAACCAAAATTTATACAGAAGGTATTTTTGCTTTCAGCATGTTGATATTGTGTGAACTGGTGGCTGTACTGGAAATTTAGAATGTAGTACACAAATCATGCCAGTATTTAAAATATTCATTATTATAAATAATCTGGTTGTAGAGAATAAGAGCCACTACTAAGAAATTACTCCAAAGTAAATGTTACAAGCATTATTCCTCATAATTCCACTTCTGTCACTGAATATAAAGTACTAAGCAATAAAATAATGTATTAAGTTGATATAAGCCATGTAGTGTGTGAGAAATCCACACAGTGTATATTACTGCAGCTGCAAATTACATGGAAAAATGTCAGTGTCCCCCAGAAAATGAAATTAGAACTCAGAAGATGTGAGGAATTTATTGTAATGGATTGAAAATAGATAATTTTCTTAAAATCTGCAAATTTTATTGATGAGAAGCATAATTCTTTTCAGAATGGGATTGTCACTATTCCAAAGTCAACAAAGGCAGAACGGATAGAGGAAAACTGCAAGGTAAGATTTGGTTGTGCACTCAAGCCTGGCTAACATCCAAGTAAGAGTTTTTAATATTTTAGGTTTCCTTCCCATTTTCCTTCCCAGTTTTATACTGGGGTAACTCAGTCAAAATTGGCAAGTGATGGTACCATGAAATGACCACAATGTATGAAAAAAACTATAACTCACAAATATCAGAAAAGACCTGGAGAGCTAATCACTGTGTGTAAAGCAAAATCCATAGAAGACCTTTTGTAGTTGATTTTTGTAATGAATAGTTCTAGTTATTGTCTGTCTGGTTGTAGAATCCTAATCTGGTTATGGTTACATTATTTTTGTGATGGGCACATAGGTCAAATGGAAGGAGTTTGGATGCTATGCATAACAGTTTATGAAAGCTTTAAAACTTACTTGGGGATAACTCCAACATAAAGACCTTCCAAGGAAATCACAGTCCTGCCTGTCCTGACTCTTCCCCTACCTTCTTCTTCTACTCAATGTGCAGAAAACGTCCCAGCATGAAGAGTCTGGACAAAGAAAAGTGGAAATTAATAAGATTTGGCAGTATGATTCCTCCCCCGCACCTTTTTTAGATTTTCTTTTCATACCAAATAGTTTTAATTCATTACTTGCTTTGTGTCTCTATTTCTCTAATCTGAAAGTGTTCTTTCTTTAGGGTAGGCAAAAGCACAACTTATTTCCAAAAATGTCATAGGGGTATGAACTGCTGTGGCAAATCTGGAAGAAACTTTGCAAGGAGACAGGAATCTTCCATCTGCTGTTTCTATCCTTCTGTGTGTGTGTGTGTGGAGGTGTGAATCAGTATACCTGTAATGAGAATTTCTGCTGGTGGCCATGCTTGTTTATACAGCTCCTGCCTTAACTGTTTATTCTGACATTCACACTGCCTTCTGTGGTATAAGCACATCTGCTTGTGGTACTGTATTGGGAACAAGATCAGAGAACAAAACCAGTTAGAAAATCCTTCCTTATACTTTTATTTTTCTCAATAATATTTGAAATCCAGATTAATTTCATTTTTTACAGAGTTTACTCTATGGCACCACCAATTCGTTTCACACAACTCAGGGAATGTGTTACAATCCAAACTTAAAACACTTAAGATGGAGAGAGGAAAGAACTGGCTCAGTCCTTGAGTACTGTTTGTCACACCTCCCTTCTTTTTCTTTCCCTTGTGTTTCTGTGTTGGCCTGAGTCTCTACCACTTCTGGTCACGTTGGTCCTCATTAAACCCTCCAGTATATAATACATAGGGTTTCTAGTTCTGGGACTGGTCCCTGCTTTAAGCTTAAAAGGCTTGAAAGAGCACTGAGATTTGACTACAAGGGTCATTCCAGAAAACAGTGGTTGCTGGATAATGCAGGATGGGAGGAGCTCATTTGGCTACAGTTCAGGCTCCACAGAATCTTTTTATTGAGCACAGAGGAGCTCTGACAAAGAGAACAGAAGCAACTTCCTCATGATAATGTCTCAGTAGGACACCTGCTAAGACAGCACTGACACCATCGTTCACACTGCAGGTATGGCCACAGGAGAAGGCAGTGGCTGTAAGAACCTGTGTTTGAAGACAGGTGATTGCTTTCAAGTTTGAGTTAGTACTGAGGCACTGTAGCACTTTTTCTGTATTTAGCTGGTTTGTGAGAATTTTGTCAGAGTCATAGAAAAGACAGACAGAGCCTTTGGCTTGTTAGCTTTGTGAATATCCTGATACTTTCTAAAATTTCTCTTTGTCTAAAGTTCTGAGAAAGAGAACTGTAACACTCTAAACTGAACATTGGGATGTAAGTGAAATACTGATCTCATTCTTCCAAAGAGATGGTTGTCAGGATATTCCTATACCTACCTCTGGCAGTGACAATAGAGAGTGCTGTCTTGGATCCTTGCCTGAGGCCAGAGTGCTACAAAACCATCTTAACATAGTCTGCAAATAAACATGAGTCACTAAAGAGCAAAAGACCCAATAGCATGGAGCCTGTCAGCTTGATGGAGTATTTTTCTATGACAAAATGTAAGAATTTTCCGAAGGAAAAATATATAAAAATTGGGCCTCACATTTAAATGAATCTTGGTCAGTTAAATACTAGTATATATCTGAGGTTATTGATTCTCTCTGTGTTCATGATGTTAACTATATATGCATTCCCACAGGTGTTTGATTTTACAATAGCAGAAGATGATGTTGAAATTCTGAATGGAATGCATGATGGGAGACATGTTTCCTGGGATCCAAGTTTTATTGTGTGAATCAAGGTTTGAGCTTTTCTTTGCTTTCTAGGGGATCAGTGAGTCACACCATGTAATTTTAATTCAGAGATGGTTACAGTAAGAATCTAATCAAGATAGTGATATCTGCTAATAATGACCACTGATTTGAAATCCTTAACATTGGCAACAGACAAAAGATATTTTTGAGGGTAGCACTTTTGTACAACCCTCAAAGAGATTTTAGATTTCCATCTCAAATGCTGTTCCTCAGTCCATTGAAGTCCATGCAAAGACTCCTATTTATACCATGGACCCTTTATATATTAAACAGCATCAGGCTGTTTAATTTAAATGAGCAGATACTCCCTGAAAAATATAGGATAAAAGTGTTAGTGTGCAATATAGGTGTTGGGTATGAAATAATTTTTCAAGTACTTTGTTAGAGAGACACAATTTATGAAGAAGAAAAGGCTAGATTTAAAAAAAATATTAATGCCATTATCATAACAGTATTTATGTTGTGAATATATTGCAAATCTCTATCAAAAATACAATCTCATTTTAATACACAATATCTGAGCATCACCAAAAAAGTTTTATACATATCATAGCATTAGTATGGCATTGACTCAGAGAGTTCTATGCATATTAGTTACTAGCCTGTAGGTAAACCAAAGTAGAAATCTTTCCAGACAAGTCCAGGTAGAAATAAACTATTTGCAGGGCTGAGGGATAAGCAGCAGACTCCATGAGCCAAAAAGACATCTTTGTTATTACTTACTGGAAATGGAGGCGAGTTTTTTGTAGCTTTTTGTGAGAATTAGTTTAGATTTCATTTTGGGTTTGTTCAGGAAATCCCATTAAGAGACTATATAGTTCCTCAGATTTTCTTATAAAATAGGTATCTCTATAGAGAGATGAATGTGGATAAATGTAGCTCACAAATCTGTTTTGAGAAATATGCCTGCAGAATCTATTGGCTTAGTGTTCAACTTGTAGTCGCATTGGCTTGATATTTTAGGAGTTCCTGTGTCTAGAAAGATATGGAAAATCTGATTATGATTTATATTGTGTGTGGACTTCCTGAGGCAGTTTTCCCAGTGCCGTTCTGCTTTAGTCATATTGTGAAACAAAGCTCCTTAGCTTTTTATCAAGAAGTGGCTTACAGCAATCACATATTCTAGCCTGCATTGTTTGTCCTCAAAGTGTAGAGCTTCTATACAGCTTGGCTAAAATCCAGACAAATTTACCTTTTAGATAACAACTCCTCAGAAGTATTGTCTAGTTTTTTCTGGTAAACTTGTCCACAAAAATTTGTCTAGATTTGCCTTTAGAATAATTTCCATGAAAAGCGAGGTATTTTATGAAGTGCTGCTCACTAATACCTGCACAGTGTGGTGTTCTGAAAAATATACACACTCTCCAGAGCAAGGTTATTTTCTAGTTTCAAGCATGGCCTGCAGTCTGGGGGGCTCCAGTACCTGGGAATGCCACTGTAGGTGTCAAAGAACTGCTCTGTACCTGGCTCTGCTGTGTGATGAGGGGTTCAGTAGTCCCAGACAGTAAGGCTCATTTATAAAACTAATGTAATTTTTAGGCATTTCTTTTAGCTTTTGCATAAAACTGTGGCAATGACTAAGTGAAAGTTGTAAAGAATTGTCCAGAAATAAACCTTTCTACCAGCGGTTCTCAGCTAATACTGCTTTTGAAAAGAACAATGAAGCAGTATGAAAAAAAAATTTGAACTGTGCTGTTGAGGGACTCCTTCCTTCACAGTGTATCTGAATTAGTGAAACAAGGACTAGAAGTGAGTCATGTGCCTGATATTTCCTAAATACGGCTTTTGGCAGTGATGACTTTCTAAGACTTTACAAAACACAGGTTGGAGTTTCACCTCTAGTTCTCTCTAAAGAAACAGACATCACATCAACATACTGCTTCAAACATAATGATGTGTCAAAGGAACCAAATCTTTATGTAGGCTAGCAAATTCTAGCTCCAGGGTTACCAGGACAGTGTTACTTAGGATTACATGGCTAGAGCTCTATGCTTGTTAGAACACTTTCGGGTTTTTACACTTGATTCTGACTGATCACCTCCCTGTTCTAATTGGAATTAAACCAGATTTTCTTGCCAATGCCCCCCATAGGAGAATGTGTGAGAATGGCTGTGAGTTAGTAATATATTTCAGTGCTCCTTTTGTCAGAGATTTTACAATGTTTTTGGTGTCTGCACCTGCATTTGTGAAGAGGGTAAGCCACCATTTTCTCAGGCTAGGTCATGGTATCCTAGCAGTTCAGTGAGTAATGAGAGGAGTTATCAGGAATAGTATTACTAAAAAAGCATTCTTCTTAAGGAGTAGCTGTGGCAAGTTACCGTTTTAATCTGATACTTTTCTGATTACATTCAGGATGAATTGTTGTTGGTTCAGGACTTTTTTCTGTGGTGGGGTTTTTTCATTATTATTTTGTAATCTTTTCTAGAATTTCCATTGCTGCCAATTAGTGCCTTTAGAACTACAGAGGAGTTTAATTTAGCTGTGTACTAAGTGAGGTGTAATTTGAGACGACACAAGATTTTAAGTGCTGGGACTCAGCTGACCCAAGCTATCTTTCTCCCAGGTGTGATGAGCAGTTTTGCACATTGTGCCTCACTAATAGCCATTGTTTTCTGTTAGAAGCTATAATTGCCCAAGAGACTGAAACCCTGTTATCTCCTGTGGCCTTGGGTAGATCACTGAAGCCTCTTCCTTTGACTGTGGTATTCACAAGTTTTACATCATGTTTATTAATTTAGAATCATTGAGCAACTCCTCTTTTGCTTTTGGTGAGGTTGTAGAAGGAAAGACAGACTTGGTGGATTCCTATTTTATGCCCCTATGTACAACTACATTGGCATTACTCTGGCAGTAATAATTTTCTTGTTAAGCAAAGGCTGCTGAAGAGTAAGTCCACATCACCTCTTCTAAATGAACCTTTCTAAAGTACTCCCAACACTGGTCAAAGAAGACAACTAATAAGAAATTGACAAGTGAACACTAATGAGATTTAGGAATAGCAGGGAGGAGTAATTTATGGTAAGAGACACAGAAGACCAAAAGGGTATGAAATGCTGGACATACAAACTCAGCATTTTTTAATTTATTTAAATAAAAAACCCATGTTTTTTATTTATTCTTTGGTCAGTTAGCCTAGAGGTGCTCATTTTTTAAGATTTTGCTTTGTTTTAAACTCAGAATTTATCCCTCAAGTGAATTCTTGGAATTATATGCATATTCCTCCCCAGGTTTGAAATTCTTCCTCTTGTTCTTATTTCTGTAAAACAAACTTCCCCTAGAGAGAAAATGTGTTCACCTTTCTACAGTGACCCTTTTCAGGATGCATCAATGCATCCATTTAATCTTTGTAACCCATCACCTTGCCAATAGGATCCGGGAATACACCAGAAAACTGAAGACACTTTTTCTTCCCTGTCATTATGTCATTTATGGCAGTGACTGATTGGGACACTCCTTTTCAGTTGAGATAAACCATTACTTAAAATAAGATGCAATTTATCAGTGCTATCTACCTAAATGCAGTCAGCTGCCTTTGCAAGAGCTCTGTGACTCCTAATGGAAGGAAACTCTTGAAACAAATAAGGAAAAGAAAAATATAAACTAAAAGTCAGTGGAAAGGGTGAGGCCATTTTCTGTGCAGCCAAGTAGCTTCCTGCCTGACTCTGAGTAACTCCCTCTCCTATTTTTCTTGCTTCTTTCTGGTTTTCATCTCTTATATGACTGGAGATGAAGGCACCTAAGAATGTTTCATAGGAAAATAATGGAAATGGGATTTTAAACTGAATATTCAGCAATTTTTTAAAATCAGGCTGCAGAAGTGTTCCTATCACACCTGTCCCCCCAACGTGACTTCCAAGGCATTATTTTCTGAGTAGCATGTGTAATACTGGTAAGTTCACAAATCTGCTGGGCCAAACCGACTGTATAATATTCACACCTCTGTGGTTAACCCTTGGTTTGAAAATGGGGGTAAAGGTGGTGTAGCTCTTGCTGATACTGATTGAATCCAAGGCAGTTAACTCTTTCCACATTGCCACACCCCACCCAAAGCTTTGAAGCTCACCTCTCCCTATTGGGCATTGGGTAAAAATAACAAGTGAGCCAACCTTCTGATAATTTTTTGTTTTGCTGTGTTGGGAGACTTTTTCTGTACCTAGTTTTTTAACTTTTTGCAGCCTCCAGTAAGATATGTACACACTGGAAAGAAGGTGTTGAGTGCCTGGCCTGTGTCCCGGCGCTGTACCGTGTGTCCCTCTGCAGGGCGCTGTAGGTGAGGCCGGAGCTGTGGATGGCTGCTCCAAGGAGCCCGGCAGGGACCGGCTGCAGCAGAGCTCTCTGTGCCCAGGTGGAGTGTGTGTCATCCTGGCAGCGGCCTGGCCAGCCACTGACTGCCCTTTGAGAAGCGTTCTGTAGCTGAAATACTAGTAGGAAGTTCAAGAGTGTATTAGCAGTTTTATCATCCTGTTGATGATTGCTCCATATATTAAAGTGTGTTAGACTTTTGGGTACAATGATATCCATGCAAACTATTGCATGTCACTTTCTCAACTACTTCAATTCTTTCCCGTCAGACTTGAGCTTTTCCTAATAATATATTCAGCTTAGTGAGCTAAAAATAAAGTGCAGATTCTCACAAAAATGAGTATAGTAAACTTTTTACAACTGCCTTTTTAAACAACAAAGGCCATTTAATTAATATTATTTATCAATATCAGTAACTTAAAACCAGACCATCTAAGTTATATAATACTAATACTGAAAAAATATGTGTTCTTTAATCTTTGCAATATTCTCATGACTTTTTTTTTTTCCTCCAAACCAGGTTTTTGATTCTAATCTGAGGAAAGAAGATACGGAATTTTGGAACACTGTGAATATCAACAGAAAATTAATTAATCAAACTATTCCCTGTGGAAAGAATAATTTAAAACCAGATTATTCTAAACTGGAAAAGTGATGTAACTGAAACATTAATTAATTTTAAACTGAACAATAAATCTGAATTGTTTTCTTAGGTACTCAGTATACTCAAGAATCAGTATAAATGGTTTGTAGTTACTCTTATGTTAACAAATTAATAAAATTATTTAATTTACTCTTTGTAACTTTCTTACAGATACAGAAATACTTTCAGTGTCTTCTTTGCTCTCTTAAAACTTTCTGGTATAGTCTCCCAGTATGGGTTGATTTGTCTCACAATTTTGTTATTTTCTTCTGCCTGCATGTACTTCATTTAAGGTGTCATTTGAACCCATTTGAACACATTAGTTAGGCGTATTTTTTTCCTTACAGATTTTGAAAAGTATCAATTACTTGAAGGCACATAAGAGGATGCTACAATGCATGTAAATCTTGACAAGCGATTCAAAATACGGAATATTTGTTCAGGGATTGCAGCAAAACAATGAATCCAACTTTTTTATTTCTTCTAGTCATGAGAATTTTGGGGGATTCTGCAGGCCATTCTTGATATTTTCTTGGTGACCAAACCTGCACTCTGGTACTGTTTCACAGATCTGTAATGACCCAGCACTTCAGAGAGGAATGGCTCCCGTTGTGACTTCCCTGAGTTGCATCAGGATGAATAAAAGTACTTATATGGACAGAAACTTCGGAAAAGTGCAGAAGAATGACGTGTTGGAGAAAAATCCTTTGCTAATATCTCTTGCAGGGATTGTCACTATCTTTTCAAGATGGCTAGTGTTCAGACTCCTCTGATGCAATTGTGAGTTGTCCAGCTGCACTGGGAGAGTTGGGTCTGGTCGTGTCAGAGGCCACCAGTCTTTTGATATGCAGGCATTGGGTGGACCCCAGCTTACAGCTTCTTTTCTGACAAGATCAAAGGATTTTCCTGCAAGGAAATTGCTCTGTGACTAGCCAGGTTTCTGCAATCCCTACCACACTAAGCTCTCACTGGAAGTTCCACAAGAACTTTGGCTGTCACACACAGTCAGTATTAGTTTGTTGTTGTTCATGACATTCCATAGAATATGAGTTTCTGCTCATCGTGAAAACTACCTGAGAGCATATCAGGATCCCTGTGAAAAATGTGTCTGTCTCTTTATGCTAGTAGACATGGTGCAGAACATTTTTTTTTAACCAGTTTAGCCAGGTGAGGTGTCTGTTTATGTGTAAGTTTGGTGTCCTGATGTGTGCAGCCTTCCTGCTGGCATTTGACAGAGACCTGCGTTCTGGTTATTTCTGAAATGCATGAATAACATTGTGTTGTTCTTTCTCCTTATTCTGACCATAGGCAATTCCAGAATCAAGTTCTCAAAGGAGCCATGTATACACTGGATTTCTGTAGTAGAAGTGCAAGCTTCCTTATCAATGGACAAGGCAGTTGGAGAGGTACTGAGAAAGAGTTCTCATTCTGTTGGTGGCTTGTTCTCAGGGTGAGGCTGGAGTATAACCCTGGTGTAAACCCCCTTGCTAAACACAAGCAACTACAGTTTTGGGAGACTTGGCTGAACCAACCTGAGTCCTGTGGTTTTTTTTCAGCCCTTGTAAGCAGGTTAGAACCTGTGCAGTTGAACTATGTTAACCTATCTTCTCTGAGGGTTTAGACAGCCTTCAGTGCAAATCCAGGTGATCTGCCTCCATTTGCCTGTGAAGAATGAAGCTATATTTCAGTTTCCTCACTGCCAAGATGTCAAGAAGGCTGTAAGTGTGTGTGGTCATCTAAGTTTAATGATGCTTTTTGTGATACAAATACCCACATTTTGGAATGGAACTGAAATTACCTGCATATTTTACCCAGTGCTGCACCTGAGTTGGGGCAACTCCTTGTATCACTATAGGCTGAGAGAGGCAGAGGTGAAGTACTTGGGGGTGCTGGTGGATAAGAGGCTGGACATGACCCTGCATTGTGAGCTTGCAGCCCAGAAAGACAATTGTATGCTGGGCTGCACCTTAAGAAGTGTGGGCAGCAGGTCAAGAGAGGGGATTCTGTCCCTCTGCTCCGCTCTGGCCAGACCCCATCTGCAGTGCTGTGTCCAGCTCTGGGGTTCTCAGCACAGGAAAGATATGGACCAGACATGATCAGAGCAGGTCTGGAGGAAAGATGCAAATAATGATCACAGGGCTGGAGCACCTCTTATGAGGAAAGGCTGAGAGAGCTGGGTTTGTTCAGTCTGGAGAAGAGAAGGCTCTGGGGTTACTTTCTTGTGGTCCTTAAGTATATAAAGGGGGCTTTTCCTACAGGAAAGCTAGAAAGGGACTTTTTACAAAAGTATGTAGTGTCAGGACAAGAGAATGGTTTCAAACTGAAAGACAGTGGGTTTAGTTTCAATACTGATAAGAATTTCTTTGCTGTGAGGGTGGTGAGGCCCTGGAACAGGTTGCCCAAATAAAGGATGAATGTGCCCATCACTGGAAGTGTTCAAGGCTAGGCTGGATGGGGCTTTGAGCATCCTGGCCTAGTGGGAGGTGCCCCTGCCCATGGGGCATTCCCTGTAATGGAATAGGAAATGCGTGATTTTTAAAGTCCATTCCAATCCAAACCATTCTATGGTTCTGTGATTTTACACAGCCTCTGACAATTAATTTGTTGGATATCACATCTCTGAGCTGGTATCCTGTCAGCTGGTAACCAATAGCCTGGACATGAAAGCCTGCACATCTGAATAATGAAACCCTGAATCATTCTATCCTTTAATTAAAGCATGTTCCTTTAATATGTTCCTCTTGCTTAAAATTATGTGAGAATTATTTTCTAGAAGAAAATGCCTGATGAATGCACTTGTATTTAGTATTTTCTATATATTAGATAAATAAGGGGGAAAGCTTGAAATATCTGGGGTATGTTGGGCAGTTGCAGGGGATACATATGTCAACCTCAAGCATGATTTATCTCATGTGCCTTTTCTGACAGTTGTGACTTAACGGCTGCATTTTCCTCCAGGCTCTCAGGAGGCTAAATATCTTTTCAAGTTTCTAGCTTTGTGGTAGAAGAGTAAATGTCTGTTTGCCAGTGTAATTTATCTGAGTCATTCTGGGAGAGGTGTGGAGCAGCTGAAGCATGACTATTAGCATAAATAAGAGAGAGACCCTCTTCCTGAGGGTAGAATACTTGTACTGTCTTTCAGGGGTAAGTTGCTTCCCCATAACAACTGCTACAGCCAACTGAAAGGCAAAATGCTTTAAACTGAAAGACCCAATATATTTTGCTTTGGCCTATTGTGATATTCTTTTACATTTCAATTTGGAGTTAACAAGAGCAGAGCAAGGAAGGAAGAGGAAAACTTCTGCAGTAAGTGCAACAGTAGAATACACCAGAGCTGGCATTTCACATATGCCAAACGTGGTTTTTCTTTTTAAAAGAATATACAATATAATACAGTGGTAACAATGTTAAGTAGTTGCCATTGCCCACTTTGTTTCTGAAAAAATGCATTAAAAACTTTTCTTCATACTTTGAAACATAGTTGTTTTACAGCATCCTCTGAACACGCAGAGGTTAGTTTTTGGGGTTTTTTAGTTTTTGGGGGGATGTTTGGGGTTTTTGATTTTGTTTGTTTGTTGTTTGTTTGTTTGGGCTTTTTTTCATGTGGAAACACCAGCACCTGGTGCTGTTTGACAGTAGCATGAACTGAGTTTGTCCCCCATGGGCCCGTTCTGGCTGCTGCCCCGCAGAGCGCAGCCTGGCACCATCCTCGCCCTGTCGGGCTGCTGCCCCCCGGGGGGAGCCGCTGGTGAGTCACTCTGCAGCCTGAGTGCGGGTGACAGCCACCGGGCCTGCCACGGCAAAAACACACCTTGGCTGCAGTGAGAAAATGGAAGAGCTTCTTCCAGGTGTTTCCTTAGACATGACTTACACTGTCCTCTAAGAGGGAGAACGGAGGTGGCGTACGGGATGCTGCCTTTGGCCATAGCCTTTCTGTCCCTACTCGGGAGGCAAGAAAGCCGGGCGGGCGGGAAGCTGCCCCCGGCACCCCGCGAGGCGCAGGAGCCGTGCTCGGAGCCGGCCGGGCCGTGCCAGCACCTCCTTCCCCGGAATGCCGGGTGCGCCCGGTGGCGGGAGGCGGCGGCTCCCAGGTCAGGGACGGCTGGAGCCCGGTAGCGGCGTCCCCTCCCCGCGTCCCCCGGCCGGCACGGCGAGGGGGTCCGGCGGGGCAGTTCTTCGCCTCGCGCCTTCCTGTGCCGCCCGCTGCAGCCCCGCGGGCTCTGCGCCAGCCGGGCACGGCAGCGCCCGCGGCTGCTCACGCCTCGGCGGGCGGGACGGGGCAGGGCCGGGGCAGGGCCGGGGCGGCGGGCGGGGGTGTCCCGCCGGCGGTGGGCCGGCTGGGCCGGGCTGGGCGTGCACGAGGAGACAGGGAATCGGAAACGGGGTGGAGAGCAGCTGCTGCAGAAACATTAAAACCAACGAGCCCCCCAGCCCGCCCACCGGAGTTGCTCCGCGGGCACGCAAGATGTGCGGGGCCGGTCTGGGCTCCGCGCCGCGCTTGAGCGAGGTAAGGCTCGGGGAGCCGCGGCCGCGCACTGCCCGCACCGCGGGGACGCCTCAAGTGGCAGCGCTGCGGTCCCCGATCGCCGCGACCCCCCGGGCCGCGAAACAAAACAGAAGGGGTGGGGAGGAGGCTACCTGGACGCCGGTGCCCGGCTGCGTGCCGCGTCCAGCGGAGGCGGTGCGGGACGGGAGCCACGCTCGGTAGAGAACGAAGCGGAGCCGGAGCGGTGCGCGTCTGAGCTCCGGAGCCGTGCGGGACAGGGGCGGTGTGGGACCGGAGCGATGGGAGTTTTTGCCCGGGAGCGATGCGGACTGGAGCCCGGGAATAGTGCGGGAGCCGAATCCACTGCCTTGCCCTGCTTAGGCTGTAATTTAGCAAATCTGCTTGTTCTTCTTTCCTTGCGTGATATTATGTGTTTAATTCTTTTTAAATGTCCACTACAAAACCTTTATATGTCCAGCTCTGGGGTTCTCAGCACAGGAAAGGGGGTTTCCTCTATATGCGTATTACTTAATTATGCCAATTTCAAAAGCTTGCAATACTAGTTATTTAAATGCAAGGGGTTTTTTTTGGTTTTTTTTTTTTTTTTTTTTTTTTTTTTTTTTTTTTTTTTTTTTTTTTTTTTTTTTTTGTTTTGACATTCTTTGTTTCAGACCCATGGAATGGGCTTGCTCTGTAGCTTTATTCCATGTTTTTCTTGTTTTTCTGAACTTTTTACTACTTTGGGCTTTGTAAAGCATATTCTTGTATTTAGCAAGGGCACCCCTTACCTGTTTACAGCTTTGAGATGATCTCTTGTTTATATTTACATCAGTGAATTTACCACTGTTTGAGATGGCATCAGTAAATTGCATAACTACCCCCTTCCAAAGTGGATTCAGACTTTATTAATGGAGGAGAATACGGGTCTCCTGTCAAGTAATTTCTGTGCAGACTTTCATACATTTAGAGTTAAAGCTAATCAAGTGAGTCCTTTCCCTTTTTTAATCTCTGCTGTTGTATTTCCCAGTGCAGAAAAACGACTAGAACTTACTGCTGGGGAGCTTTGAGATCTTTTGTGCTGGAAGAAGTCCAGTAATACAGTCCTTGCTGACTCCAACTTGTTCAGTTCTGCATGACAGAACTTATTTTGTCTTATTAGCTTTACCTATTGAATATGCCTAGCCACCTTTTAAATGTGTTTTACCAGCTGAATGAAAGTGATTCATGTGTGAATATATTTATAATTCTGATGCACAGTTAAAACAGCAGATTATCTTAAACCCTTTAGCATTTGCTACACTTTTTGTCTTCTTTCTTTTAAGTCTGGGTTTTGTGCCTCTTGTTCTCAGGGCTGCAGTTTGTGAGGCTGTGCAGCAGTGCCGGGCAGGCTGTGGAGCCAAGGAGTTGCGGGGCAGCCACCGGGTTTGCGGTCGGCGTCACCATCCGGTGGCCGCTGGGGGAGCAGTCCCCAGCCAGGCACCATGAACTCCGGCACCACTGCCCCGCAGAAGGTCACCAGCAACCCCACCAACACCGATGTCAACTATGTCATCAAAGAGCATTATAATTACACGGGAAAACTAAATGAGAGTGTGGACACTGGAATTAAAGTGACGTCGGTGGTTTTTATCATCATTTGCTGCTTTATAATCTTAGAGAACATTTTTGTCTTGCTTACCATCTGGAAAACCAAGAAGTTTCACAGACCCATGTACTATTTCATTGGGAACTTGGCTCTTTCAGACTTGCTGGCTGGTGTGGCTTACACTGCCAACCTCCTGCTATCTGGACACAAAACCTACAGCCTGACCCCCAACCAGTGGTTTGTAAGAGAAGGCAGCATGTTTGTTGCCTTGTCAGCTTCTGTGTTCAGCTTGCTGGCCATTGCCATTGAGAGATACATCACCATGCTGAAGATGAAACTCCACAATGGCAGCAACAGCTTCCGCTCCTTCTTGCTGATCAGTGCGTGTTGGGTCATCTCCGCCATCCTTGGGGGGCTCCCGATCATGGGCTGGAACTGCAAGAACCTCTTGTCCAACTGCTCCACCGTGCTGCCTCTCTACCACAAGCACTATATTCTCTTTTGCACAACCGTTTTCACTGGCCTTTTGTTATCTATTGTGGTCCTCTACTGCAGGATCTACTCCATGGTGAGGACTAGGAGCCGCAGGCTGACATTTCGGAAAAACATTACCAAAGCTACCAGGAGCTCAGAAAAGTCACTAGCCTTGCTCAAGACAGTGATCATAGTCCTGAGTGTCTTCATTGCCTGCTGGGCTCCTCTGTTCATCCTCCTTTTACTGGATGTAGGGTGCAAAGTGAAGGCCTGCCCAATCCTCTATAAAGCAGAGTATTTCTTAGTACTGGCCGTGCTCAATTCAGCCACGAACCCTATCATCTACACCTTGACAAACAAAGAGATGCGGAGGGCTTTCATCAAGATTTTGTGCTGCTGCACATGTCCCCCAGCAGATTCTGGGACCAAATTCAAACGGCCAATCATTGGGGGAATGGAGTTCAGCCGGAGTAAGTCTGACAACTCTTCACACCCACAGAAGGAGGACGGTGACCATCCTGAAACCATCATGTCTTCGGGCAATGTTACCTCATCTTCTTAGGAGTAACCATGGGGGTGTATTTCAGAGTCTTCCTCTGAAATCAGGGAGCTGGGACGCCTCCTGCTCACAGCAGCAGTGTTGGGCTGAGTGAGCAAGTAGCATTAGTTCTAATGAGGCAAACGGTGCACTTGCGAGGCTGGAGTTCAAGAAATGGGACACACTGTTCTGGCTTGAAAATCTTTTTCCCTGGAGCATGTTTTGTCTTTGCGCTGAGGCAGCTCAGGATTGTCAGGCGCATTCATATCCTGAAATCTCCTTAGTAACTCTGAAAGACTGATGCCTTGGTGAAATGATGCCTGGTGTGTGTGAGAGAAAGAGAGGGGGAGGAGGGAAATGGAGAATGAATCTTTTTTTTTTTTTTTCCCCTGTGAGAAGAATGTGAAGTTTTTTCTCTTCACAGCAAACCACTGACACAAAGATCTTTCTGTACTGAATTTAGTGGTGGCTCTGGTATCGTTGGTAAGAAGTGTGTTTGTTTAGTACATAACATGGAAGGAGATCACACAAACATAACTTAGACCACATACAGCCATAATTGGCATAATTTTGCAGAGCTTTTAGTTAAGTCATAAGGTTTTGTTTGCAGAGTCCAAAGCTCTTGGGGTTTTACTTAGCAAGATCATAGCTGTGAATTTTTGCTGTCAGTCTGTATTACATTTGAAGACCATGAGCTAGATTCTGCACTTACTTTCGCCTGTACAATTCCATTGGCCGCGTCAGATTTAATGGAGTAGCTCAGAGGGGCATTTCGCCCCATATTTTGATTGCCTTTTTATTCTATAGCATTAAATAAACTACATTATCATGAAAAATGCAAGGAAGAACTAAATATCATTTCTCTTCAAGATGACTTGAAAGGCTACAAAATAGTAAAAAATACTATTGACAACAGTGGGATTTTGCCTAAGTAAGAAGAGCTAAAAACTGAAGGGGTATTTCAGTGTCAGGTTCACAGTCTTTCCAAAAGTAAGGACCAGTTGGAAAATCAGGAAAGAGAACGTCGGGTTTCAGAAAAAATAAAAAGAAAGTTGAAGTGAAATGACTATAGATAAATGCACTTCCATAACAAAATGCAATACATTTTGGCACATTTTATTAATGTTTATAATTTCAGCAAAGATGTCTGTATTTTATCTGGAAGAAGTACCTGTTGTTAAATTGAATGTATTTGTTTTACAGCATCATTTTTACTTCTCTATTTTTCTAACCTGTGCTAATGGGGTTGAATGTGTACAATGTAAATAAGATACAGGAGTCTTCATGCGCCTAGAGTGTTACTATAACAAATGTGGTATATCTGGGATAGCTGAGAGCAACTGACTTATCTACAGTCATCAGCAACTCCTAGGACTGGTATTTTGTAAAGAAAATGTATTGCCTTTGTAGTAAAATTTCCAGTGCAATTAAACTGTTGGGGTTTTTTTTTTCTGGTTTAAAAATAGTATTTAAAATGTTTCTGACTTTTATTGTTCAATTTGCACATAGCTTTATTGACTTCTAAACATTAATAAACTGATTTTTTAAATGAGTCTATTATCAGATTACTAGCAGTTTTATACTATTGTGGTGGTTTCATGCCGTGTATGGTTTCCACAGAAGTCAGTGAAAGAATTCCTTGATTTTAGTACATGCTGGGATTAAGTCCATTCTGTGGGGACATAACGTGTAATGTCACAGGATCGTGTAAAATACAAAATGAATTTTAAACTATAACTTTCTTGTCAGCATGTGCTGTATAGTTGAAATGCCACTAGAAGAACCTCTACAAGAGCAATTCTTCTCTGACAGCCAATGAAATACCAACAGAAGGAAAACCAGATGATTGCTAGTTTTACCATGACCGCCTAGAGTAGAAAAGTGAAGTAATTCACTTGTATCACCATATAATTCATAAGTTCAACTCTTATTGCAAACATCGAGGAAGTTTATGAAACACAGGCTGATGGCCTCAGCTGGGCGAGCGCTGCGCTCCATTGGGTCTGCCAGCGAAGAGTGTGGCAGTGTAGTGGAAGAGATACTGCGTTACTTCTCCCAAAGGTTTGACTTCCATTTCCTTTCTCGTGGCCGTTCCCTCTCAGAATTACTTTTAAGTTCCATGGAGCCCATACCGGATGCAGTTGGAGAGTGAAGATAAACCTCACCTTCTCGTACTGTATGTCATCGCAGTGCAGGGTTTACTGTGGGAAATGAGAGCCTACTCACCGAGGAAGGCTCTGGGTCATAACCTCACTTCCTGAAGGAAATTCCAAAAATGCCCTGAAGACAAAAGAGTGGAAGCAGGCTGGAATTTCTCTCCATCTGTCTGCCTGTATGGAAGGAATGATTTCATGTGTGCTCACTTCCTAGCCTTTTAAATAGTGACCTGAGCAGGGCTGAAAAAAGCGTCAAATCTGTATTTGTGCACAAGATAAAGTGTCTCTTGGCTCAGGCCTTCATTTGGGCAGGGATGGTTTACCCTGGCTGCTGACAGTCATGAGGGAAAGCACTACTTTGTCCCAGGGATAAAGTCACTTCTGTGCAGGGCACCAAAAATGTGAAAACTATGGAAGTTCAAGTTAAACCCTTGTGCTACCAATGAGTAAATAAATGCAATGTACAGGGATGAGGCAATGCACAGGGACATCTCAATTTGTAGGGGTGTTTTTATCTGAGAGACTGGGACCCTTCTGCTCCTGAAGCCTTACAGGCATTAAGGTTGTTTGTCCCACACATCTGAGATTTGTCCCACACATCTGAGATCCTGTGACAAGGGCTGAGCTGTGTCATTGCAGCACGGTGCCACTGACCCCTTATGAGTACCACCCCATTTCTGTACTAGGAGCTGATAGCCCACAGGTGAGTCATTTCCCTTCCCTTTGCTGGTGTTTCTGTATCCCTTGCTTATCTCATCTAAGCACTGTGGGCCTTTGTGGAAAATGACAGTTTCCGCTATGGAGGTGACTGTGTGATGGGAGCCCATTTCTGGGAGGGAACTCAAAGCCCTACGTAAGTGTAATTCACGCAGTAAAAGATGTGCACACCCTAGAGTGTGGCACTGGGCCATGGGAAGCATTTCCTACACTCCTGGTCATGGTGACTGAAATCTGCTTCCTCCATAGACGCTCCACATGCAAGTACACAAGATTCAGACAGGCAATAATAGCTGTAATAAAATAATAGCATTAATAACAGTAAGGTGAAAAAAATGAAAAGGCCATTTTTGCTCCTGCAGCTCCTCAGCCATGGCCATGCATTCCCATACACTAGCAGATTAGGCCAGATGTACCACACAGTTTTGGGGCTGCAGTGTAGAAAGCACCCTTCTGAGCCCTGGGCTGCCTTCTGTGTGCCTGGAAAGGGCATGCAGCTTTGTCCTGGTGATGGCCATGTGACAAACAGGCAGAGAAAATGAACTGAGAACTGAAAAGGTGTATTATACTGAACGTCTACGTGAAATAGAATAGCCTGCATTATTCAGAGCAACCTAGTCCTTTGATGTTTATTCTTTTTCCTAGCTGTTCTTCCAGTGCAAGGAAGAACAGCTACAGGGATAGAAAATTATCATAAAATCTGTCTATTACTTCCCTGGTAACTCCCTGCCCAGGTATTCCTGTGTAAGAGCCAGGTATAGCAGGGTGCATATTGAGCAAGAGAGGAGCTGCAGCTGGAATGCCCCATGAACCACTCAGCAGGAACTAACCTTGGGCTTGCTGTACACCACATGCTGCCAAGACTAAAACAGGGAACAGAAATGTGTAAAAATACTGTTATCCATCCTTATTTTATCCGGTCACCTAAGAAATCCAGGGATTGCCCAACTGTAACATTCCTTAATTCCTAATCTGGCCCAGAAGATCTCAATACTGATTGTGTTTTGTATGGGATGAGACATTATCAGATGTTGTAAAAAGGGTCGAACTGACAAAGCATTCAAAAATGTGGGTACATAAACTAGAGCTACGTAACCGGCTCAGCTCTGAAATGCTGGAAATTCCCCAGGCTTCTAAAGTTTGCCAGAAAACCTCTCTTGTATTTCAATAATTCCCCATATGTTTAGTTGTTTGGTTTTTTTTTTTTTTCTTTTGAAAATGAGATTAAATCAATAGAAAAAAAGTGTCAAGATTTAAGAAACAAAGAAACCCTAAACAAAATCCACCTAATTTAAGTTCCTATAATTTACTTTCACACTTTTCTAATTCAGTCTTTCTATTTACAGATGGAAAGAGTTTGCTTAGTAGCTATCATCTGATTTATTCTGATAGAACCTTATTTCATTTTACACAGTCAGCAAGAATTGCATAGGGTCACGAAATCTCCCTTCAACTGTTACTCAATGCAGAGGATTTCCCGTGGTAATTAACAGTAATTAAATCCACTCTGCACACATGAGCTATAAGAGCATGTGGCACAGTAACTTGTACAAGTTTTCCGATTAAATAAGAATTTAGAGAAATCTGGAAGCCAAGCAGCCAGTATAAATTACAGTATTATCCAAAAGATTGTTCGGGTGTGTTTGGGGGGTTTTGTTAGTTTGTTTGGTTGGTTGGTTTGGTTTGGTTGGAGATTTTTTGTAAATTTGGGACATAATTAGCGTAGACTTCGGTGATCCACTGAAGAGAAGGACAATGTTAAGGACCGTGTGCCCTGCGGCAGCAGGATGACTCAATCCTTGTGTGTCACGGTTTGAAACCTTGTGTCAAAGCGGCAGCAGCAGAGATATTGTGCATACACAATGCGACATTGTACGGGAGCTCCCCGAGCCCGCTCGGGGCTGCCCGGGCCCTTCCTCTGCCCAACAGCCCCGCACGGCAGCTGAGCGCCGAGTGTTTCCTTGCACTTGGAGCTTCCGTGCTACCTCCACAAGACAAAAAGGCAGGAAATCCCATCAGCCACACCCTGGAATGCTCCGGCTCGGAAAAGTCCTAATAAAGCAGAGCTCACAAAGCTCTGTCAACCCTCTGTGAACCTTCCGCTGAGCCTGGGGTACAGCCGCATCATGGAAACCTGACACAAAGGGCAATATTTATTTTGAGCTTTTGTGAACGATTGCTTGGAGAAGACCCATTTTTAGGTGCACGGTACATAAAAACAGCCCGTCACAAACGTGTGTGACCCAAACCCCATTAAATATTAAGATGTGTCTGTAGCAAGTGCAGTGTTTATTCAGAATCACTCTACTCAGCTAAAAGGGGGATTAAAATACCAAATGCACAGCTTTGAAAACAAATGGACATTTGGAAAACGCAGGCTAGAGGGAAATCACCAAATAAATACTGGGCTAAAATTATCTGCTGGGCTTTGTGAAATCATGGATGAAAACGGTTTCACTACCTGGGGAAAATCTGGTGTGAACCACAGCTGACAGCTGACATTTACAGGTCCTGACCTGAGCTGTCTGCTAAAGGTAGTTTTGCTCTCTTAAACACAGAAACACTTGGCATAAGCCAAGACTTCTTGATTTAGCAGGATAGTGGTGTAAATTGCTGGAATACTGTCTCAGACAGATTCTTGCCCATACTGAGCAGCCAGGGCTGAATAATGTGAAGGTGAGGGTGTGAATTACTTTAAGCAATAGAAATAGAAAATTTATATGGTGACACAGCATGTGAAATAACAATTTTCATTATGTAAAAAATTGTATTTGGCACAAGATTGTGATTGAGAGTATATGGGAGAACAGGTTTCAGGGATAATTTTGGATTGCTGGGGGAGGGAGTTGGACTACACCATGATATTTTCTGCTTGAAGTGAAGGAATCCTCTGTGGTAATGCAAACACAAAGCTGAGGATTTTGAGAATTTTCACTTGTGAACTCTATCCTTAGATCTGTAATTCTTTCCTGAGCAACTCTGGGCAAGGTCTCTTGAACCCTCCCACACAGAGATATGTGTAATAAACACACAGGGATGTTTACAAGTGAATACTTTGAATTTTGTGGTACTATTCAAAGAGCTGGTATCTGTGTCATTTTGAATAAGGGGGAGAGTCTGCCAGGTCGATTATTACCCATCTACTTGCAGTATTTCCTTGTGCTCTGATGAGCTGGATGCTGCTGTATCAGTTACTCTAAGGTGGAAGGAAAATAAAATTCTACCAACATGTGCAACCCTATCCTCATGTTTGGAAGAAGGATCAAGATGTTAGCTGGAAAACACGTTCTGATGAAGTGCTGAAAAACAACTCACCACAGTCTGCATTGTTATCTTTCTTGCTCTCAGGCAAGACACAACTATGGTCTAACGATTTCTGCTAATCTGGTGACCACTTCGATGCCTGTTGCACAAAGAATCCATGTGAGGCATTTCCCAAACACCAGGCACTTCTACGTGTTTTTTATTTCCTTCACAACTCCCACTTCTGCTGCTGGTTTAGGCACAAGATAAGAAATTGCTTGCAGCTAGTGTGTATTTCTCTCTCATCTGCATTATATGATCCATGCACCTTTTGAACAAATCCTCTATGCTGGCACAGACACAGTACTTCAAAGCATTCTATTCCAAAAAGTGTAACAACTTTTTTCCTGCCGTTCTCAGAAATTCAATACATTTTGCATTTTATCAGCTCTCTTACTGGTTTTATATGTCATATCGCAAATGTTGTTTGAGGAAATCTTCCAGATTAACCTTCATCTCAGACACTGTCCATTTCCCAAACAAAAATATTTGAATTTTATTCTTCTAATAAATAACGTCGGTGTGAGGGAGAGAACTTGTCTGCACAACCAAGGTGATAGTGAAGGAATAGTGAATCTTTCAACTTGAAATAGTTCATCATTAATGTGGCTCTAGTCAGGACTCTAATGATACAGGGTGAAGTTTTTCTTTTCACCAAACTTGCTGAAAAATGCAGAGGCATTAAAGAGGGTTCAGAGGACAACAAAGCAAGGCGCTTTAATAGGATGAACTAACATAAAAGACTCAGTGAGCAAAGCCTTTTCCCACCACATCGGCGAGAATGGGGAAACACAATACTCAGCCCAGGAGCTACGCTATGGAAGTATGCTGGGTGGTACAGAAAGAAAACGTTTTAAAGCTCCAGACAAAAGGCAGAGTCTGTCTATAGAAACCAGAACCAGTTAAAACATGTAAAGTATTTCAGAGTATTTTCAAAGTATTTTGATGTTTGAAGATTCAAAGTACCTTAGTATTTCAGAATATAATTAAGCGTGGTTGGTTTTTATTGTTATTTTATTTAAGAAGCTCGACTCCTGCACTCTTGCACGGGCTCTTTCCTGCGGCACCCGCAGTCACAGCCCGCGGGCCCCCAGCTCCGAACGGCGGCTCCCAGCCCTCAGAAAGGCCAGCGGCGGCTCGAGGGGCACCTTCGGAGGTGAACGCGACCTTCCCTTCCTCTCCGAGCCTTTTCGAGGCCACCGAGACGGCTCCCGCTGCCCCGGCCCCGGGCCCCTTTCCTGCGTGCTGTTCCTGCGCTCCCCACGGTTTTCCTGCCGGCCCGGCCCGGCGCTTCCTGCGCCGCGCTTCCCTTCCCTTCCCGGCGCTTCCCGGCGCTGTCTGGGGCCGCGGCCGCGGGGAGCCCCGAGCCACGGCGGGGGAGCTGCAGCCGCCCCCGAGCCGGCAGCACAAACCAACCCGAACTGACAGAAAAAGCACTGAAAATAGCTTTTCTCTTGGTGATAAGCGCACGAACAAAAACCGTGTGCTGTGACGGGGAAAGTTCAAAGGCGCTGGCAGGAGTTGAATGCAGCGCCGGGCTGCGGGCGCTGCTGCAGCTGCAGCCCCCGCGCCTCGCAGCCCCCGCGGGCTCTCGGCTCTCAGGGAGCGTGAAACGCCGCCCGGCTCCGCCAGGCCCGGCGCGGGCAGCGGGTGCTAAGCCCGAGCCCAAAAGGTGAGAAGCCAAGAGGGGCAGCTGCACAGCTGGCCAGGCTTTCACAGAGACTGTGTTTTCCTTGGTGCTTAAGCACTTAAAGAAGTCTATTTACTGTAGAGTGTTTCACAAAATCACCCCCTTCAGAGCAGCCTTTGAGGCGCGGTGAGCGGCCGGGCCGGGCCCGCGCCCCTCAGGCGGAGCGAGGCAGCGCCTGGCCCGGACACAGGCAGCCTCTCCTGCCGGCGAGGGGCAGCTTTGGGCCAGGGCGAGAACAACCAGAAGTCTCGTCTCTTTTTATTTTTTTTCTCTTTTTCTTTTTATTTTTCTTCCCCCACCCCAAGTGCACTGCAGGTCTAGGACTGATTGTTGAAAGCTCGATTTTTATTTTCACTCGGTTGAAGCAGCCCCAGCTCAGCCGCTGTGGGAGGTGGCAGGGCCGAGGCCCCGGCCCGGCAGCTCGGGTGCAGCTCCGCGTGGGCGCTGCTCCCTCCCCCGGCGGGGCAGCCGGGGAAAGCCGCGGGCCGGGCCCGGCTGGGGCTGGGGCCCAGCGCAGGGAGCCCGGGTGAGGCAGGGAAGGGTCTCTCGGGCGTTGTGCCCAAGAGGAAGGAAGACCTCTGGTCTAGCTTGATTTGTCCCCTCGCACTACGATGGGGGCTGTGGTGTTTGCATGGGAACGGTGTAGATTTACAGCAGTAGTGGTGTGTTTGTGTAAGTATTTGTGTGTCGTATAAGTATTTGTGGCTACAAGACAATGCCCCTGCTGAAGTGCAGGCAGAGTAGATGCTGCTGTTTGAAATTAAAGCCCAGAGTAATGAAGTCGTGGTAGCTGGAGTTTAATTACAGAATTCATTGAGCACACGTGCGAAAGCTGAGGCACAGTTCATAGACAAAGTGTTTATTTCAGTCTTGCCTTTACTGCGGCCCTTCAAACTTATCTGAGTGTTATCTCTAATCCACCTGTGGGCAGCCTTCTGGGAACAGGTTACTGAAGACACAAGACACGGAACAGGCTGGTACCACCCCAGCCTGACACCTTGGGAATTATGATACAAATTAATGCTTGCTCGGGGAGAGCACCCAGCTTTCTCACGCAGGTTATCAAGCAACCTTCACACTAACCTTTGTTGATCTTGTGTGCATTTATGCAGGTAGTTTGTTGATAAAATAACCATTGTTTTGATCTTCTTTCTTGAAGAAGTTTCCTTGGGACTAGTTCCTTTAATCAAAGCATTTATTTGTAGGGATAGAAAGGACTTCAAACACAGTCACGCAGGTACACTGGAGAAAATGTAAGTATTCCTAGAGGTCATGGTGTCCTGTTTGACTGTGTCCCTGCATGAAATGAGGCTAATATGGCTCTGATCTACACTTGCCTTCAGAGCGAAGTTGAACAAATAGCAAAGGATTTTAGCTGTATTTAAAGGCATTTTGATATGTGCCTCTTGCAGCCTCAGCCTTTTGTGTGGCCTCTACTCTCGTTCTGTTATGGGAAATCCATAATAAAACTGCTCCTTCCCTTCTAAGTGAATGTCATTGTTATAATACAATGAGTCAGGAAAGAAACAATATTAACTTCAAAATAATGGCAGTCAGAACTCACCAGCATGAGTTCCCCCTCCTTCCATCAATCAGCTGGAATGCCTTAACTGTGTTTCCTCATTGCGATCAGAATATGGCAATAATTTAATGAAACTGAAAGTGGAAGAGCTCCCACAAATCAGAAGTAGGATTTTCACTGATATAATTGCATGCATGAGACCTCCTGTTCGGAGTCAGGAAACTGAAAAAAGCTTGTCCCCTGTGAGCATTGCTTGGGTACATCAAGCAGGTCCATGTGTGCCAGGGTTTTGGAAGTATTACAATTATGACTTTGACATGTTGTGAGTCTTTATGGCCTTTAAAGCTTGAAAAACTTGCACATTCAGGCAACACTGTAATCCTTACATTTTGTTGAGTTATAGGTGTGGAAAGGATGTCAAAAAATGAACGTTTTACATGAAGAGAGAAGCAAACATGTCCGAAGTTTCTGCTCAGTTCTCTTCTAGTGTGGCTGGCTGTTGAGCTGGCTTTGGTTCTGATTGTCAGCCTCTTTGGCTGATGGCATGCTGGCCTGGAAATACTATGTAAATTGACTGCCTCTAGAGGTTGTTTTTTCTCTGCCATTAGCCCTGCTGTTAGACTTGGAATTTTAGAAAAAAAGAGGAGGTCATGGAGGATAAATAAGTCCTGCAAATTAAATGAAATTTTGGTCTAACAGAGATGGTCACAAACATAATTCATAAGGGGTTCATGAGCAGAATTCCCATGCTGTCAGGATGATACTCAGGGGTGCAGCCACTCTCACACAGACTGTGTGTTACTGCTGTGTCCATTACAAAGAAATGTCTGGCCTGTTTGACTAGTTGTGGTTGAGGTACAGCAGTTTGTGTCGCTGATGATATATGAGAGGAGAGTGTAAACACTGTCATTTGCCTTTGACTCCTCGTTCTGAGTGGCTGTGTGTGTCTTTGCATTTCGGTTAAACGAGCTTGATCTGGAGAGTGATTTAGGAAAGAGGCTTGGACTTTTGTCTGCCTTGGTCCCAGCAATCTCTAAAATGCTGCTGCAGTATCTGGTGAATTTATTAGCTTGCAAAGGTGATGTTTGAAGAGTAAGTTAGATGAAAAGCAAAAGAAGACCAGAAGAACAGGCTGCCCTTCTTCTTTCCATTTGTAGCTACATGTTTCTGGAGGTTTGTGTTTGAATTTAATTTACCTTTCACATGGAAGGTATGTCAAGTGCAGACACGTCTTCTCTGTGCTTTGACCTGGTCAGCTGAGCCTGAATGCTGTAAAGCTGAGTAACCACAAGGCAACCTAAACTAATGTACCATATTTTGTGTGGCCTACAAGTTTCAGCAGCGCTAACATGGCTAGCTGCTGTCTGGACTTGATTTCTCTTTCATCCCTCCAGCCTTAGATACTCTAATTTATCTGCCCCCAGGCATGCAGATGTACCCAAAGCTGTTTTGATTGCAGAGGCATTACTACAGTTCCGTTTGTGGTTTCTCTGTGAATTTCAAAAGCAAGTTTTATATGTAAAGTTCAAGGGAAGTTGAAATTAGAGTGTTTACTTGTCTTTTCTGGAGAGGGATGAAAGTTTTTGTTTTTTGCCTTGCTTTTCATAAGGGTTTTATTCTGTTGGTTTGGTTTGGTTTTTTAAAGCAGCTCAGGTGTCACTTCATTATTCCTTGTTCAGTGGTCTGTCACAGGACTCTGCTGATTGGTCTCTAAAGGGCACTTTTGCTTAGTCTTTTTTATTATATAACAGTTAATTAGCAATGGGACTATGAATGGAAAGCACCATAAAGCAAAAAGGAGACTGCACAAGTAGTGCAAGGACAATACTCACTTAATGCAGATCCTACACTCAGATTGATTTTGTTCTTGGAACAATTGGAAGTTGTGGAAGTTCCACCAAAGCTGATAAAATTTCAGGCCACTTAAACAAGACCTGCATCTGACAGGACTGCATTGGCACTGGCTCTGGGTCAGACTTTGAACTCTTGATATCAGGGGAAGATTTACCATGAGTTTGGATGGAAGTGGTGTTGGAGCTGTTGTGAGAAATCAGTGATTGTTGCAGCTATTACTTTTCCCTCTGCTGCTCCTTGCAAGCTGTCTGCATTTTTGCACTCCAGCATGAAAGGGAAATCCGGAAAGTTGATCACGCCTGTGAGTTTCAGAATGACAATCTGAGATGTTTAGAAAAACCAAACTTCAGCCCCACCCTGCCAGGCACTGTTGAATATGTGGTTGAGCAAAGTCAGACAGCTTGCATCAGCAAGAAAATAAACTGTATTTTACTCATTCTTGAGAATCCAGAATAGAGCAAAACAAGTGAATGGCAGCTGTGTGAGGGTCTATTTCTTTTCATGAAATGGGATTCACAGCATAGGCACAGAAGTATTTTGTGGAATAATATTTTTCCCAATGTAAGGTACAGAATGAGCACTGCAAGTGGTGGGGTCCTTTCTCTGAAAGGTCTGATATTTAACAATTGATTTGAGAGCTAACTCAGTCTCTGCTATCTCAGTTAACTTGCACTAAATAAAAAAACCCCCACAAAACAAAATAAAAGGGTAAGTCCAGGTTGCTCACAATGCCCGCCCTGTGGGATATTAAACAGTTAACCAATAGTTTAGGAGGTGAAGTTGAAGGTTTCCTGTGGGCCATGGGCATCAGCACCCATCTGTGCCAGACAGAGCTTTTCTGTCTCAAGCCTTCACACATCATAAGAACGATAGGATTATCCACTTAAATACATTTTATTTTTCTGTAATCTCTCAGAATGTGCATCTTTGTTTGATTTTTATTTTTTCCCCTCAATCTAATTTAAACCCACGTTCCTCTGTGACTGCTGAGGGCAATGGAATGTGTTTCCTATGGATGTGGTGCTCTGTGCCTGCCCAATGCAACCATTTGTACCACCCTTATCTTTGTTACAGCCTTCTGACATCTCAGTGTTCCAGCAGCAGCTAGGCTCTGGAGAGGGCTTCTCCAGGATTCAGCAATAGTGACAGCCGAGGGAAATCCCGCTGCTCCAGCATCTTCCTGCTTCTTCCACCTTCACCACCTGCCTGTCTTCAGCCCCTACTTCTTCTAGTCTGATCTGCTTCTGCTTTTCCATTAAAACCTGCTCACTTTGCAGGGCAGAAGGGAGCTGGCAGGAGGAGATGCTTACAGCATTGATTTAGGGGAAAATAGAGTGAAGTGCGTTGCTGTCCTGGAGGGGGGAAAACAGTCCTACCCCAGCTGATAATTTTGCCATGAGCCTGAAACAGCTGTCAGCAGACTTTTCCCCATTTCTCTTGCATTCCTGGTTTATCCTCCCACTCCTCCTGTCTCTGTCTACAAGCAGTGTTTAGCTTGACCTTACCTAGATGCCAGCTTACATACCCAGACAAAAAAAAGGAGAGTCAGCTGTTGAGTCTGTGGTTGGATAACGTGTAATCAGGTAGCAAGTGATTAATTAGTTCACTTCCGAGCTAATATCGCTTACAGGCATTGCGTGCTTTAGTCAGAGTGGCTCAAACAAACCCTCGCCGTGACTCTGAGCTTGGCTTTCAGCCGCGCTGCGGGACCCCGTGCGGGAGGTGAAGTGTCCCTGGATGCATCCCAGGGTGGGATCTGGATGGATCGGGATGGATCGGGATGGATCCCCCACAAGCCGATCGCTCCCCGGGCGCGGCGCGACCGACACCTGGCGGCGGGACGGGCGCTTCTCCCGCTCCCGGTCCCTGCAGCCCGGGGCTGCCCGTGCTGCAGGCAAGGGATTACAGAGCAACGACGCGGTCCCGCATGATGTTTTGGTAAGGGCAGAAGTGTGATACAAAATCAAATGTATGCAGGGAAAGGATTTAAAATGATCTAAAGTAGGTCATAAAATGTCGTTGTTCGTAGGAGAACTTTTTAGACTCCATGGTATTTAACATTTCAGTTGTTCTAACTATTCTGATTTAGTCAGAAAAATATGGAGATGTGAACAGAAGAGAGGATGCTGTTACCAAATTTTTGTTTGTAAGGCAATAGAAAAGTTGGGATAATAGATTTTTAAAAGACCTATGGGGCTGTGACTACAAATCTATTTCTAGATTAGCCAGAATGTGCCACTGAATCTTATGAAATTTCATTGGAGACAGTAATTGTCCCAGATTCCTAGGATTTTTTGTGGAGGCTTTGTATATGGTGCTTAGACACAGCACTAAACTGTTAAAAATACATGTATCAAATCTATGCCTCTATTAATAATATTTCTCAGTATTGCTCTGGGCCATTGTCTTCCTTGAAAACAAGCAATGCTCCCAAAAACACTCAGAAATGGCAGTTTGTAGTGAAATTGTCTGAAATTACATTTGCCAGCTTCATTTGCTAGGAGGAAACAAAACAAAGCAAAAAAATGCCAACCTTAGGCTGTGTAGAAAGGTTATCAACTATCAACAATTTGGTTTTAGATGTTACTTAGGTACACAAGTTCAGTGAGATTTAAATACCTAGAAGAATTCTGCTACAATTATTAGAACCAGGACAAAACCAGACATTGAATCTTGTAATGATTAACCTCGGTTACTTAATCTACAAATTAGCAAGGATGCTGGAGGCTGATTAAGGGTAAAACCCCTTTGTTGTTAACCTTATTACAGGACAAATTCTTGTACATTAGAGAACAACCTATACACAGGGAAAGATGCAAAGGGAAAGCATTAAAGATGTCATGATCAGTTTTGAGGAGAACAAAAGGTAGTCAGTGCAGATGTGCAGCAATACAAAATCCTCCCATCAGCACTTCAGATTTGAAGATGGTTGGCATGTAACACTTGAAACCATGAGGCGTACACTAACATGCTGCCTGGAGACTTTCAGACAGCCTGGCAATAATGCTGGACTTGAGGTGTGCTTTTGAACCTGCCTGAGCACCCTGTGGAACGTGTGACACTGGGTCAGCTGTCAGTCTGTGGTGAGACAAGGCTGATGGCTGGGACACTCCATCCAGCTCTCCTCTGTCTCTGCATTCTCTCCTCTTCCACCCTCCACAAGCAGGAGGGCTGGGGGCTGCCTGCCTGCTGTGCCTCAGCAGAGCTTCTGGCCTAGAAATAAGCTACTGCTGCCTTCACATGGATGAAGGAGGGTGCCCTGAAACTGTAGTCTGTCTCCACATACTAGAACTGTTGAATAAAATTGCAATAATTATAGCCCATATCTGAGAAATTTGAGGCTCCACTGTCCTGAAATTCTCTGGGAGTAGAGTAGGTGACATTTTGTCTGAGACCCTCTTCCTATGCACTCTTTTAAAAACTTTTATGTATCAATCAAATGTGCATGGCTTCTCTTCCCTGTGTGCTGTAACCTGGAGACTGGCACATGCATGGAGAGCAGGGAAGGTCTTGGGATGCCATTAAAAAGGGGGAGCTTAGGCTTAACACCAGAAAAAAATCCTGCCAATGAAAAGTATCCTGTAGTGAGCCAAACCTCCCCTGGGGAACAGGGAAAGTTCTATTCACTTGAGTATTTAAAACTACTGTAAAAGTCAAATAAATATGCAGGAGGAAGAGTTTTGCCTTGGCAGTGAAACAGAACAGATGGCTTAGCAGATATCATCCATCCATAACATCTATGGTTTTGTCAGTAAGATGTTAAGTCTCTAGAAATAGCCTGCACACAGCTTGTGTCAACTGGAGCTGTGTAAGTCATTGCAGAAATCTATGTCCCTCTGGGTGGTTTTTTTTTGTTTTTTTTTGTTTTTTTCCTTTTAAAACAGCAGTTACAGTTAAAGCACAGGGTATGCACTGGGGATAAGTAACTAGATGGGATTAATGATGCTTGATTCTGTGCTGTGCCATCAGTTTTTGTCAGCTGATCATGAATTGAAAGGGAACAACTTCTGCCTCAGTCACAATTACTTAACATTTTTCTTCCATCCCCTCCTGGACACAATCAGCATGTAAAAACCCCTATGATCACCTTGGTCCAAAAATAACCACATTAGAAGCTGGACGCCTGTTGCTATGTGTTTATGTAATTTCATTAGCCCAGACATTCTTGGCAATAGTTTAGAAATATACTGGTGTAATAAACAGTCTTAGGAAGTATTTCACATCTCTGTTCTAAAGAATAAATCTGCACTGGACCCCAAATGCTCTGCTGAGCCTCACCCTAGATGATTTGAGACAGCTGTTAACCTGAAATATTTAATTTTATTAGTGTTCATTTTTATGGCAAAACTCTGAGGATTTGCAGTGGAAGTTGGCCTGGTAGAAAATATAATAACAATATGCAATGTTTCTGCAAAATGCACTTATATTTTCATGCATCTTCCACTGTTATCATGCAATCACTTCATGAAGGCTACCTGGATGTAATGTCAAAGTTGTAAAGCCAAACTGCTGAAGTCAGAAAGCCCCAAGTACCCCTTGCACCCCAGGGGAGCCTTGACTTTGACAAGTCCTGGGAAGTCCCATCCTGGGTGTTGCAGCCTTGTCTGCAGCTGGTGTTTTTATGGTTTCATTGCCTGGTAGGAAGTGCTAAAATGTGCTGTCTGGGAGAGACTCCTCAGAAAATTCAACCACTAAAGTCCATTGCATTTTTTATTAATTAGCACTGGTGAAGGTTTTGGAAGGATTTAGTCAGGTTTTGGTGGTGACCAGGTCCAACAAAAGTACACTTCTCAGCTGGACCCATTTCAAAGGCAGAGTTGTTAGAACTTCCCAGTGAAGGGGATACATTTGCAGAGATGAGAAGGTGATTTTGAGATCCCCTGTGGTTTTGTTTTTTGTTTTGTCTTTTTGGTTGGTTGAGTTTTTCTTTTTTTATTTCTTCTCCCCTCTCCCCTGCAAAAAACCCCAACAAACACCTAAAGCCAAACCCTTAGCCTGATGCAGACAACTCAGCGGTAAATTAAGGCAAAATGTCTAAAATCTGCCAATGAGAAGCAACAGGAGAGTTTAGAATGGAAAGACAGTTGCTAAGCAGTGTTAACTTGTCTTTTGTCCTTTTTATGTATTAGGAATCATTGACCTCTTCCTCTCCTTTTCTGTAAGAGTTACAGAGCAGGAACCAACTTTGTAGCAGAGCAGCAAGCTGGCTTTTTAAAATACTTGTATGTTTTGATACACATAAAATATTGTGTGAAACTTCCTAGGAGAAAGGAGAAACTTTCTAAAATATATGTGCTAGATGGATTCCCAAGTTCTCTTTGCAGTTCTGAAAACCTCCTGTTTAATAGAGAATCTCCTTCTGAAGCTCAGAAGGCAGAGATGGACTGTAATCCAAAGCACAGCTCAAACACCCCTCTAGCACCCTGTAAAAAGGAAGAGCATCATGGTTGAAGCTGATGCCAGAGATAAATGTGAATTAGAGGGCTGCTAAGGGGCAGCTTTGGCACAGTGTTTAAATTGCCATTTTAGAAATACTTTTAACAGTATGTGATAAGTGTATGTTTAAAGGGGGGATGTATCTGGGGAAGGAACTGATTAAAAATTAATTTACAATAACAGCATGAAAGGTAGAAGAGGACAGGCTAATGTTTTATTAAAATGTCTTTACCAACCTATGTTTCTGCAGTGTAAATTTTGTTATGAAAGTGAAACCCATAGGACGCAATTCAGTCCAGCCTCCTTGGGGTTGTGTGTGTGAAATTTTACTTTGAGGAAAACAAATTATAAAAAAAAAAAAATCATTTCTAGATATAAGACTAGCAAGATCAAAGTATCATGTAGAGAAGATAATTAGGAGACAGCTGTGTTAGTTTTGAATATGTTGTAGTTTTCGTTTAGTAAGAAAAAATGCACAAAGGGTGAAGTCTCTCACTAGGTGAAGCCAAGCCCAGAAGTGCTGCATGATGGCCAGTGCAGTATTTTCCCATTTTTCATGATGATAATCCACACCAGCTGAGTGCTGAAGATTCATTACCACCCAGACTAACTGAATTAATGTCCAATGCATACAGAGTGCAGCACAAAGAGCAGTGCTGCATATATGCCTCATAATCCTAAAGGTTGTTTTTGGAAAAACATCTGGGATCTTTGAGTTTTGGCTGGTCTGAATCAGCTTATAGGAGGAGATAACCTAAATGCAGAGCAAGCAAAAAGAGCAGCATGATTTTTAGAATACAATCTGCATGTTAATTAGCAGGTTGTTTCTGTCAGCTTTAACTAGTCATGCTTTTGCCTATGCTAGCTAGAATTCTGGGTTAAGATGCTGGCCTGACAGCACAGCTGTACCTGGGTTAAAAAAGTAGTAGCACTGTAAGACTGCAATAAAATCTTCTCTCTTATGACTGTATTATTTTAACTAGAAAGTTATTGCAAAACTGCTGGAAAAAATATATGTTTTAGTCAGATCATTGAATCCCTGTGGGAGCCTTCCCTCAAAAAAAACCCAAAAAACAACCCAAAAAATTATGGACTGAAATCAAGGAATAGAAGTAAATTCTTAAGGAAAAGTAACATTTTCTGGTAATGTCAGTTATGGGGAGGAATGACTTCAGAGGAAGGGTAAGTGTAGCAATGGGGCTGGATATGTTTAGTGTTTTTGGCAGGTCCTTTGTTCCTCACTGTCCTGGGGGTGGCTGGTATGCACAGTGCCTCTGTCTGTGAATGTTGCAATGCAAATTTCACCAGTTCCATTTCTAACAGTGTAATTCAACCGTCACTTAAATGGTTTTCTAAAGCATAGTTTCCTTGATTTCCACAGAGACACTTTTTATTTTCTTCAGTTTTTGGATCCCAGCATTTACATAGAAGAATAAGTCAATGCCGAGTAACTAAGACAAAGTTGATTTTGACTAGGTTCATTAAATAAAATCCAGCCTGTGTGGTGTGTACCTGCTGAATCCATGATGAAGCTGATCTCTGTGTGGAGAACCATTTTTCTGCCAGTGCTGCCAGTGCTGTATTTCCAGCAGAGGGCACAGAAGCACTCCTTTTCCAACCTCTCTAATACTTGCAAAGGAAAGTTCCACCGTGAAAACAGGAACAGCAAGTTTTAGATATTGCAGATATGGCTTATGAATCTGTGAAAAAAAAGATGAAATAAAATCAAAACAAGCTTTTCATATAAAAGTAAGGACAAATGAGCAAAGTTTTGCAACATCAGCTTTTCAGATGATGCTTTAGCATAATTATTTTTCTAACCTTTTTAACATTAATCTCATGACATCAGCTGTTTTCTTTCCAGTTTTCCCCTCTTTGGTTAGTAATTTTCTCTCATTATATAAATTATACATAAGGATGGGGAAATTACATCTACTCTCAGTGTCCTCTATTGTGCAACGTCCACTCTTTATTTTTCCTTAGCTGCAGATTCTGATTATCCTCAAATTTCCTGCCAGATTTCTCCCAGCTGGTACTGCAGCACTCATCCCATGACCCAGCATATGCTTCTCCCTTGGACACCCATTACTTCTTTCCTGAAGCACAATCTGAGCAATCGCTGGATCTGTGGATTTCAGTTTGGTGAGATACAAGCAGCTTACCTGACCTGCCTTCTCAACACCTCACCAGAATGACCCTGGTGTCTTCCCACACAGAACCTGTGCCTTCTGGGAGAGTGGAAGGATGTCACTCTTGATGTGAAATTAATTTGCTTCCTGCAGAAAACTGATTCCCCAGCCAGGGAAAGGACATGACAGAAGGAAAATTTGTAGCTGCAGGAATTTCACAAGCCTGCAATTGTCATGCAGAGAAATTTCAGAGGTTCACATCAGCCATTGATACCTGGTCCTTATGTCTCTCTCTGACTCCATGTCAGATGTATCCAGACAACCTTCATTTTTTTTGTCATGCAAATGCCAAGAGTTTGCTTTTAGCTTTGAGAAAATATTCTGAAGTAGTGTTCATAGTACAAACTTGCTATTTTCTCATATTCATGTGAGGCACAAATGCATACATTGGGAGCACTGTGACTTTTACTGTGTCATTCTAGTTTGCTTCATATGTCCTGCAGGGAACATGTCCTCTAATTTCTGGGACTAATTTCTGTCCTCTAATCACCTGGGCATTCTTCAGTATCAGAATGCCCAGGTGATTATTTTCTGTACTTGAAATAGACCTGAATTTTCTGATTGGTTTTAGCTAACTAAGTGAAGTATATCACAAAAAGAAGATACTTGACTTACAGCTCTTTAAATGCTTATATGCAATATGGTTCTATTTTCATTGCATTCCATGTCTCCAGGTGATGTCCAGGCACTCCAGATTCATATATTTCATCACAGTAAAATCCTTCTGTGACTTCCTGCCAGCAAAATAGTTAATAGCTGTTATAAATATTGCTAAATGAGAGATAATTTGAAAAACTTCTGTGACTTCCTGCCAGCAAAAAGTGTATCATGTCAGTTAATAGCTGTTATAAATATTGCTAAATGAGAGATAATTTGAAAACGAAATGGACTTTGCTGTGTTTGTCTGCATGCTGGTCTTACTATTTATAGCACCAGAATGTCTACAAATAACAGTGGCAGACATCTGTGCTGTGGTGCCACCCAGTGAAGGGCTGCAGTCTGTGTGAGTAACCACAGATGCAGCAGAACAAGCAACACTCTCCTGCCTCCCAGGCTTTAGCAACAAGGGGATTATTTTGATGATCAAGTGTATGACCCAGACTAGTGGGCTTTGAGAGTCATGACCTCTCCTCTCTTGGAAAACACTGATATATCTGGTCACACTCACTTTGCCTTTAACAAGTACTTATTCAGCATGTGGAGAGGAAGGCAAAGCACTTGGGCTGGATTTTCCCCAGCTGATGGTCACACAGGTTGCTGTTGAAGAGGAGTCTAGGCTAAAAGCATCTCTCTTCCATGGTTAGGTCAGAAATAGAATCACCACAGGCTTCTCAGTCCTCTCTTTTGTTGAGCTCTAACAAGTGGCAACAGTCTGAATAGCCAATGAAGTAAGGAGAATCTAGAAAATGACAGATTTTTTTAAATTTACCTTGCTGTTCTGTTTGTGTTTACAGTGTAAATTAGTAGCCCTTTACTGACAATTTTGTCTTTCACATGCTTGTCTTTTCCCAAAGGCTTATGCCCTTCTGCATCACATTAGATTACTCCTGGAGCTGGCAACTGAGTTGAATATAAAGGGACTAAACCTGTAAAAGGAAGCTGGAATAGAGGATGGATGCTGGATCTGGCATAGGAGGAAGCTGTTTGGCTGGCTGCAGCCCTAGGCTGTTGTCCAACAAAAAATTAGAAATTAAATCTAAGGCAAGCACTCCCACACAAATTGCTTCTCCAGCCATTTTCCTTTATTTTTTTCATGGCTCAATTTAGTGTCACATCCATCCATTTTCACAGTCTGAGAAAGCTGAAAGTTTAGTAATTGCATATTTGTAATTCCTAAGGCATTCTTCCTGTGTCTGTGGCAATGGGAGTAGAGTAAGATGTATTCTGCAATAGCAGCAGATTACTTCAGTAAGAAAAATGGAGAATATTTTTATGGGGCAATAGACCAGCAGGATGTTAACTCAGAGATGTCAGATGATGTCATACCTGCATGACAGAGACAGGCTGTTTGCAAGTCACAGGGCTATTTATTTTCTCCACACAGGACATGTAAGGCCATTTGGATAATTTTTTATGGCTTACAGTGAGGGGGTGGTGATTTCTGTGCTAAATGGGATAGGTTTTTGAACTGTTTGGAACAGATGGAGAGAACATTGGACTGTTGAGATAAGAATGGGAAGTTTCTATTCAGATGGATTAGACCTTTATAATCTAAACTGCTTTTTCTGTCTCCCACTGTGCCCAGCATACAGGTAAATATTTGCATTACGTATCCTAGTCATATGCACTCATTTGCCAAACCAAATAGTTAAAAATTCCACCTTTTCTATGAACTAGCAGCACCCTGATATTTATCTTTCCATTCATAACCAAGAAATACTGTTCTGCAAGTGGAGGATAAAGATGTTTTTAGAAAAAATACAAGAAAACAAATAAACAAAAAAGATACTCTGGTTAAAGGACTTTGTTTGTCTAAAGTAAATGATATCTAAAACATATGCCTTGTATTTCTGTGGTGTGAATTAGGAAGAACTTTATGGGAAGGGTGATTTAATTATTGGAACAGGGAGCCCAGGGAAGTGGGGAAGTCACCGTCCCCAGAGGAATTCAAGAAATTGGATGTGGCACTTAGAGGTATGATTTAGCTGACAATGTGGTCATTGGTCAAGGGTTGGATTCCTTAGAGGACTTTTCCAACCTAAATGCTCCTGTGGCTGTAATTTGGCTGTAAACCTGTCTTCCTCTGGAGCTCCCAGGGGAACACAGCTGTGCAGTGCCAGGAGGTTTGGTCACTCCCAGCATTCAGTTCAATGATTTTAGCACTGCTACACTACAGCAGCAAAGAGCAGAAATGAAGGAAAAGTCACAAACCCCTTACCTGCCCTGTCAGTGGGGTCAGTGAGTGGTGCTCTCTGGCAGCTGCTAAGCCCTTGGGATAGCTGCTTTTGCAGGATTTTCCTAAATTGCTGCTCTAACTATAGGTGTTCAAAATATCAGTCTCATCAAATAGGGGGGACTGAAGACAATGGCTGCAGTTATAATTGGTTCTTCATAACTGGTTTCAGATTTTCAGACATTTCCCTGCAACCTCACAAGATGACCAATGCTTGTTTGTTTTCTGGGGTCAAGAACATATTTTTTTCATCAGTGTTTGCCATATCCAGGAATTTTCAGATTTTTCCACAACAATTAGTAAATATTTGAATGTGTTTGTGAGAACTGTAGGTCTGATTATTTGGCAAAATTTCAGGAGCTTTTTTAAAGCTTTTTAGCAATTCTCAATCTGGTTACCGGGAAAAAGGCCAAACAATAATACCTTCACATATCAGCCTGCACAGTAGTACAAAGTCCTGCTGTTTCTATGACAACAAATGGGTTTTTCAGCTTCCCCAGATCGCTTCTACGAAGTTCAGTAAGTAGCCTGTACAACAGATCAGTGGGAAGATGACAAGCCTTCTGGATTTGAAGTTGTACAGGTACCTCTAAAGGCTCATGTCCCTCAGAGCTGGGTGATGCTGATGCTACAGCAGCAAAGTGCAGGGCAGCAGGGAGATGCCTGAGTGAGCTCAGGGCTGAGCCCCTCAGGTACACGCAGCAGCCTGTCAGGGCACGGCACTGTGAGTTCCACTGCTCTGCTGAGAAGTGACTCTGCGTGTTGACTTGTCCGAATGCTTCCCGCTGCAAGGAAGCTGTAGTACAGAAGGGAGATACTCTTAAAGAAAAGCTGTTTGATTATCTCCATCCTGTCAGCATTCAATGGTGTCACATATCACATTAAAATAAATTACTTCAGACTAAGAACAAATTTTCAAGTTTTTCTCGGGTCATCCCATGCTTTTGCCTCCACATTTCTGGAAATGCTTTTTACAGCCCATTCCTCTGCTCTTCCTGAATCTTCACTGAACAGGTTTTTGCAGTCCCCCTTCTTTTAACAATTAATTTTTTATTTAATGGTCAAGTTCCAGGTTGTGTTGTCCTTCCAATGCCTTTTCCTACCCTTGATCCTCACTATTTCTTTCTCCCTTAACTTTCAAAACACAGCTTATCGCTGGAGGCTGCTTCTCAGAAGCTTCTCTGGCTGTCTCTGCTCAGAATACCAAAGCTGTGCCAGTTTGTGGGGAATTCCTGGCTGTTCTTTGCACATTGCAGTGGCAGTGCTGATAGCATGGGCTTGCTGCCCTCCAGGCATGTCCTCTAAGTCTGCTTGGTGGGGCTGTCAGAGTAGCAGACCTTTGTGGACTCTTTCTGATGCAGATTCCTTGAAACTGTTTAGAGGAGGAACCACAGGCTTGCCTTCTCCGGTGGCAATGAGAGCAGTGAGCACGGCTACATCCGCCTGCACTTTTTCACTCTGCATCCAGGACAAACACAATTCTCACCCACCTGTTGTTACAGCTTCAGAGGAACTTCCTTTGCTGCCTGACCCGGCCAAAATACTGATACTTGTCCAGGAGACAGTCTTCCTTCTGTATCACCTGTTGAGATTTTAAAATTTAGAGAGAGCAATCTGTATCAGAGATGGTGCTGAGCAGACCCTTACTCAGTTGTTAGTACTGTGTGCTGTGAACAGACATCTGTAAATGTCATTCTGTTTTCTGTGGAGAAAAGGCCTCCTCGAGGAAATTTGCAGGTGATATGGCAGGGTTTGACCTTTCCACTATTTTATACCAAAAGAAGGAATGTTGCCATTAGGAGCTGCAGACTTGAGAAGGAAAGGTCAGATAATTCAGTAAAGCCACTATTTAATGTACAGTTTGCTGAGCACAAGTGTTAATATGTGAGAAGTAGTGTTGATTAAATTTGGTGTTCTAGGTCCCTGTTAATACTGTACCACTTAATGGATTGCCATGGAAAATCATAAGCAAGAAAAGCCACAGGAAGAACAGCATGATTCTTTAATTATGCAAGGAGTAAGAGGGTCAGCTATTTTTCCTAATCAAAATTGCTAGCAGCTAGAGAAAATGTGAGTTGTTGTTGTTTAATATGTAAGTAATCTAACTCTCCTTTAAAAAATATTCCCTGCTAATGCCTAGTGCATGACACAAATACTCAGCAGGCCAGTGGGGACAGGGCAAATGCTGCTAATTCCTGTCAAAATTTCACTGCCATGGGGAGTGTCAACAGTAACAGCAGGACATAGAGCCCTGCTTCAGCACCCACCAACACTTTTGACATATTCTCTATAACTTAGTACTGTGTGCTGTGAACAGACATCTGTAAATGTCATTCTGTTTTCTGTGGAGAAAAGGCCTCCTCTTTAATCTATTTTGCTTCTGCATTTGCTGTACTGTATTTGTTGAAGACTTTCCAAATTGTAAACTAAATCAAGACAACAGCTTTCCCCTACTGTCTTTTAAACCAGCACTCTCATTTATTAAAATGTGATTTCTTTACTCACATGTACCAGAGAGGCAAAATGAACCAATAGAAAAATGCTATTAAAAAATCATAACTCTTGTAGGGCCATGCCTATCAGCACATCTCCTCCTTGTAACTTTGCTTCTCTAGCCCTGTTAGGTTAGACTGAAGGCACAAGCCTAATGGGCAAAGACTGCCATTTTTATCCAGGTCAATAAGATTTTTTTTTAAATTACATCATTTATCAGTTGCTTTTTAGTGTTTTCCTACTTTCTTGCATCTATTCTTCAACTTGACATGCTAGAAGGTCAGACACAGAGCTCTGACAATCTTTGCTCCTCTGCTCCAATATGCAAGTTAAATGTTCCAACAGAGCCCTTGCCTTGGGGAATAGAAAGAGAATATGGCCATAACTCCTTTTTAAAAGTGGTATCAGCTCCTAATTTAGGGCTGGGCAACCCTCACAGCAACTCAAACCTCACTGTCTCACAAGTACCACTACAGTTTTCAACGTCTCAGAGGCTTTCTCTTGATGTTACTCAGCATTTCACAGCTAAATATTGCGTGACTGCTGCTGCAGGGTGATTTTAATCCCTTCAAAAGATGTGGCTGTTTAAGGCATATCACAGGTCTGCATTGTTCACAAACCCATTTATAACAGAGCCTCAGCATCTCTTCACACACGGGTGTTAAAGGGGATAAGTACTTTGCAGGGAATGCTCTAAAAGACAGAGGTATGGGCTTTGTGGCCTCTTTACCCATGGAAACAAGCACTGTTCCATAGACATTCACAAAATCCACAACTGAGAACTCAAGCATATAGTTGTTTTGAACATAAACTGACAAGAAAAAAATAGTCTTAGCATGGTTTTTGAGATATACCTGCTATTGTCTTAACACCATGTCTCATGACATTGACAAGAGACTCATATAGTAATTATCCAATTTAAAATTTTAAATTATTGGGGAACAATGGCTTTGTTCATGCACTAGCAGTTATCTTCTGTTTACCACTACTGAGAATATCCCTGAGTCATTTGTTATATCTGTCCTCCAACTGTGTTAAAACTAGGACAACATTGCATTGAAATTTGCGTGCAGACAATTTGGTTGTATCATGCTAACTCAAGATATGAGTATGGACAGGCTAAAATACAACTGGCAAAAGAGAAGTATGAAATTGAAAGAGGAATAAATGCCAGTTTCTCTCAGAAGTGTGCTGCTAATAAAAACAGTCTATTAAAAAGTGCTATGTGTAATTTCCAGATATTTTCTACAAATGCAACAAATTTGCAGAAAACAAACTGATTTACACATCCAACTAAAATTATATTTCTTCCATTTGTGGCACATCACTTTCAGACAAAACAGTGTTTGAAGATAAATAAAAATCTGCATTTGGTGTTAAGCCAAATGCACTAAAGAAAGAAATATGTTAGGGTTTTTAGATTTGCTACAGGTTTCCTAACTGGGAATTAATAATATATTTTAAATTATTATGTCACTGTTTGACTTCATTAGAAAATGCATGAGTTAGATTAAAATTGATCTTAAATTACAAGCACTTGTTTAGAAAATGTTCTAAAACTGATGAGCTGTGAAACATTCTGCACACTGTGTCATTTCCAAACCACTGCAAAACAAACTGTTACGCTGAGTTGATTGTTCCAGACTTCACAGATTAAAAATGCTGGGTGATGCTAATTCTTGTATAGGTTGGACTGCTCCCTCTAAGTTTGTACACTGTGGAAGTTAAAGTGTTGAAAATGGGAAGAAAATTAATTTAAAAAGGTATTTGAAAGGTCAGACCATGTTATGATGAAATTAAACCAAACTATGCAAGGGATTAAGGAATAGGCTTTTTGTGCTGAAAGAGTTTTGGAATAGGTTTTGGAATTATTCCTCTTTTCTTTGCTGCGGTAGCTCACCATCTGCAGTCTCTCCAACAGCAGGGAACACTCTCTCAATAAGAAGGTGACCTTTCTCCTCTGGGCCCAGGGAGTTAGCTCAGATCACTTATAAATGCATGCTTTGCTAGAAACTCTGCCGGAATCACTATGGATTGAATAGTGACTGTGCTACATTTGTCTTTTTGTTTTGGAATTTTAAATATTTTTAAAATTTAAACCAGCTGAAAATAAACCCTGCTGACAGCCAAACACAACAACTTAAAGATAAAACACAAATGGAGAAATTGGTTGGATGGAAGGTCATATAAACAACCTCAGCCATCTGAACAAATGTGACTTTATTAGACTCATCTGCCAGAAAGAGCTTCCTCTGAATTTTATTGGTTCTCTGGTTGCTGTAAAACAATTGCCTTTATAGAGACCTCATTGATTCTGGAAGAGATTTATTCTCCTTGGGTTGATATGACTTGTGAGTTGTCCTCTTTTTTCCATTTATACATGAGCACAGTCTAAGCTGCATTCTAGAAGTCTTGTAGATAAGAAAATCACCTGTTTGATTTGTAAAACACATTGAGTTGTGGTGTAGAATGAACTTAATGGAAACTTGTCCTGTTAGAAAGAGCCAAGTCCTTTCATTTTCACTTTTTTTTGAGAGCTGTGCTATCCTTTGAGCAAAATTCTTTCCACACAAGCACCAGGAAGGGTGGTAGTGGCAGGGGAGGGGGGGGGGGGGAATCCTAAATACTAATAGAGCTACTTAATTGTTATGGAAAAAGGATTTAGACAGACTGAGAGATATAGCAACTTAATTTGCTCATTGTTCACTAAAGATTAATTTTCTGATTTCCCTGTAATGATACCATGATGAATAGAGCACTGACAACACCTTGAAATTTGTTCATCACCAGCTGTAGTTCTTTGGGTCTGCCAACAGCGAGCTTCAACAGGGCAGCATCCCACTGATTTCAAGGAAGCTTCTGTCGAGTGCCCTGGGTCACTGACAACAGCCCTGACCAGCCTTTCTAGGGCTCCCACCCCAGGAGCAGGATTTAAACTCAACCCTGAGCTGCCAATGTCTGTTAAAGCAGCGCTTCCAGCTCCTCTCCCCCTTAGGCACAGCTTGTCCTTGCCCGTGGACTCTGGCCCACACATGGGGTTCCTGGCTTGGTGGTAGGGCTGTCCTGTCACTGTGGGTCTGTCTGGACATTCTAGACTGTGTCTGACCCATAGACCAGTGAGCCTGACCTCAGACTTGTCCCATCACCTTGAGCCCCCCTGATGGATGGAGACCCTGTTAAAGCTGGCAGCTGCAGAGCTGCCCTGCTCTGTGTCAGGTGCTGTGGCATGGGCCCTGCTGCCACCCCTAGCTCCCCTCCTCACCTTGTCTGGGCTCACACCTCTAGCTTCAGACCTCATATCTTCTTCTGCTTTGTTATATATAACCCCACACTTATTGGAAATCAAGATCTCAGAAAAATTGTTCTTAAGCTCTTTTAAATTTAGGAACACAAGCTTTTAGCATATATAAATTGCAGAAGACAGTTGCAGAATACTGCTGACAAAGATAGAAGAAAATTTTTACATCTTGAAACTGTAAAATGTTAGCAGTAAGAAGTTTTACACATCCAATAGCTTTAATGCCTATGCTCCTTTGGTAGCTCTGTTGGATTTAGAGTATTTTCTTTCTCATATTGGTGCACTAAGTTTCTTCTAGTCTCTCCTAACCCTAGTATCTGTTTCTAATTTGATTTTTCAGAATACTTATGAGCCAGTATAGCTAAAAATAATAATGTATCCAAGCATAAATCAGATCACTAGAGGCTGAAATCTGCCTTTATCCATCCAATCTCCTTGCTTCAATATCTGGAGAAGCATAAGACAAAAATACCACTGCATGACTTTGTAAGTATAGTCCAAGCTAAATTGAAGGTAATTTCACCTAAGCAAAACATTCACCACAGAAATACAATCTGGCTATAAAAAAGAGGGTATTTGGGTCAGGGCTGTAATTTGGCTTGTTTTAAAGATATTGAAAGGTGTATTACTTTAGTTAGAGAAGACATGACATGTTATTTATAACTAAAGAATGAAAGCAAGTTGTGTGTGCATAAATATATATTTCTTTCTAACAAATGTATTTACATTTATGTGACTTTCTGCCAGAATTCAGGGTTATACTGAACAGGGCTGGAAATATAAACTAACTGGAGCTGAAAGAGTGCTTGTGAGAAGATAGACTCCACAAAATGCCAAGGGTCCTTGAGGACAATGAAGCAATGATAAAACTTGTGTTTTGTTTTTGTAGCCTCTGCTGGTCTGGTGAGGTTTATTCATCCTAGACTTGTAGCTAAGATCAAAGAGAACCTTTAAAATGTTGGCATAAGGAAGAGGAAGGACTGAGCAATTTGCCAGGGGTTGCCCCATGAGCCTTTCTGAGGGCTGATGGGAATGCAAAGATAAATGAAAATGACATCAAGTGAAGCAAACTGTCTTTGCCCGTGGCTGAGATAGAGATAACTGGGTTGAATAAGAGCTACTAGTACTTTCAAGGAAAGGTTAAAGTTTAGGAAAGGGTCAGTGTGCAGAATATCAATAAATACCACAGGAACAAGGGTAAGCATAATTTGGGTTCAAGGCATAGTTGAACTAAGTAATGAAGCATCTGCATCTTTGTGCCAGGATGATTCCCCGTGCGTAGGGTTTGCAGTGATCACTCCATTATAATTTTCTTGTGCAATGAGTATGAGTGTTCACTGTTTGTCTTTTATAATTTTCTAATTGACTCACCTTCTATCCAGAACACTTCTTTCTAAGCACAGAGGAAACTTATCACCCATGAAAAGATGGTGTAACTTCTTTCTTGAAAGTGTTTTCAGGATTACACAGGAATTTGTGAGGACTGACTTATGTATTGTTGAGTATTTCTTTATGTCCACTTTGATTCTAGATACATTTGAAGTTAGAGTTATGGATACATTTTTTAATTAGATGTATAGCTTTCTAAGAATCCTTGTTTTGATAGCTTAAATAATATTTGAATTTGAGTAATCATTTCAACCAGTTGCCCCCCTGCCACACTGAATTTGGCTCAGCATCCTGAGTGCAGCTCTATGCATTGTCCATGCAAAAGGAAAGAGAAGTGGGTGTTTCCAAAACTGCTGGAAGTTGGCAGTCTGTTTTGTGCTGAATTCCCGTGGCTTGTGGAGACAGATGACAATACATGTGGACAGAAACAAACAAACCCCATCCGTTCTAGAGTCAATATTTCTATTTAGACTGTAAGGCTTCCCGTATTAAGTGTTGGTATTCTTAATTGGTGTCATACTCTTCTGATATTTGTGGATTATGTTATTCCTCCCCATATCCACTAGAAACTACCAAACCATCTGCAAGCTGTTGTCATTGCATATGCTGGAATCTCACAAATTCATGTTACTTCTCCTTTGTTATGCCTTGAACCCTAGCTCTGGGATTTTTATTGACTGACTGGTCCTGCCTTCTGCTTGACTGAAACAATGTGATGCAAGACCGGCTGAGGCAAATGCAGGCACATACAGGGGCTTGTGGATATGTACTTGAAACTCCACTGGGAGATGGCCACGATTTTGTAAGGCAAGCCCTTTGTTAGCACTACACAACCATTTTGGCAGCAACCTTGCTAGTTGCCTTACCACCCCCACAGGAGGTTCAGAACGGGGGAAGAGACAGTGTAATCCTCCTCACTGAGAGGAGGAGACTGTCACTGAGACTGTCCTCCTCACCATGGTGTTGCACCTGGTTCCATGAAATAAGCATCACACAGCATTAGAGGGGTTTTCAGCAAATGTTCGGCTCTCCAGAACTACTGTGAGGTGATGGTAGCTGTGGAAGGTCAGGCCATCAAGGTTGGCAGCTGGGGATGTGTTGTGGCTTGACTTTGTACTGCAGCCAATGCCCACCAAGCTGCCCACTGACTCTCCTTGTCAACAGGGCAGGGTGAGAGGGCAAAATGAAAATTTTGTAGATTGAGACAAAAACCAGATCACTTACCAACAGCCATCAAGAGGAAAATAGATTCAGGTAGGGGGAAATAATTTATTGCCAATTAAATTAGATTTGGATGGTCACAAACACAGGAAATTAAATAACACAATGAGTGATGGAGAGGAGAGAGGGGGTTGTGGTCACTTTGCAATAGCTCCTATCTGCTGCTTCTTCCTCATCACTCTCCTCCCTGCTCCTGCATGGGCTCTCTACAGGCTGTGCTTTCCTTCAGGGCATCTCCACCTGCTCCAGTGTGTGGGCTCCTCTCTGGGCTCTGTGCCCTTCAGATGCCTGGAGGGCCTTCTGGTCTTTCCCTCCTTATCTGATCTTGATGGTTGCATGGCTTTTTCTTACACTTTTTGCTCGCTGCCTTGGTGGAGTTTTGCCCTTTCTTAAATTTTTTTTCTTCCCTTGTTATTTCCCCCCTGCCCCTTAGAGAGGCAGCACCTGCTTTCTCTGAGAGCTCAGCAGTGCCCAGTTGAGGGGCTGTTGTGGAGCCAGATGGAATCAGCCCCAGCTGAATAGCACTCACAGTGCTATTCCCACTGATCCAAATGTGTCTGACAGGGCACCCTGGAGCACAGGGACCTGCCCAGCCCACGGCTGGCTGCCCCTGGTGTCAGTGTCCTGGGAGCCCTGCTGCTTCGTGCAGGTTCTGCCTGGGAAATGCTGGCAGCTCCTTGGTGTTTAGTGAGCTGGTCTATGTTGCCGTGTGAAAGGCAGGGAAGCTCCAACTTCTGAGCAATAAAAGTAAAGGACTCAGTGATAAAAAGCTGGGTCCTTCATGAAGAAAGGCTCATGATGCTGGGGTCCAGCACGGGCTGGGGTTTTGTTTGTTTGTTTTCCCCATTTGCCATGGGTGAGAGTGTTGGTCATGGCCCTTGTTATTCTGGGAGACTCTGATCACCTGATCCTTGTTAGTCTTAATTGCTTGCAGCTGATTTCAATCACAGAAGCAAATTTTTTGAGTATATAAACAGCTGCAGAAGAGCAGTATGATGGGTGCAGGATGGTTTTGGCTTGTGAGAGGAATTAAATGCTGCAGTGGTGGTGTGGGGTCTGTAAGAAGATGTTGAGATAGCCTTGAGGACACTAGCTATGAGTATGGAGCTGATTTTAGTGGCTTCTGGAGTTGTGGCTATGGTATGTAATTTTTAGTGCTTTATGAAGCTGTTTGAAGTAAACAAGAATGTTTCATGAAATTATAATTTCTTGAGTATTTTTATGAAACCATAATTGGTTTTGTTACAGATTAAGATTGTATTTTTGTGTTTGGCGTGTGTGATATTTTCTACAATGTTTTCTTTATGAAAAGTTTGTGTGTGTGTTTATTAGAATTTTGCCTTCAACTTTTTGTGCTCCATTTATACTGTAATAAAATATTACTGAAGTTGAAAAGATAATGGGAATGTAGACTGGTGAGTTCTTAATGGACATTTTTCATAAAACTAATGAAATTTTAAAATAAAACATACTTATTTGTTTAGTAGTATTTTAAAATTAATTTTAATATTTATTTGAGCATTTTTCTTCAGTGTTTCTACAGGATATTGGAACTAGTTTATGAAGTGTCAAGAATAATGCTTTGACATTTATAAATATTATTTAATAAGCTTACATGGGATTTTTTGTGTTTGATGGCTTCAGCTGGTTTTAGTAAGTCTGGCTGTTGTGGAATGTGAATAAAACATTGTCACCTTTTCATAACTGCAGATGCATATGTATATGTACCTATACAAGTATACTGAAGTTATTAGTGTTTGTTCTTTAGCTTTACTGAATGGAATTACTACAACTTTTGTGGTTGTTTTGGGGCACACCCCCAAATGTTTGAGTCAAATCAATAGCAGTTAAAATGATGGAAATTGGAAAAAAATAGTAGGGTAGTTCACATTTAGGTACTCAGTATAGGAATATGCCAGTGCTTGGAAAAAAGAAGGTGCAGAAAAAGGTTACTTCTGTGCATGTTGCTTTCAGCTTGGCCTGTTGCAGGAATGTGGGACAGCTGTGGCAGGGGCACCAGCACATGGCTGGAGGCACTGGAGGGCTCTGGGCAGTGCCAGGGGCTGCTGGGGGCTGGAGCTCACTGGGGTCAGCTTCTTCCAGTGCTCGGGGGCTGCAGCAAGCTGCTCTTGGACAAGCACAGTCCCTCTGCCTGCAGCATGGTCTCAAGCCAAGTGGTCTTTTTGTTCCTGAGCTCCTTCTGGCTGTTATTTTCCACGGAGCCCTGGCTCAGAGGAAGGCTCTCTGCAGTGAGCTGTTGAGCACTCAGGCTGTTGGCTCGGTGGCTGTGCTGGGTCCTGCTGTGTTGCTTCACCGCCTTCCTGGCAGCTCCAAGCTCCCTTGCTGAGCTGTCTGGACCTCAGACATGGGGGCCATCTTCAGTCTCATTTATCTTCTCCTCTCAGCTTCCCCTGCAGATCCTTGCACAGTTTTTGAAGCACTGAAAGGCAAAACACTGCATCATTCAATACAGTGTCCACAAGAGAACTGAAAGTAACAGATGGTGGTTATTCTTTCCAATTTCCAGCACAGATTAAGAAAAAAAAAGCTTTTATTTGTACTACCACCCCTTTGGACTTTTTCCAGTATTGGGACTAAAGGTTTTGGTTTTTAATATCTCTTCTCTTACAGCTTGTATTTGAAAGAAAATTTACCCCTTCTGTCTTTATATGGTGTACATTCACGTGCTTGTGTGTGCCTGTTCAGGACAGCTTGGCACTGAGAAGGGCAGCAGGGCTGGGGGGAAGCTTGCTGAGTGGGAGGGTAAGTTTAGGGAGGGCTCAGTTTGCATTAGTGAAGTTGGCAACAGTGTAGGTATCCATCTTGAAGAATTCATTAATATTTTTTTTGTGTGCATTAAGGAAATTAGGTTGGTTGTTTAGAGGTAAGAAAGAACACAAAATGATACAGAACAAAATAGTTTACCAGACTAGTTCCCCTGAGGTACAGAAAAAACACAGTGGTCTAGTCTAGAGCAAGTGGCAGGGCAGCTCTGCTTTGCAATGCCATCACCATTATATAACACTACTTATTAAAATTCCATTTTATGTCTTGGGGAAATATGGTAAAATACAGCTCTACAAGAAATGGTTTGAACAGAAGGGACTAAGTGTCTGCCTCTTGTTCCTACCACATAAATACCTCTCTATTTTTGTGAATTCTCATGTGAATGCAAATTACTGTTATATCATCTTCTCCCAAAATAATATCTTCTGTCTATTAATGTGTTGTGCAACATGAAATATCCTGTTAGAATGCTATGAAATGCACTTATTAAGATGCTGTGATATGTGTTTTGTATTATGGAAGGGTGCAGTGCTATGAAATGTTCCTCCCTAGCCCCGTTGTGCAGTGGAACCTGTCCCAGGATGCACAAACCAATGCTTCCTAGGTTTTAGGCTGCCTCTGGCTCTTGTGTTCATCTGAGAACCAGAGTAGTAGTTGAAGTCTTCCTCCCCACCCCCATCAGTTTGTGAGTCCCTATCCTCATTGACCTGTGTATTGTGGCTCTCATCTGAGAGAGGGTTCTATCTGTGCTCTCTAATATTGATCAGCAGCTTCATCGTTGCCAGAAGACTGCCTGTCTTGCTTTGATTTGTTCTTGGCACTCTTAGAAGCCAAGAACATTCTGCTCTTTGATCTGGAGGACCTTTCTGTGACCCCTTTCAGCCACTCCATTAGCAGTAGCTTGGTATGGGCTCCTGTTGTGTCATTTTCCTAAAAGGTTGCTTTTTTCAACCCCACAGGTAAAGAAGACTCTTTCAGCCTGACTCCAGCTGAAGGTGGGAGTGCTGGGACTGTGGCTATGAACAATTGCAAATGGATTTCCCCTGCCTGGGTCGCTGTGGCTGTGGAGCAGCAGCCAGCTTAGAGGTACCTGCACTCTGAGTCACTTCAGAGGGGTGTGGAATACTATGTGGTGGGAGCAGATGTGAGTCTAAACCATCACAACTCATAGGTCATGGTAATTTTATAAGCAGGGAAATTTAGTGTAGTAAATTGTGTACTAGGAGCTGAAGAGGTCATGTTGGGGCAGATAATCTGCCTCAAGAGCTGTGTTCACACATAACTCAGTGGAATTACATTGAGATTTATGCCAACCTTTTCCCACCTTTAACCTCAGTGAGCTCTTTGAATCATACTTAAGTCAGCTGTGACACTGGGAAGTGCCCCTTTGTTTTTCTGTATTTCTGCGATTTGGCACAGCATGCAGAGTGTGTGCTGCATGATTTAAAGAGATGTATTCTGGCTTTTGATGCTGCTTCAATGTAACCTGTTGCTATTGGAGCAGTCCCAGGGGGGATTGTGTTGGTGCTTGCATAATTTGCAGAGGAGAAAAAGCACGCAGTATTCTCCTGCCTTTCTCATAGAGGATATTATGCTTGTTTGGATTGTTCACATAAGGAGAAGTAAGCATTTTGTATGGAAGCTTTTTTTCTAAAGTGCTTCAAAAAAGTTCTTCTGTGGAACTTTATGTAGAGACTGATTTCTGTGAAGAAATAAAGTCCCCTGTGTAAGGAGTTCTTGTTGTCTAAACTGAAGACTAAAAAATCAGCACTGCTTTGAGTAAGTTCAGGGAAAACCAATCAGAGCAATTTAGTGATTTGCTCGCAGCTGAGTCAGAGGGTAGCTGCTTTCAGCTGTGGGTTGGCTCTTTCCAAGGCCATACTAATTCTCTAAACCTGAGGATTTTTGTTGCTTTGACTTTGTGGCTATTGACTTTTTAGTTTTTCATTCTCAACAGCAGAATTTTTTTGTCATTTAAATAATTTTTTGGGGCAAGAAGAAAAGCACAAGCAACTTTATTTCTAACATTCGTTACCTGCTCTTCAAAATATTCCTGTCTTTTCACATAACCTGCAAACACCTTTGTTGGGTAGGTTGTTTCTGTGAGCCTGCCTCAAGGACAAACTTTTCTTATGCTGTGATGTCATAACTTTTTACTTAAAGGAATGCAAATATCTGAATAATATAGCATTCTACTCTATGTAATCCTAAATCATTGGACAATTTGGAAACTCTTATTGAAAGTCTTAAGGTGTTTTTCCAAATACTAAACAGGTCAAAAAGAAATAGAGAGCTGAAGAATGTGGCTGTGTTCTTAGCTACTGTTGTCCAGAGGTGTCTCAATGTTTGGTTCATTAATGGCCTTTTTCTATATGTGGAAGGGTATGTCATTCATTCAATACGTATTTATTATGGCTGCCTATTGAGAACAGCACTGAAATACCACATTTCATTTTGCTGTCAATGAGGGAAAGAAAGCCTTTCAACATGAGGTTTATTTATTAGAGAGCAGAGCTGTACAAATTATTTTAAGAATTCTGATTAGGAAAGCATTTTTAGTTAATGTACTGTTTGCCAGTCAGTCCCAGCTTCTGAAAACCGTCTTGTAACACAGTGGTCACTAATGAATAGGTTTTTTTAACTGGTAATCACAGACAGTTGTGTGAAAGAACTCGGAGTGCCTGGCTCAGTTTGTTTTCATTATGATTGGTCAGCTAACTAGGGTAGGAATGGACTTCCAAATGCAGGTGCTAGTGCCTTGGTATTTGAAGCTTCTGCTTTACACAGTGTTGTCCTGTCCTCTTCCACCCCAAACCCCAATGTCACCTAGGTTGCTCTGACAGGTCAATATCCATCATCTTGATGAAATATATTTAGGATCTATTGTTTAGGCCCCACCCCCAAAATTTATGTTGCAGTGCCATTATTAGAAATTTTGGCTGGATACATGTGGCATTACTTCCTATGCCTTCATGGAATATGAGGACTAGAAGTGGTGTTCCTAAAAATATCTTCATTTTATGTCATATCTCAAACTTTGTTCACAGTGTGCCAGAAATATTTGGGCACAATTGCAAGCTCTTTAAGAATTCAGGGAGTGTTCTGATTTTTACAAGCCACATGATCCAGCCTGTGTCTGTCACATTTTACTGTAGCAAATGAAAATTAAGAATACACTTATATTTAAAGAGAGCTTGCTATTAGCTTTCTGATAGTTTTTACTGAAAGCTACATTGTTTTGTGACTTGTGAGAAGGGCTGTTTTGAGGTTGGGAAGGTGGTGTTTAGAGATGGTTATTCCTGTGGCAGTTTGATGCCTTAACAAATCACGTGGAGCCTATGAACTGTGAATTAAAAAATCTTGACTGCCTTTGATTTCTTTTTTAATATCTCAGATGCACTTAAGATCCATTTACATGAGAGAATCTACTACCTCTGCAAATGCAGTTTTTTGATGTGTCACTATTTCTGTAAGGAAAAGCACTTTGCTCTTAAAATGGAATTGCTTTTTTTTCTTTAAATTTTATTTTTTTTTATTTTGCAGTAAATGATATCACTTGTTATCTGTTTGTTAGCTAATCATCAGGATTTGACAATCACTGCTCCCTTCCTTCAGCTGTGGAAGGCCATACAGCTGTTTCCAGCTGCGCTGGGGAAGGCTGCAAGGCTAGTGGCAGTGGCTGGTCCTTGGCTCAGGATGTGTGCAGTTGTGGGTGTAATTGCCATTAGTCCAGGGTCATCTGATAAACCAGAACTCTGAGAGAAAAAGGGGAGGTCCAAAGGATTGAAGGTCAAGGTTTTAAAAGGCTTAGATGTGATCTCTGCTGTGGGGTGACCTTGCTTGAAGGGGAGGAGGTTGCAGAAAAGCTGACTGTTGGACCTACCCAGGCCCCAGTGGGCAGCTGCTTCCTACAGCACCTGGATGTGTGAAGCAGCTTGATTATGCCTGACTCTTACAGCATGTTTGCTTTTAAAAGCAAATCAGTGCACGTTCTGGGTACCACTGGCAGGAACGCCACTAAAGCAATGCTCTGTAATGGTTTGAATACAGCAATCACTTGTTCAAGTACTTTATATTTAGGTCTTAATGAGAAAATGACTGCATGTTAAATCACATAAATCCACTAAGTGAGAAAATAGTAATTTTAGGATTATCTTTGGAATGGATGTCTATTTTGTCTATTGCAGAGATGCTACCTGAAGTTAAATGTGCTTTGGCAGGCAGTCATTCTTTAACTGTGGTATTTAAACAAGTTGAGTTACTGTTTCTTTGATAATGACAGCTGGCAGATATTTCATTATCATTAACACCTGAAGGTTACAGATGTACCCATGGAAATACCCATGTATTTCTCACTCAATAAGAATTTAACATATTTCTACTTGCCTCATGGGGTTGCTGAAGCCTTTTCATGAAGGAGGACTGAGTTTAACTTTTTCTTTTGTAGCATGACTGTTTTTTTCCTAAGGATAGATCAAAAATCCTATGTAGAGATTCTTAGTTATTCTCCATCTCTAGGGGTTTGTAAATGAATTTTGTAGGACTCTGTGTGCCTAATTCCTGTGAAATTTCACAGAACTTTCTTGTGTCCAAGTTGCATTTAGATATTTGGCCAGAGCAAAATCAGTGTACTTGTGCTAAGTTCAGTAAAGCTACATAGATTTCTACTAAGTAAGGATTAAATTTAAGCTGCCTAATATTTTCAATAGTTTTAAAATTTTTTTAAAAGAAAAGCTTTAAAACCTGGATACTAGTTCTTATCACTCAACAGTAAATGTTTTCCTTTGTCTGGAACTTGCTCCCACATATGCCCATCAGAACCTTCAGAATTGTTCCTACTTAAGCTGCCAGCTTTGTGGATTTGTGACAGGGCAGTGCTTCCAAAAGAGAAAAAGGAGCAAGTTTCACTTTGCTGTATCCCAAGTGGTTTTCTGGGTTGGTGACACCCATTTGTTCCTAAGGTGTGGGTGTTGGATCCCCAGCTGTACAAGTCAGAGTAGTGCTTGTTCCGAGCATGGTGTGGCTGCAAGTTGTATGATTGGTCCCACATTGTTTTTAAGACCATGAGATTTAAGCTTAAAGATCCCAGGAAACATTCCTTTGGCAACTGCTAGTATGAAAATAAAATTTAGTACGTGCTCTTTCATTTAAATTAAGGCTGCTGTTTTTTCTGGCTCTGACTGCTTTTTCTACCTTGGTAGATTTTTGGATGACAGAGCTAGGCTTAGCAATTCCAGGTGTCTGTGGCCATCCAGTCTGTCTGTTTCTAGCACAGGCACAGTGATGCTGCTGGGATTTTCAAGGCAGTAGCAATCCTCAGGTGCCACTGCCCTTGATGTGGTGTGCTGTGCTTAAAAGCCTCATGCAGAAAGCCATGTGCAGGTTTTCTATAAATGCAGCCTGAGATCTGGGCATGGTAGAATACCTGTCAGGTGTTTGGGGGCAGGAATTTAATACAGATAGTAAAAGCAGGGGAATTGAAACCATGAGTCTGATGGGGCCACTGTTAGCTTGGAGACCTCTGGAACTTCCTTGCAAATTCAACTATGTGTGTTCCTCACCAAAACAATAGCCTTTTCTTGGCTTCTAGCCATTCCTATTTGTTGGAATTGTGCTCTTTAAATGCTGGGGTTTTTTTAGCATTTATTGTGATCACCTTTGTGCTTTCCAAATTCTAGGCAATGTAATTATGTATTAAAATTACAATTGATATTTTGGAGTTGGCAACCTAGAAGAGGGGCTGAAAGGGTGGAAGAGTTGACATTTTAGAGTTGCTTCTTGAATGGGTTTTGGTGTCTGATCCCAGAACCAAGTCTTAAAGCTTGACATCCTTGGTGTTTTAATAAGGTTGAAACTCATGTTTAAGGGTTGTAATAACATTTTTCTACAGCACTTTACATGGAAATAGATCTGTGTTCTGGAAGAAATTAATGGTGTTATCTCTGGAATCAAAGTAATTATTTTCTTGATTTAGGTTCTCTTTTTATGCGAAGTTTGGTCTCTACTTTTCCATGTCAGTATGTGTCTTTAAACTGTTAATTACAATGACCTTTTGCTGGACGCATGGCTAAATAGATGTTGGTTTAAAACTGTGGCAACAGTTTTAAACCCTCCTGTACTGCCATGCTGACCTTTTGCTGGACACATGGCTAAATAGATTGCAACAGTTTTAAACCCTCCTGTACTGCCATGCAGTGCTTTCGTTATGTTCATAAAGCCATCAGGTTATAGGGTGCTGCTTTTCAACTTGCATTCAGTCATTTCAGCTGAACGCTGTCACCATTCATATGAACCAATTCCTGATCTAGTTGGAAATGCCTGCCTGTGGCAGTTATTCTTTGTAGCATCCCTGCAGGTGCTTTTGCCAATAAGAGATTGCTTCCATGTGACAGGAGAATGGCTGCCCTTGTAGCTGAGGATAGTGACCGTGAGCCCTTGTATAAGGGCTGTGTATAAGTTCAAGATCATTAATAAGGACCTTGTGTTCCTATTTTATTTCCTTCTTATTAAATATTGCCACTGAAAGCTTCAGCATTTCAGAGGATTGTCCGCCTTACACCTGCTGTACGAATTTATTACTATGCACTAGCCTACTGATTACTTTCCTTCCTCACAATTTTATTTCATTGAGGGTGTGACTTTAAAGTTTCTGAGTTTTAGAATGTTTCACCGAAGATTTACTTGTTTGCTATAAATCCTGCTAAGAGGCACTTCTGATAGTGTACATCTTATGAAAGTTTAGAAATCTAGGCCTCCAACTAATTACTGTGATGTACAGAATACCAGTGGAACAGCTCAAACCTTTTTTTTTTGCCATGAAGTTGTTTGTTTTGTAATGGATGTCTGAAAATCAATTGGGAGACAAAGTTTCATTCCTGTAAAAAATACTCTAAATTTCATTTTGGAATCTGAATAAAATGAAAACCTCAGGATATTTAAAAGGAGAAGTTTTCTGGATTTGCTTGTTTTGGAATAATAAAGATGTATGACCAGGTTAGAGGTACCAGATGTTCAATTTGCTCTCTGTAGCAGACCACGGCTTTGATTTCAGGTGTGTTCAACCTTAAGCATCATTGCTATCCAAAGGAGAGAAATTTTCTGGAATTGTGTCAGAATGCTAACAGGGCTCAGATGTGCAGAATTCTGTAGGCTGTGCTCATGTGGCTACTAAAAGCTCTGCTGAGGCATCTTGGGGCTAGGAAGGGGAAAGGAAGCTGGCCTCAGCTGTAGAGCACAGCAGGACAGTGTCAGGCATTCAGCAGCACTGGGGGAAGGCAGCCCCTGGGCCAGGGCTGCTCCAGGACTGTGCTGCCACCAACTCCTTGTGCCAGCCAGAACCCCCTGTAGAGTGATGGCCTTGGCCAAGTTCACAACATAATGGATCAGAGGGCTTGCAGGATCTATATCTACTTTATAGAGTCCCTATTTTTAGAGATACTTGAATTTTACTATACAGTTTGTTCAAGTTAACTGGATGCAATTGCTGAATCAGGTTATATCAGCCTTGCCCAACGCTGGCTGAAAATGATGGGACTTAAACAGTGATACATTAAGTGTCAGGGTTTGTAAGCTCAGTTTAGAATGATATTAAAAAAACCCAATCTATTTTACAATATACTGATACTTTTTTCCTCCTGAAAATGTTGTCCTTATTGGCTATCAAATTAAACTGTAGTTGAAGAGAAGCCATTAGTCTTGTGTTCCCATCTTCAATTCTAGTTTATTTTAATAAAGAGGAAATCAACAGAACATATGCTAACAATATTTTTAGGAATTATTTGCAGTGAACATATGTAATTCTTTGGGAATTGAAGGACAAAAATCATGAAAAGTCACAATAGCTCTGATTGTTTTCTTAGAGGAAAAAAAAAGAAAAGGAAGAAAAAAATGAAGCTCCTGTAGAGATAATTGAAGCTGAAACATTTCTTGTGCTCTTGAGATGAGCTGCAGAAAGCAAATTATGTGAAAAAACAAAGGGGGAAATGTCATGTGTCAGCTCTCCTCATTTTCTTTTTGGCTGCATGCCCAGTCTCTAAACTCGTATTAAGCTTTGCCATGGCAACAATATCTGTGAGGTGTTTTCCAGTCCAGAGTGTACTTCTTGCTGCAGGTTTAGGGAGTAGAGATTTGGAAACTGTTTGTCTGTAATCTTATACTTCACTAAACAGAAGACTTTGGAATAAGTGGGTATTTTGTGTGACCAGAAAGGTTAAAAAAGAGGAAAAAAAAAAAGGCTTTCAAAAAACAAATGGAACCAACTCTGCATTAGAAGAACCAAGTTATGTCATTCTATGTTTTCTTTCTACGAATCCATGAGTAACTGACATTATTGTGAGTAACAAATATTATCTTTTGACGTTATCAAAACGTCCTTAAAATATACTTCATCTTTATCTTGATCAGCATAGGTACTAATCTCATTTCTTGACTGAAATCTGCCAGCTGGAGGAAATTTTGACTTATTCATAGCCAAGCAATGGAATGGCTGAATTGTTGGAGGCAGATGTACTCTCCTGTGCCCTGCTCTGTCTTGTTTCTGATGTCCCCTCCTAAGTCCTGTCAGACAGTGTCACGTTTCCCAGCCAAGGCTCCTCTCCTTTGGAAAAGAACCCAAGCATTTGAGCCAAAAGTTGATGGGAAATGACAGATGTACCTCAAAGTTTACTGGTTTCTGACATAGAGACATCTTATCACTTGAGACCATATAAATGCATTTTATCAAGCTTGTGGATTCTCAAACAGCTTTGTCACCCTATTAGCTGTTAGTGCCGAGGCAGCCTGTAGATGTCTTGGTGGGGATTTGGGCTTGAAATATTTAAGAAATACAATTTAAAAGGCGGTGTATATAGTCAGTACTTCAGACTGACCTTTCCAGGCAACAGCTTCAAATCTAAGCTCAAGATCCTTCAGAACTGTAGTACCATTGAAAAACTCACCCCCTCCAAAACCACCATGTTTCTTACCTGTGTGTTCTTGTGTGCACTTAAAAAGTATAGTTCTACACAAGGTGTTAAGAACAATGCTTCATGTCCTCTTTCTGGCATTTAGAGTTGTATTCTTCTTTTACTAGCTTCTTTGCAAGTCTGAGCTAGTTCTCCCCTGAAGAATCAAAGACATGTATTCACAGCAATAAAGCAGAATGTAATTGGTGTGGCCACAGCAGAATGAGACCGTATCAGAGCCAGGAAACCTGTATTGATGGCAGAGCTCAGCCCAGGCACAGTAGTGTGATATGAGCTTTATGATGCTTTGCTGCACAATATATATGTCCCAATAGTGCTTATGCTAGTCTACATATCTCCACATTGCCCTTCATTTTGTGATAGAGACATGCCTGGAAAAATATGATAGTCTGAGATATTATTTTGATTGCATATATTTCAGTCTATGATACAGATAGTTCTAGCAAGGAGCACTGGATCATTTTGTGTTTTGGTGTTGCTTCTTCCTGGAGGGAAAAAACTTTTTTCATTTTAACATATAAACTTTTACTGTTATTATAGAATTCGATGGGGGAAAAAAAGACTTTTTAATAGTTACTCTGGAGCTGAATGAAGGATGTGGAGAAGGCCAAATAGTGAGTGGAAACAATATTTTCTTTGAATGTGAGATCATTCTGCTTCAGACACTTTTTTTCTTTACTTATGCAGTCAGAAGTTAGCCAGCAGGTCCATGCCAAAGTATCTAATTAAACTATTTATTTTTCATAACTACTAACACAAATAAGAGCAGATGGTTCTCAGCAGTTCAGGAGTTTAAGCTGTTTCCTTCAAGTCCTCAGTGCAAATGGAGATAACTGGCTTTATAGCCTACACTTCAAAATGCTGATCTTGCCCGTTAAATACTGTTTTTAATCTATTTGCAGAATATGGCCCACAAAAGGTCGAAATTACCTTTCTGCATGAGGGGACTCTGTGTCAGTACAGAACCTTTTAATAGCTCTGTGCTGTTTCTCTGGCATTGTTTCCCATGTGGGTGGGTATGTTCCTCAGGCAGCCAGCACTTACAAATGACAGTTGTTGAGCAAGCCCTCAGCAGTGAGAGCTCTCCTGAGTGCTCTGGTGGTGTCGCTTGTATGACACTCATCAGCTGGTGACACTGAGTTAGAGCAGGGTATCGGTGAGACTGAGGCTGGTGCCTCTGAGAGAACAACAAGAGGCTGTGGGAAAGATTGAGCAAGGCTGGTTTCAGGGTGCTGGAATGACTGATGAGGGAAACAAGGAGTTGGGGTAGTAGCTGCAATGAATTTCAAGGCAATCAGGTTATGTAGCTATTTTTTTTCTGCCAACAAAGAAGAAGAAAAAAATTCATCAGATGCTCTGGGTCATGTTTTAATGTTCTGATGCATTTCCCTCTTACTATTAACATCCCTTCTGTGATGAACCCAGTTTTGACTTGGAAGATTTCTCCTGTCTCTCTACTGCTGCAGTGAGATTGGTTCCACATTCACAGAGCCCAGGGGTTCAGGTGTGCTGATGTAGGGAGGAGCAGGGGGCAAAAATTACCACCTTGTATTGCTTCTGGTGACAAGATTTCTGAATCACATTAGAACCTGAAATAGTATTTTTAAATTAAGCAGAAGGAAAGTGAATTTGTAGCATGGATACCTTTGATTGTAATGTATCCTGAAAACAGAAAGTCATGGGTTTTTAACACTTCTTTGATGTCTTGTCAATACCTTGATAATTATAGATGTTGCCCAACATTTGGGTCACACATAAGGAATCACAAATTTGGCATTACTGTATCCATTGCTATATCAAGTGACACAGAACAAGTTTTGTTTTTTCTTGTGCAGCTATTTGAATATTTTTCTTTGTTTTTCTTGCAACAAACAAGAGAGATTGTGACAAAACCCTCTTAACATCTAGCATTTGCCATCAGCTCAACTCTTTTAAAGGGATTATTGAAACTTACAGCAAAGTGCTAGGAAGACATAGTAAGGCCCAGGACTGTCTGTAGAGGCAGGTCACCTCATAAATGCTTAGCACCATGTACAATGCATTTTATTAAGATGTCTGGTTTGTACAAAGTAGCCTAACAATAGTGAATTGCAGTTGTTCATTTCTTGTTCGTAAAGAGGCCCCTGACCTCTAGTCCTTTTTATATCCCTAAAGTTTGCATTCCTTTCTTAATAACCATTTTATGCCTTTTGACTAACAAAAGGCCTGCACTTGGCTGTGATTGTCAGAAGTGCTTTGGTCCGTTTTGGAAAAGGACAAGGGTCACTGTCTCAGTGTGAAAAATTGCCTCAGAGAAGTTCTTCATGTTATGCTTTTGTTGTGATTTGCAGTTTCAGGGAAATGTATCAATTTCCTCCTTGTCTATTTCCCCCTTTCACCTCAAGAAAGACAAAATTCAGTTTTGAGCCTGGATGGTTTCCTAATTGTTGTCTCAAGCTTGTGCTATTAACTAACATGTGCTGGTTAGGATGGATCTCCAGTAAGATTGTGAATGGCACACATTATCTGGGCCATGATGGGGATTTTGCTTCAACTCTGGCTTCTGCTCAGTAGTTGCATTCTATCATTTTGTATATGCTGCATATTCCTTCAAGCTAATAACGCAGCTCTTTGCTATGCATGACCTGCTCTGTGGTGTGACTGACTGATAACTGCAGCATTTTAAACCTGGCAGTACATTATTAGACCTGCTGCCAGGTCCTGGTTATATGTCAGAAATATTTCTTAGCACTGGAACTTCAGTAAGAAGGAAAATGATTTTATAGGGTCACTGCAAACCTGTGGGATGTAAAGTACTGGGATCCATCACAGCCAAGGCATTACCTACCAGACTTATGGATGTGGAGATGTGTGTTCCTATGAAACCCCCCACAAAAAATGCATTCCCCATGGTACTGTGTCATTCTGTCTCTATCAAATATGAAATGACTTCAGCTTTACTCTTTGCTATAAAGAAATTTATCTAGCTGCTGAGAGACTTTTTCTCCAAATATAGATACGCCTTAATGTGAGGCAGGTAAGATGTAGTTTGGGGAATACAGGATGGCTATGTTCCTGTCTCTGACAGAAGTGTATTATTGCTTCTCATGGGAGCTAGGTCCATTTTGTGCTTTAAGGAATAAGTATCTTCAAAGGCATCCTTATACATCTTTAAGACAAAGAGTGGACTTGGTAAATATGATTCAGTAGTGCCTGTTAGAAGATCTAAATGTTAGAAAAAGCATTTTTCCCATACTAGTGTGCCTTAAGCCCAAAAGAAGCCCACTGAAGAAAATACCTCTTTCCTCTGACCTCATTCTACCTCAGCTGTGATCTCCAGAGTCTGGGTTCCCTGAAATATGAAAGCAAGGAAATGTCTGGCAATGTATTCTGTACAGGGAAGTCTGGCAATGTAATCTGTACAGGGAAGTCTATCTATCTTTTCCAGTCAGAAGTAGCCAGTCTAAAGCCCAGGCCACACTTGTTTAGAGTAGCTTATGAAGTTAAATGTAGGAGTTACTGGTCCACTGAGGAAAACAATGGTGAAGGAGAAATGTTTCCCTTATGCAAAGTATGTCAAAGGTATGCTTGACTCTTGTTAAGCTGTTTATTTTCTAGTATATGAAAGTGTTTTAAGAATATTTATTATATTTTCCTTAGAAGAATGGAACTACTAACTCAGACTTCACCAGGGATGACATTTTGAGGTGTGATGACCTCTTTGTTTATGACTGCCAAGACCAGTGTGTTGAGGGCAATAAAGTTTCTTTAATAAACTCTTTTGCTTTCTTCATTGTCTTAGCTTATGCAGATAATCAATAAAACAAGAAAAGACATGTTAAATAAGATGTAAAAAGCTTACAGTGATGCTCTGTTTTCATTGGTGAGAGGTTATAAGTAAAGTTTTTCACTTTAGCTGAAAAAAAGGATCTGAGTATGTTTCACATGAAATGTGACAGTAATCAAAGCAATGAAAGCTACCATGAGTCACCATTTGTTTTATGGTTTTGGTGTACTGGTTTCCTAAACCTACATCAGCCACAGTAGGCCCCACATCCACTCTCAAACTCAATATTTTAAGACAAGCATTACATAGAAGGACTTCTCTGGAAAGAATCATGATGTCAAGAAGGGACTGAGAGGTCCTTGAGGGAAATCAACAATATGCTGAAATGTAGACGTGTGATTAACTTGGTTTCTGTATAATGACCTTTTCTTTTCTTTCACTCTGCTCTGATGATAAAATAAGTTTTGAAAGGCAAGATTGAAAATTAACACTGCTTAGAGCTATTGGTTTACTAGGTTCTGTTTAGTAGTTTACAGTCACGGATAATGCAAGGTGACAACAAATAAATAGCAGAGAGTAGGAGAATTCAGAATAGAAGCTATGTATGTGCATGAAGAACCTACTTATACTAAGGCATGCAGCCTAAACCTTGCCTTCTATGGGAGGAAATTCTTTACCTTGTGTATGCAAATATCCTTCATTTGTTACCAGGGTATGTGTTTCTTGCACATGCCAAAGGCAAAGACCTTTAGGATGTATGGAATGTAATGTGCTCATAAGCAGTACTCACATCATCCTATTAGGAACTTCCTGGAACATCTAATACCAAATCAAAAACAAAGTGGAACAGAAATCTGTGAATATGAAGGACTGCTGCAGAGGCAAGCATAATTTTCCTGAGATTTCTCTGCTCTTACCCAAATATCAAATTTGTCCTGCTTTTCTGGATGAACAAAATGGATGGAGAATAACACACTGACAATAAAATAATTCAGTATTATTTTCCCTGTAAGTGTAGGTAATTTGATAAGAAGTTAGTATCAAAGACTGAGATTCAAAAGCATGGACGATTTGACTTCTGACTGTCTGTTATCACATACATGAAATTGGTTTTATTTTTAGGGGTGCCAAGTGCAGAGATAAATATTTTTATTTTTGTAATTTGCAATGTATGGTGGATTTTGAAACTCCAGCCAATATTAATCTCATTTTGCTGCAAGAACCATTTTTGTGTTAAAATGGTACTCCAGTTCATGCTATTTTCCATTATAAGGTCTTTGAATCCTAAGAGTTGCAGTGCAAAATAATTATAGCAATTTGAGGAGTCTTAGTATGTGAAACAATGGCCTTCTGAATTGCCTCATGGTGGCTGGGAAAATGAAATGAATAATGTATCCACTTGAAAAACATTTTATGGAATATGTCTGACCATGAGAGAGAGAGTAGGAAATAAGCCTCATTTCTCTTTAGACAATAATGTCTGTTTTTTTTCTCCTCAGTGAGGAGTAGTAATCAGTTTGTAGTCAGTTACTAGGTGGCAGGTGTTGTAAAAACACAGAACAAAGGCAGGATCCCTGTCCCAGAGACTTTATAATCTGTGTACAAACAGGCAGCAGGTGGGTGCAGCAGATGTGTAAAACCAGAACAATGAGCAGAGAGGGGTCAGCACTGGCAGGGTCAGGGCTGACTCTGGGTTGTTCAGGTTTAGATGCAATTCTGGTGAATTGCTGTTTGGGAAGATTTGAAAGTGTATTAAAGGTTGTTCTGGAGAATCCTAATTTACTGGGTACTTATGCTGCAAAAACCTTATTAGCAATTCAAAGCAGAATTCAAACACAGGCTTGGTTTGATCTCTTCGGTGGTTTGAGGTCGAACTTTATGGAATGACCTATAAGATTAACCATCATTGTCTCAATGCTGGCAATCATTCAGATAAGATTGCAGTATGCTTCTGACAGTCACATAATTTGCAATTCATACCTGCAGCTGTTTATGGTTTCTTTCTGAACTCTGTGGTTGTATCTTATAATGTGTCATGCAAAGATTGTTTCTGAGTTAATATACAAAATCTGGTCAATACGTAATGGAATTGAAGAATCACATCATGCTCACTTATTCTGTTATTGTGGCCAAAATATATGGTTAGTTACTTATTACATACTGCTTATGGTGAAATTCTTTGACTCATTTTCTGAAGATCCTCTTTTCTGTCTTGTCACACTTCTTCCTTTCTCCTGCTGTTAGACCTCCTTTTCATCCCTTGTTGAAAATAATTCAGTTTCCCTGTAAACTGTGGCCATACCATATTTTTTACTCAGAGTATTCACAAAATTTATTTTCCCTTATAGCTAGAAAGTTGTCTATTCCATCTAGTCAGTACTTGTGACACACTTTCAATAGCAGACAAACGTATGCTAAAACAGCTGCACAGTTTGCTGATAATGCCTTTCAGTACTAACAGGACCTTTTAGCTTTGGATTTTCCTACTAACAGATGAAAAATCTGTAAAAAGCAAGCTGGAAGAGGCAAAAAAGGGGAAATATTTTGCTTCTTCCTTGGAGTTGGCTTTGATGCCTTTTTAAAGCTGCAATGAGTTTACAGTTTTTTCCATGTTGTATAATCAGTGTCACCGTTCAACAGTTAAAGCTGCCTATTGCAAGATATTCAGCATTAAAGTCTCAGAACTATGGATTGTAAGAAGTTGAAGGAGAATATTCAGGGGAAGCATCATTCCACATTTACTCCATTTTAATGCTTTTGCTGTTGCTGACTACTGTTGTAGGGGAGATAAGACTAAATGAACTTCTGTTCTGACACACCAAGGCTATTATGTTCTTACTCAGTCTACACTGATGGGAGTAGAAGTATATTTTGAATTTCTCTGGGAATAGAGAGATGAAAACTTTCCTGTAATATTTTCATTTGACAGTATTAGGGTTACTGTTTAGTGAAGTAAGAGTAACATTTTTTACAACTCTAATTACTAATTAATAAAGATATTAAATGAGGGAAAACAGGGGAAATTAAGGATCTTTGAGCCTTAAAGAGACTTTGATCCAAGGGATCTGGTATTAGTGGTGAGCTCTGTGGTACATTTGGGGACTTATTATTCCAAGCCTCAGTTTCTTGTCTGTAAAATGTGCATCATATTTCTGTCCTCACTTTGTTTATTGAGAACTCAGACACACAGCTAGTTTTATTAGCCATGACTTCAGGTGGAGCCTGGAAGCTTGCATTTCACTGTGACTGCTTATATTAAAGCACAGTAGTTCACCTGTTATTTAGGGCATACAGCATAATCTATGTAAAGCTGAGAAGTCTAAGGGCATGTTTTAAATATTTTTACAAATATTGAAATACATGCTATAATTCTAATACTAAATATTGTTTTATTCCTGGGAGAGAAAATCTATGTATTCAGGTCAGCTCAATGGGAATTTTACCTGAATAATGACTTCAGCACCCAGTCTAAGGGGACATTTTCCAAGAATGAAGTTATTGGTGTAATCACAGGTTGCAGGATTAGGACCTTCAGGTAAAAGTGGTCAGACTCTGTATTGAAATAGAGCAATAGTTTTAATTCTGTATTTCTGCACTTGTACTACTAATTCTAAACTTTAGATTTAAACTTTTGGTGCAGTTTATTAAACATATGCTAACAGCCACTGCACAATCTATTCTGTTTGGCCAGATTCAAATGCTCACGGACACCAGGCAATGAAGTGTGAGTGACTGCTTTTCTCAATACTAACAGCAAAAGGAAAGAAATAAAAAGCTGGTAAACCTTTTTAAGCACACATTTACACACGCTTTTAACCTGTGTGGGAGAGACTTTTGTATTCTCTTTGCTTACCTGTGTACATTTATATTGGCACTTAGAAAACTGAATTCTCACTCAACTCAGAGCCAGGGCTTTAAATGTATTTGCAGTTTTGCACACAATTGGCTATATTGGTATCTGACATGACGTTAAATTACTTTTAGTGAGAGTAACAGCTGAAGCAGATTGCTACCATGTTGAAATTACTGAGAAGTTCTTGACTATTATAAAATAAAAGCTAAAACTTATGGAGTATGCCTGGGTTGTACCAGCCCCTTGTCCGTAAAATAAGACAGAAATCATATTATTCCTTTTGGGATTTTTTTCAGGGTTTCATTATGTATTCTTATCACTTTTATTCTGTGCGGATGTATTTATAATGCATTTTCAGTGGTATATGATATTTGTATTCCAGTCAGTACCTATACCACACTCAGATGTTCTGTTGCAGCTGGGGATACTGCAGAGGAATTACTAGGGCACCAGGCTGTTGGAAAATCTGGCTGGGGACATGACAGGAGAAAAAGCTGCAGTCAAAGGAGTTTTGGTTCTGAGGTATTGTTGGAGAGAGCAGTGAACAGGATCTTAGCAGAGCTGGGCTTCTGATGTGCAAAGTAAATAAGGAAAGCAACGGGGAAAATAAAAATGAGCATCTCAGCTGGGAGACATTTCTTCAGTTTCCCCAGCTACCTCTCCCAGCAGCAGTGCTGCTTAAAGAAGTGGGATGTAGTTCTGAGGGTGGGAGGAGGAGAGTGTGATATGAAGACAGAGGCAGCCTACTAATGTGGAAGAAGCTGTCAAGCTTCATAAATTTAAATATCTGCTCCTAGTTCTGGTTAACCTTCTACACATACATGGTGTATGCAAACAGTGACTTTGGACGTCTCATGTGCTGGAAATATATAAACATAATATCTTCTGGAAGAGTCCTCTTCTTACAGGAACTGTCACTCATTACCTCTTTATGCTTGATGTTATTCAAATTGAATGCAGTGCTACAGTTTCTTTGGAAGTTTCTATTCAGAAGAAGAGATCCTGGGAACGCTGGGGTACATTCATGTGACCTGCAGACTGCCTGATTTGTATGCCAAAATGGAAGAAATTATAAGCTGTACTTATACGGCAGGAACCCTCCATCCCCCCAATCCTCTTCTGAAAGCAGTGATATTAATTGATCAAGGGAACAAAAAAAATCAGCATTCAACACTTCATTCAGCAAGAATTGATTTGCCAGCTTTGCCTTCTATAGTTTGAAATCCTGCTAGTAAAAGTCATCTTCAATATGTGTTTGAGGCCCACTGGTTTAATAGGGCACCAAGAGTTCCTGCTTTCTTTGAACTATCTAATAGGTATTGGGAGAATGTTGCTAACCTTGGCATAGGATGGTCTGCATTTCTGTGTGAAGAGCTGTAGTGTGATGATAGGTGCTTATTCTGAATGCTTTCAAAAGGGAAGTGAGTTGTTATGAGAACTGTACCCGTTGTCATTCTTAAGCAGCTAAAAATGACCCTTTATTTTGCAGCACTGTCAGCTTCATCAGTTACTGTGCTCTGTGGGGTTTGTAGTTATGTTTTGATTAATTTGAGTATAGGAGCCTTCTATAGGACTGATTTTTATCAATAGCACTTGTGTAGCCAAATACCTTTTAAAAACTGTGATCCAGGTACTTTTGTTTCTTCAAGTTTTTGAATACATTTACAAATCGGGTTTTAAAAGCCTGCTTTGCTCTGTTCCGCTCCCATCTTGAAGTGCGGAAGCACAGGAAACTACTGGAGTGTGTTCTCAGGGAGATTGTTGTGGCTGCCTCATCAGAGATGCCCTAGAGCCCTCTTAAGCTTACTGAAGTCGATGGAAAGACTGTTTAACCTTGTAAGCTTTTTATTTAGCCCATGAGCTTGTCAGGCCTGTAGCTGTCACTTTATTTTATATTTGTACAGTTTTGGATACCACAAGACCATTCTTCATTGATCTCTGGGCACTGTCACAGAAATATGCAGTTACCTGAAAACATATATTAAGTGTTTTATACATTATTTATCACATCTCATTTCAGTTGTGGTACTCACTTGGCTATCTTGTGTGCTTACAATTTAGAGAGATAAGGGCAGTGGAGAAGTTCGGCTTTCTGTTTCCTCCTCTGGTGACCTTTATGTTCTAGGTCATGTTTTGAGTTCATAAGGTTGCAGTTTTGGAAATCCATGAAACCACAGTATGTCCTCTTACTATAGGCTGGAATTAAAGCAGGCTGTGTAATGTGTCCTCTAAGTTGCAGTGGAATGACCATTGATTCTAAGAAAGGGATGAATGTTGTGGCAATCTCCTGGAAGTATACGTGGGTCAGGCTCCTGACCTGTACAGCACCATCTGGAGCAGTGGGTGATTGTCCATGACTCCTGGGCCCTGCTGCACAATGTGTACTGCTCTAGAGAATATTGGCTGTCTTGGGAGCTGTGTGCTGCAGTGGAGGGATTTGGATTTAGGAACCTGTCATGCTGCTGCCCTGTAGCAGAAGTAAAGTGCTTCACCTTGGTTTTTCTAAGGACAAATGTTCCTTTCCTCACAGACAGCAGGAAGAGTGGGCTAGAGCAAATGATTCATAGAAACTCCTGAACTCCCTCATGTTCTGGTGATTTCTTGCAGTGGTGAATGCTGGTCAGGGTGTTGGAGGGAATGTAAAAAACCTGGTGGGGAAAGCTAAGTTTAGTGCCCATGCTGCTGTAAGTTTTGGCAGCTTGTAGAGAAGATCAGTGTTTGTATACTGTGTAGTAAGATTGGGAGAGAAGACTGGAAATCGACGAAAGGGAAGCATGTTAGGCATGACCTCCAACAGTTTAATATGCATAAACTTACAGACTGCTCTGGAAGCAAGGGGTCAGACTCCAAATGCTTGATATGTTCTTGGGCTATGTGCTAAAATAGCTGTGCATCAAGCTGACCTGACATGCAAGACTGTGGTTGGGGCTTTGTTGTGCTGGCAGGCAGTAAAGGCCCTTTCAGTGCCGCAGCTGCCTCCTGGCAGTGGGATCTGGCTGTGAAGTCAATAAGGATGCATACATTCACAGTCCAAATCTCCCATGGATTTGGTCCTAGGCCTTCCCCATAAGCAGGTAGGACTTTGTCTGGATGGATTTTTGGCACTCAGATCTTGTACATTTCATTCAGGCTATTGTGAGCATCCAGAACATTCAACATCCGTTGGTACTGAACCACACATGTCTAAGCAGGTAATGCAAGATATTTGCACTTCACTTCTGCAGCAACTTTGCAGTACTCAGCAACTATTTGTTACTTGAGTCTGACACAATCCCCTATTATGCATAATAAGGATGTTTCCATAATACCTTGAAACTATGCTCAAAGTGCTGGAAAACCTTAACAAATACCTCCAAATAACACTTTATTCAGCAAAGAAAAAGAGTAGCTGAAACAGTTCCTCAAATCTCCCAAGAAAGCAGTAATACAGTTTTAAATATTTGGAATTTCATGACCCTTGGGGTCTGCTGTCAGTGTTTGTTTGGATACCAGACTGTGCAAGAAGAGGGTTAAAAACCAGAATCCACACTCGGGTAACTATACTGCTTCTAACATGAGGTTTTCTTTTTCTTGGCCAAATTTATTGTCCTACTTGTGGGAAATAGCTGTGATGATACCAGGTAAGTAATATCTTGTTTCATGTACTGATCGTTAAATTTCTGGATATTTTTCTCTCTGCAGTTTCTGCATGAATTAACCATTTAACTTCTGTAAATGAGCTTAGGCACAGGGACTGAGTTTGTAACCTACTGCTCTCTCTGTAAACTGGGCTTAAACAGACACAGTATTAAAGGACAGCTATCCTTAGATTGACTAAATAGACAGCTGTATTAAGTGTTAGATTCTGTGTAATTTTACTTAGTGTTAGATTTTATTTTAGATAGTGTTAATTTTTTGGCTTATCTCAGAAAATAGAAATTGTGTGAAATTAACTTTTAATATTTGCTTCTCCCTTTATTTTTATGAACACCTGGTCACAGCTATAGTATGGGTAAAGTTACCACATTCTGCTTTCTATTACCTTCACCCAGCTTCTGCAGGGGCAAGACAGTTCAAAACTGTAACGTAAAAGTGAATGGTAAAACATGCCTGAAAATAGCCCTACTTTTGAAACAGTAGCAAGACAACGTTGGTGGATCTGGTAAATAAAAGCATGCATAAAACCCCACTGCTGTGCCCACAGTTTTTCTCCCAGCTATAAAATTCCCGGGACTCCAGCAGGTGGCAGTGAGCAACAGTCTGAAATTTGAATGCTGCAAAAATGAAGAATAATTTCCACCACTGAAGCTTAAAAGATACTGATTTCATTTAGGAACTAAATGAAACAGATGTGGCAGGTACCTGCAAACATCTAAACAAATGAAACACATTTTTCACGGACTGGTAGCTTCTAAGGCAGCCCTCAAAGGTGACATTTTCCTGCTTCCTACATCGCCTCTATTTTCTCCCTGGGTGGGTGTTACAGCTTTATGCTGTGATGTAGTGCTGTGGAGGCAAGCATTGTTGGCTTTACTGCATAGAAAACAATTCACTCTGTTAGATTAATAGAAATGCAGAATGTGTTTAGAATGGCTCATTTTACATCTAGGCCTTTTTTCATGGAAGGCATAATGAATTGGATTGGGATAGGCAATTTAATTTATTACAGCTGTCAGCCAGTGAGCACTGCTGCACTTGATTTGTTTTGGTGCCTCTTGCAGGTTGCTGCCAAGGTGGTTGTCATTACACTTCATTTTGTGAACTACTCAGGTGGGGGAAACATAAGTTACTGGGCAGGAGGGGAGCAGAGCTTCCTTGTCTGCAGCTGTGAGGAAATCACTAGGAGAAAAAAGTCATATTCTGGTTAAGCCCTTTTTTACTGAGGTATGTATTGAGCCTTTGTTTAATTATGACATTAGTGGTTAAATCAAGACCTAAATACAACAAATGCTGTTGTTCCCTGGTGTAGTTTACCGTGCTCTGCATAAAAAGTTACTGGGCAGGAGGGGAGCAGAGCTTCCTTGTCTGCAGCTGTGAGGAAATCACTAGGAGAAAAAAGTCATATTCTGGTTAAGCCCTTTTTTACTGAGGTATGTATTGAGCCTTTGTTTAATTATGACATTAGTGGTTAAATCAAGACCTAAATACAACAAATGCTGTTGTTCCCTGGTGTAGTTTACCGTGCTCTGTAGGGAGGAAACAATTTCTGTAATGAGCAAAACAGAACCTAAAGCCAGATTTAGTGACTGATTTTGTTCATTTGCTTACCAGTCTAAATATAAAAAAAACTAGGTCTTGGGTGCTACTGACAAGTAATGACATCTGTGAGTCTGGAGGTTCATTTTCTGCTTCTGTTCTTCTCCAGCTAGGGCATCTGGACTTCCACTGAAGGGGCTTTTTGTGCCTGAGGTATCCTGAAAGGTCACTGATTTTAAGGATCCACACAAACTCCGAGTCTTACATTGCATGAGGCTGCAAGTTGAGACAAACTGTCTTGCAGATGTGAGAGCTGTGGCCCCCTTGCCTAATTGCAGTTGGATTAACTTGTCCTCCAGAAAAAGGAGGTGGGATTTCTTTCCCTTCTGTCTGAACCTTCCCTGAAAATCAGTGTGAATTAGCCCATGCCATAAAAGGAACCTGCACTTATTCTTGGCTAGTGTTCTAGTGTGCTTCAGCTATACTTGTCCTGGAAGGAGCATGGCTTCAGGGGACAAAGGTGAGGTCTAAAAGGTGGAGGAACATGCTTCCTTCTCTCCAGTGAAATACAGGGGGGAAGTGGTGAATAAGAGGTACTTGGCTTCTGCTGTGTGTCAGGTGGTGGGGAAGCACTGCTGCACAATTGTGCTGTTGGAGTGAAACCACATCACCAGAAGATGGCAACCATGTCAGGAGCCCCTTTGGTGGGATGGTGAGGTGTGACTGAACTGTATTAGCACAGTGTAAAACTCCCTGAAGTGAAGGGGTGGAGATATTTTCTTTGGTTCTTAACTTTCTCTTCTAATCCCCAGAGATTTTTTTTGTAGCTACACGTGTAGTCCTTCAGGAAGAAAAGGAAAATTTTAGATGTGATTTTTCTGGATTAAATAGAAGTAGAAAAAAAACTTGTGACTGGAAAAAGAGGGGACCTAAAGTAAGCCCTTTCACTTTGGCATGCTCATAGCATTTTCAATATTCCAGTTTTACTAATTTTCTCATTTATATATGTAAAAATGACAGAATATGCAAAGCATAAATAACTCAAAATAAAAACATTCTGGATTTGTTTGAATAAAATCTTTCAGACTGAGCAAAAAGAAATGTAGAGAGGTTTAAGTTTGGTTTAAGATAGTGTGCTTTGGTTCTGTTAGTGTCATGGAAAGAAATAAATATAAAAGAAATATCTAATCAAACAGCTTAGCAGTGCATTTGTTTTCATCAGGTTAGTTTGTTACTGAGAAAGGCATCTGTAGTGTATCAATATAGATAACGTATTTAGCAGCATCCTAAGGAGCTGGTTATGAATGTCAGGGAAGGGCAACCTGCTACTTGCAAATGTAAATTGGGCAGCTGGTCCTAAGTGTGTAACCAGAGCTGGACAGGTATTAGAGGACTTAATATACCAGAAGTCCTTAGTCTTAAGGACTAAGTAGTAGTCCAGTAGTACCAGAAGTTCTTAGTCTTTCTGTAGGTATACACACCTTTGTCATGACTGAGAGCCAGTGCTCTGGAGAAAAATAAAATCCTCCCTTTTCAACTCCTCTTAAAATTCTAGTTCTATACTGAGAGCAGTGAGAACCCTTCATTCCCCTGGAGTGAGCCATGAGAATCCCTGCATTTGAGATGAGTTAAGCTTCATATCATGGTATGAGAAATAAAAGTGCCTCAGCTCTAACTCCAGATGCTGCTTTTTCAGTTTCTGGAGAGGTGGCTGCTCAGTGACCTCTCCTGCCATTACCAGTGCATCCTTCCTGAGTGATGGATTGAAAGGTGCACTTTGCAGCTTCACATGTCAAAACAAACGAAGCCGTTCCAGTCTTTGAATACAGAGCCAGTCTGAATGTAAAGAGAAAAGTGAATTATAGAAGATGACTTCTGCCACTAAGGTCATAATGGTGAACAGACCTGGCTGTTCTTTTCATAAACTGGAGTACTTTAAGAGGCACAGTGAATAGCCCAGCTCCTGTGTTATACCTGTGTGATTCTGGCAGGGCACTGATGAAATGAATGCATCATTGTGCGTGTGCTAATTCAGTGCAAAGCAGAATCTGGACAGAGTTACACTGGGAGGAAGTGATTTATGGGAGCTTCAAATGCACCTAGGTGATCTGTGTTTAAAATTTTTATTGGTTTCAAGCTTTTGGATGTTGTGGGGATGGCAGGCTTTATCACCACGTTGTTATGGATTAAAGAATCCACTTTGAAACACACACCCCAACATTTTGTTAGGTGTGAGCTGCCATGCATGTGTTCTCACTGCAGTAAGCTGTTTTTTTTCCATTAATTTACTGTCAGCTTCACACACCTCTGTCTTTTGGGAACTGGTGATATTATGCAGGTGGTATTTGGGACTGCTTTAAAAGTGAAAGAGTGCACTCTAACCTAGCTCATCAGTGAAGTGGCATGTGAGGAGACTGTGAGGTGATGAATCCTAAATACAGGGAAAATAATAGAGCTGAGTAGGAAGTAGAAATTATTTTTGACACATTGTGTATCTTAAAAGAAAACAACACATTTTAAATATTTGTAACTAAAGGAGTTACAAACATCTTTCAGATGGATTCAAAGCTTGACTTCTCAGAAAAAATAAAGACTATTATTTCTTTGTAAGCTTAAGAACATGTTTTTTATATGTCAGATTTTATACAAGCAGTTTCTATGTGGTGCCTAATGCTGTTGAAAGATCAATTTTAATTTTCTTCTAAAATTAAGATAAGAAATTTTTTGAAGGGATACTTATATTTATGATTGTCTGTCTTGTTTTTGTCCCACTAATTTTAGTTAAATGTTTGATTCACAGTAGACAATAAATGGGCACCTATCATCCTGTTCAGTCTCTGATTTGATAGAAATGTATAATAACCTGTCTCAGCTGCAGCTGCCTGTTGCAGTGACTTGCTTGTCTTTCGAGTCTTCCCAGCATGTTAGTTTTGCACTGATGAAATCTGAAAACCTCTCATTTTATGCAAATCTCCCATGCTTTCTAAGACTTTTCACTGTAATTTCAGGCTTGGTCTTAGGAAAAGGACTTAATTTTGGTGTGGATGGAGCAGGTTTCTATTAGTTTTCTTTTTTGGAACTCTGTATGTGGGATATTTTTGTTTCTGTCATTGTTTTTCACTTCTCTTGAGCTCTTTGGTAATCCTTGTGTCTTTCACTGAACTTTATGCATCCAAATACGTAGCAGGCAGAATCCTACACAACATTAGCAGTGAATTCCAACAATATAGTTCAGGAAGCTCTTAATCATCAAAAACCTATATTTTCAGCATATGAATTTGTTTCTTTGAGTACAACAAATCTTACTTCAGCATCTTCTTGAATTGGTGTTTGAAAAATAATGGAGACAAATAATACTGAACATAGTATTTTTTACTAAGTTACAGAAACTACATGTTTTGGTTTATTTAATATTGAGGCTGTTTGTAAGTGGAGTATCATGAAAAACCTATATTTTTAGCATATAAATTTGTTTCTTTGAGTACAGCAAATCTTACTTTAGCATCTTCTTGAATTGATGTTTGAAAAATAATGGAGCCAAATAATACTGAACATAGTATTTTTTTACTAAGTTACAGAAACTACATGTTTTAGTTTATTTAATATTGAGGCTGTTTGTAAGTGGAGATAAATTACATGTTTAATTTTAGACACACTCAAGAAGGAAGCCAAGGACTGGTTGGAGATGCTGTAATCCTGTCACTGCGCTCCTGTGAGCAGCTGCTCTGACGAGGAAGACGCAGATGCTTTAATTCTTCAAGTGTTTTAAACTATTTATCCTATATGAGACTGTTAAGTACCAGAATGGGTCTGGACATGCTTCTGCTTTTTCTAGTATTTGAGAAATAGTGATGGGATAGGAATGACCCTGGAGCCCTTAGCGTGGGTTCTAATTAAAGAAGTGCTTGGATTCCAGTCCAGAGACAAATGACTTATGCATCTGGTAATTTTGTCAGAATTTGAGAGTATGGGCTCCCAACCCATACCACTGAAGAGTTTGAATTGCTCCCTGAGCAGCTCTGTACTCCTTTGAGTTGTTTCTTTGTGTACCGTCCTTAACTTAAAAAAATTGAAAAGGTAAACACAAGGTTGCAAATAACACAAACTAGTATTCAGAGAAGTAGCTGTGTGGTTTGCTTAATTTATCTTTGAAGAAGGTAGGAATTAGTATAGAAGTATTGATGTCTTTCTGGAGTTAGCTGCAGCAGCTGGAGCCTCCTTAAGGGCCTGCTGAACATGCTGCTCTAACCTTAGAATTACAAATATTGTGAAATTAACATCTAAGAGAATTTGATTGAATCATCTCATGTTCAGTGCTTTCTCAATGGTCTGATAGGCTGGTTGGGCTCAGGTTGTGTGAAGGAAGGAATCTGTAGTACAAGGTGAAATCCACTGTGCTGTCATCTGCCTGGAGTGGTATTTTAGTGATGGATTTAGATGATGAACAAATAGGGGGAAGAAGCATTGAGTATCAAGGAAGGTAGGGTGAATCCTACTGGATTTTATTTTCTGTTGCTCACAGTTGTGGCCCATCTGCTGCTCTCATAAAAAGAATAGGTTGGCTGCTGCAGATGCTTGTGTTGCTGTAATTAACAGTGCAGTGTGATCTGAAGAATTCAGTCAAGTGCAGCAGGACAAGTGCCAGTCAGGCTTGGCTTTTTTGGCTTGCTGACATCTTATTGTAAATGACACTTTCATTAGCTCATTTATTGCACCACTACTTCTATAAGTGATTGTCGACTAGGAGAATATATTAGGCTGTTTACAGCAGCAAGGTGAGTCAGGATTTTTTTAGCCTTCTCCCTTTTTATGAGGAAGACTGACAGTCAGTCCCAGCCAGTATCAGATTGATGGCTGCACTGAAACCATTTCCTGCCACTTCTAAGCTGATGTGGCCCCTGGGTGGCTGGAGGATTGAGAGGGCACAGGAATTGATGGTACTAATTCTCTAGCGGGGTTTATTTCTGCATTTGTCGATAAGCGGCTGTTGACTAGTTTTAGGAGTTATAAAATAACTCGTGTTTGGATTATTCAGCTGCTTTTTGCCAGAGGCTTTTTTCTGTAGTTAATTATAGGATTATAATTGCCAATTAAGTGATAAGCCACAAAAGAGTTTGTGTTCCTGAACTGCTGGTGCGTGCATTCAGAGTATTGTGCAGCAAAAGTAGCATAGGAAGTGACATAGGATGCTTGTGGCTGTTTTGCACAAGACCTATTTTTTCTATAATGTGTTATGTATTTTAAAAAGGCAAGATGTGGAAAGGAGGTAGGATTTCTTTGTGAAGAGTACAGTTACAAATTATGCCAGCAACAGGAGGAGGAACAGAATGATTTTTACTTTCTTCACCCTCCCAATTCTCCTTCCCTTCTCTGCTCTGAGTCAGTCCTTCTGGTTTAATTTCAGTTTGGGCCACCTGGGGTTCAGTTCTGTTCAGAATACTCTGTTAAAGTGGATATGCTATATCATTCTTAGGTTAAATTACAGTGGTAAGAAATGAAAGTAGTTAGAGGCATTTTCTTTAAATTGTTCTTTAAAGATCTGTTGCAACAGCTCTAGCTGAGATGCTCCAGAACAAATCAAAATTGACCATTGTCTAACATCAAAAATAGTGTGATTTAGCTGAAATGCTTATTCTGAATTTGTTTCTTCTCCAAGGCAGCAGAGCAATTTAACTGGTAGTATTGCATTGGAGGAACGTGGCATTTCTTGATTGTTTTCATAGCACAAGGTGGGAAAATAGCTTTCCTGTCCTCTAAATGCTTTAGACTTGAAAATGTGTTAATCTGCTTGTTGATCACAAAGAGATGCTTTATCTTGACAGAGAATGTTAAGGGAAAAATTTGTTGTGAGGAACTTGACACAAATAAGTTGCATTTTGTGTGTGTGTACAATAATGAGGGGTAGAGTGAGGAGAAGCTTTGTCATTCAGAAGAGTAGAAATTTTCTTTTCTGCAAGAAAGAAAAACAAGCATGCAACTTTTACTGAGGTGGAACACTTCAGTTGCTTCACTTTATTATGAGCAAAATCAATACTAACAAAGTTAAGTTGTAGTAGTGTGACAATGAAGTCACCTCCTGCTTTAACAGCCACCCTTCAAAGGCAGCATGCCAGGTGAAATGCCCTCTCCGTGCAGAGTGAAGAAATGTACTAGAAGCAAGAATTTATTCTCAAGTATGGTGCTGAGCAACTGGTCAAAGGATTACTACCAGTCCAGTCACAGTGCTAACAATATCCAAATTAGCTGTTATTACAGCTTACTTGTGATAATAATATAATAAACATGTGCAGACTTTCTCATCTCCACTTTTGGTATTACCCTTTGTTCCCATGTTACTTTAGCCCCTAGGCTACATGAGGTAATTTTCCTTGAAAGGAAGAGAAGGTCGTTTTACAATGAATTGTCAGCACAATGAGCCCTTTGAGGGAAATGCAGTGATGGTTTCTTCCCCGTGATATTGCACCTTCTTCAGCTTCTTTTTGCGGGGTTGCTGAAGCAGTCTGCTCACTTGCTTTTCTTCCAGTGAATGTTAGTGATGTTGTATTGAAGATCTGTTATTTGTGTACATGATGGCTGTTTTTTCTTTGGTGCTCCAAAGCAGGTTTTACCCAGCTCCTAAACCTGCATGCATATAGTGACTGTAAATCAGTCTTCTGTGATCTGTTTTTGTAGTTCTGTGGTCTCTGTTGTCATTCTGTGGTTGCTGTTTCAAAGACTCTTTAATTTTCTCCTTCTATTTTTGGGCTGGTACCACATCTGTTTTTCTTAGATGTCACTCAGGCTGAGGTTAACTGGTGTTCTGAGAGCACAACAAATCTTGTGTTTCAGTTCTTGGGTCACTGAGAGTTCACTCTAAAAATAAGAGATCCACTAGAAGACACACATAAATCGAGATACAGAGACACAATGCTGTGGTAGCTCCTTGCTACAAATGATCTTCTAGTTATGCCAATATCATTGCTATGTTATAGAAACTGCAGCAATAAATGATCATATAAAATTGTAGTGGCTAGACAGTAAGAATTATTGTTTGAATATGTTGGTGTGATGTATGCTTGGAAAGTAGGTATAAAAGATGAAAAGTCATGTCTGAGGATGTGCATCTGTGGAGTGAGTTTATTGAAGGGCATGTGGATGATTTTGCCATGTCAGCCATCTTTATTATGGAAAGTAAGCTGTAAGAAACAATTTGATTCTAGCAACAAATTTTAACTGTCCTTCTGTACTTCATTTCCAGCATTCTGTAATTTTTTTTATTGTGACTGGTCAGAAAAAAGCCTTGTAGAAGGAACTCCAACATCATCACTGCTTTGGCATGAACTGAGAATTTAGGACAGTAAAATTTACAGTTTGACTCAAAATAATAAGGTTTATCTCCTACAGTTCTTGGCAATTACAGAACACATCTCTTGACAGGGAGAATACTTTTCTGTGGATTTTTCACCAACAATATAGTATTATAAAAAAAATCCTTTACTTTCCATTAAACAACATTTTCTAGGCACATGTTTTAATGTGGAATTCCTGGTCTTATCTAGATTTTGTGCATCTGGATTCAATTAAATTCATATTAAAGGGAATGCAAAGGTATCCAGGAGCTTCAGAGAAGAATTGAATAAGCATTTGAATAAATCAGGAAGGTGGATTTTGAAGGTCATCAACACATACCTTTTTGAAGTGGTCACAAAGCTTTATAGGCTCTTGGGCCTCTCCTAAACAGCTCCATTTCACAGATAAATGCTCTCTGCAATAGAACAGTTAAGTCTGAGCATGGAAAGCTAAGCACAATTTTTGTGTTGTGGAATAATGAAGTGGTATAATTCCAGTTAGATAAGAGTTTCTTATCACCAGGTTCTGAAGCCTGGATTTTAAATCAATATACTGCTGGAACTGAAAGCAGTGCAGGCCAGTGCATTTTAAATGAGGAACTGGTTTGGAAGACAATATTGATACCACTTACCAAAAAAGTTTAATATAAACACAATTCTACAAAGAGAATGAAAGAGAAATCCTAAGTTCTATGACATAAAAAACCCAAACTGTCTACTTTTTGCTTGTCACAGATGTGGTTTTTATTTTTTTGTCTTGTCAATCATGTTTTCACTGTTCATACAGACCACATGCTTCCTGTGCAGTTTGGCCTAAGATTATTTTCAGGCCAAGAGATTTAGGATTGTGATCTTACCCCATGTGTTTGCATATTTACATGAATCCCAGGTGAGTTTGAAAGAACTAAAAAACTTTATCCATCACATCAGTCATATTCCTCCAACCACACAGCTGGACATTGCCACAAAATCCGTTATTACTGGAGAACAGCATCTATTCTGAGTAAGATGTAATGAAGTTCTGACTAATAAATGGAGTGTTAGAGCCACTAGATAATAGGAAAGCTACTAGAACTTAGAGCTTTCCAATGGGGAAATAGAAAAAATGTAAATGCTAGAGGCATCTGAAAGTTTATACATGGTCTTGTCTAGTGGTCTCACCTTATTTCAGTCACTTTGCATGGGACAACCCAAATGCCCAAAGATGTATCTGGTATTGCAGTGAATGTGAACTTGATCTCCTTTTATTTGTGTTTATGTCAGAAGAAAACTTTAATTTTGCTATTGACTTTGGTTTACATGTATCTGCTCTGCTTAGGAATATGACTTTTGATGTCTAGGGTGACCTGAGCAATTGCACTTGGAGTGTCAGATGAGCTGTCATAGTAGTGTTCCAGCTCTGCAGAGCCATGATTCCAGCTGCAAATTTGGCTGATGCCATCAGGATAATGAGCAATAAAAGCTTGTTGCTTTTGATTTCTTGCTGTATGATACCATACCACTGTGGGAATAATAGCATTAAAAGCCAGCAGGAAACCCTGTGGTTGGCTATTCCACATTGCATGGCAGAGGCTATGATGTTTAAAAACTGATAAATCACATAATGAGAAAAAACACCCATGGGCTGCCAAACCTGGAGCTTGTCTTGGTCGCTTGATGTGTTGGGTCACTGGCAGTGAGTTCATGGCTCTTACTGAATTCCTTTTGCTTTGTTCCTGATGCTTCATTATTTCTTTATTGAGCCAATGGCTCTCTGCCATCTTCAGGTGAAGGGCAATAATATTTTATATTTTTAGTGTCTGTGGGGATGAAATAAATAAATGCTTGTTTGGTTTGTTGTTTTCGGCTTTCTTGTTTCAAGTTTTACTTCTAATTTGATTCTGGCCTTTTTCATTCTAGCAATTAACTAATGACATAAAAGCATAGTGAGTTGGCATTGGTTGTTGGAAGTCACACAAATTGCTTTGGAAAAGGAAAAGGTTGGTGGCAAACAGTGATTTGTTACAAAACTGAACCCTTTGCTGACTAGTGCCAATATGGAATACTTAAAGGACATTATGGGAAAAAAACTTTTTCAAAGTTGTACCTCCCTTAACTCTTCCCCTGCCCCTGCCTTTCAAAACCAAACATTTAACACCAGCAATCTCACCAAAGCCAGAAAAACCTCCCACAAACTCCATGCACGAAAGTTACATATTTTTAATATTTATATCATCAGATAAATAGTGCCTCATCAGATTTCACAGAGAAAATTAACTTACTGGGCAAGCAATTAGATGGTTACTGCAAACTAGCATGACATCACTGACACTAGAAGAGGATAGCTGCTTTACTCCCTCTTCTTATGATATGGCAGGTATTTGTCTTGGTGTAAGCTGCAGAGAGAAAGATGTGTTTGTCTGGGATTCAGCTCTCTATCAGCTTTGAGGACTTAATCACTGATGATGTCATGTTTCTGGTGTGAGCATCATACCACTTACTCTAAAAACTTGCATAGAACTGTGGTGGGGGTCTGTCGTGGGCAGAGGACCCTGTTGTGAGTGGAGCTTGCTGTAACAGTGGGGCTCACGCCCTCAGTTCCATCTGTCTCAACAAGAATTTTGTCGCAGACTTAAAATGAGGCACGATCACGTCTTGGAATCAGGGACAAATGACTTGAATAAAGGGAGCCACAGTTTGTAAATAGTGTTCAGTGTTGTCAAACAGGCAGCATTTATTAGCCAGACATTTTCTTTCCTGAGCAAACTGGAGAGGCAATCTTGTGTGCTGCCTGACAAGTGTGAGAGGCACTGAGTGCAGGGAGCAGATGGCCAGAGCCGCATGGGCTCTGGAGCGCCGGTGGGATGGGCGAGAGAGAGCTGGGAGACAGCAAGCCCTGACTGCCTGGGAATGACCAGCAACTGGAGCTGCAGCATGTTCAGCTCCTGAATCAAACTGCTCATATTGCATGAACAAGAATGGCTTTTGTAGGAAATTTATGCTCTAAAGCATGCGACTGTAAAGGAATTGAGGCATCCACAGCTGCTGCAAAAGAGTAAAAAGCATTATGCCATTGGCATGAATTGTGAGTAAATTTCTTGTGCATTCAAAGAATAGTGAGAATTATGTGGCGGAAAAGATTTCATTGCCCAAAAAGAAACTGCACAAAAAGTTGCTATGTTAGTGAGAATACTTTTTTTTATCAGTAATTTAATTTCTTTAGGTAAGTTTTCAAATAAAACATTCTTCTGTGAGATAATGTAATATGATTTCTTCCTATTCATTAACAAGATTTTCAAGTTCAAATGCATGCATCTTACTATTATACAAAAGTATTTTTTAAAATCTTCAAATGAGAATTATTTTACATGTCAAATTCGTAGAAGAATGGGGAAATTTACTGTTCCTCATTCTTAGTTATATCTGAAATCCAGAATAATGCAATTACTTGATAAATGTGTTAATTTAGCAATAAATATACTTAGTTGAAAAGTCATGACCTACCTTTGTTGAAAACAAAATTAACCTTGTGGCTGAATTACTGTAAAAGTGCTTAAACATCTAATTTGGAGATCAGTCACATTCTGAATATTAAGTAGAGGGTTTTTGACACAGCAGTTGCTGGTAGATAAAGATTGCAGATGTCTGAAAATTCTATACAGATCCTGAGAACAAATTTGAATGGCACTTTTATCACTTTTAGAAAATCAAAAATTGTTTTATTGTAGATCTGAGTTAAATTGACAGCTAAATTGTGAGCTGTAAAACAGACGTCTCATGTTCAGTATAACATCAAAGAGTTTCTCACCAGTCTGACCAGAGTTAAACATTTTCTCATGGCTTTTGTCATCAACTGGAGTGCTAAGAATGGCAGTACTGTGGGCAGTACTGTGTTTTTGTGACTTTTGAGGCTCAAGATAAAGACAAAAATGAGATGCTAGATATTATGAATGGGGCTTGGATTAGTCAGCTACTAATATGCTTTATTCAAGTTGCTGTTGTTATTAGTCCTGCTAAGGTTTGGGTTCATTTATTTGGAGTCACAGAATATTGTAGTTTATTTCCATTAATCAGTGTTACACCTATATATATGCAGGGTCTGAACAATACAGAGGTTTAATGAGGCATGATGTTTACTCTGCATTTTGCAGGAACACTCATCTCTGAAAGAAATGAACTGAAACTTATTTTGGGGGCTACTGATTAATGTATTTCACTGAATATGCTTTTTTAGTCTCACCTCCCATAGGAGAAAGCTTTTTTCCTGTGGTCAATTGAGTATGGCACAAGGGTAATAACAAGTCTAATGGATGCCGTAAACCACCACTTTTTAATGCATAATGTAATTGAATCAGAATATAGTGTCTAGACTGATGGAGTCCCTGGTGCTTTAACAACTGAAATTATGATTAGAAAGATCCAGATAATGCTGACTTCTCATTTATTAAGCCTCTATGATACAATTTCTTTTCCACAGCACATTCACTTTTACTTTTGAATTATGTAGTCATCTTAAACAGTCTAATATTACACTGGAATAAAATTCAGAGCTTCAAGAGAGCTTTATCATTTCTGCAGAAATACATACAGAATAAATTTGTAGTGGTGCTGTATGACTAATATTTCCTCCAAACAGCTCTTACCTCAAATTCTGCATTTAAAATTGTGTTCTTGGGCAGAAAGCTTATTGTGAAACCAGTTCTCCTCTGTTGGCCGTTATTGAACAGAATGAAGATCAGGAAGTGCCTCTACCTTGTGTGTTGAGTGTGGATAATGGGGTTATCTGCAGGCTCTGGGACAGGAGAGCTCTTTTCCTTTTATTGAAAGGACAAAATCTGAAGACTCTTCAGAATGGAAGTAAATGGAAGATTGTGCTCTTGAGGCTCCACAGATCATCTAACCAATGAGCTGCTGCACATGAAATATGTGTGCTTTCACTTACAGAGAAAATTTCTATACTACTAGCTAACAAGATTCTTCATATATATGGTAAAAATAAAAATGATCTAAGTTTTTGTATCTTCCCTTGAAGTGATTCAAATAACTTGTTTTCAAAATGGCTGTAATGTAAGCAATTATTTCTACTGTCAAAGAAAAATGATGTCCAGATGAAGTTGTTAATGGAGTTTTGGATAAATGCAAGGCCATGCAGTGGTGGAATTGCTAATGCTGAGTGGCAGGTGCCCACAGGCTCCTGTTACTACAATTATCTGGCTGAGCTCCTCCTGCAGCCAGCCCAGCCCTGTACATATGACACAGCACAAGGTTAGCTGTGAGCTGAGCCTCAAACTCCTTCATGTACAACACACTTTGGGTCACTACAAGAAGACACATCTCAAAAGACATTAACTCGAATAGCAATAAGCTGTGTGGATGAACTTTTCTCACTTTTGTATACTTGAAATAAATGTATGCCAAAGGAGGGAATATTATATCTTGGAAGTGCCTACTGAAAACTGGTTAACTATTGTGCCTCTCAGTTCTAAGTCTTCAAACAGCAACTAGGTGATTGAACTCCTTTCTGTTGTCTTAGACTAGAAGATGTGCCTACTCAGTCTTCATGTAGTTGGTGGAGCTGTAGTGTGATGAAAATGATGATTAGCCCATGGTGGCTGCCTTTCAAATCAGCAAACTGACTTTGCTGTGGCTTGGGAGAGGTGACAGAGTTTGGATTGATGTGGTAAGAACTGCTGTACCTTGAAGGGGATCAGGCTGCAGAGTCAGTGGACAGTGCTTAACCTTTGAGAGATGGAGCAAAACTGTGGGAATCTCCATGTGCCAGAGCACAAAAATTTACAATGAATTGACAATGAAATCCAATATGAAAAATCTATTAACCCTGAGAACATGGACTTAAACTAGTACCACTTGGTGTTATGTATTCTTGGAGAATTTGGCATAATGGGCAGAGGCTGAAACTTGCTTTCTAAATCTTAAACCTTTGGGATTTTAGTCTAGCATTTATTCAAGAAGTTACTTTCATCATCTCAGTGGTTATAAGACCCATGGTCCGGTGAATCAAGCACCTGTGTTGAAATGAAAGACACTAAAAATTGCATGAACATTTGACATGGCTGCAAGTATACAAGAAAGGTATAATGGAAAATGCTATGAAGCGCAGCTGGTAGATTCATAGTTTGTGTCCTAGCATTATCACTTTCCTTCATATCTGATAAGCATGTTCTGTTAATGAAATCTGTATTTGTGCACTTAAGAAGGCTTTCATCAGCACTCTGGGCCAAGCAAGATTTTTCTGGAGAAGCTAAATTTCCTAAGGAGCTCTGTACTGGGAACAAAAGCAGAAAGTTTTGCTGAGTGAGGATTTGATGCAAATTGAGGCTGACAGAAACTGTCCTTTATCTGATGGAACTGTCTGAGAATGTGGAGGTCACTTAATTTTCAGTCTCAGACTCAGAGAAGCTTCTTGTCTAACAGAATGATACAGAGATTCTGGGGATATGCATGTTCTGTTTCTATCATTAATGCTGTTGAGATTAACAGGCCACATCTTCCAGAACTGAATGAAAAGGATAACTATCGGGTATGCTCTGGAAATACTTGTGCTGTACCACTCTATTCATAGATGTCTGGAAGCTTGTGATTTAAGGCTACAATTCCAATTATACTAGATGTCGCAGAAATAACACAGAAAGACAGTATGAAAAATAAAGCAGAGCACTCCTTTGCTTCAATAGAGCAATGTTTTGTGAATGAGAGTCTTCATTTTAACTGATGTGAATGACTCAGGCTGCAACAGCCCCATGCCAAAAACAATCAGCCACATAGCTTGGCGAGTGCTCTGATAAATTGCTTTTGCTGGCAGTAGTTTTGTAGCTTCAAATGAGTATTAACCAAATGACAGTCTTAATTTTTCAAGTGCTAGCTGGAAATAATGGTTTTTAACTCTGTTGCATGTTCAGTACACAAAACACTAGGATTTCAGTATGGGGGGGTGTGTGTACACAAATAGATTCACAAAATCAATTCTTAGTATGTTAGGGGCTGTAAATCCCTCTCCATGGGCTCCAACACCAGCATCACCATAGCACAGATGCTGCTGTTTTCTTTTCTACAGAATTGTTATACATTATGGAATATCTTGGGAGGTTTTTTTGCTATTCACAGGGTTCATCCTGAGTTGTTCCTGCTGTAAAATCTTGTTTGTTGTTGCTTCTCAGCAGCCTTTTTTCCCCCTTGTAGTAACAAAATTCCCTGAAGCCAGCTATCACAAGGGTAAGTTTTATCTACAAGGAAACATATAAGCCCTTGGTGAGATTTCTTGTGCCTTTCTAGACCTCTCAAGTCTTAAATTTTTAATTAAACACAGGTGGAAAAAATGAGACAAGTGTTCCTCTGCATTCATGACAAATGAACGACCTCATGCTTCTGCTGCAATCCCTACAGTCCAGCACCTTTGTTTTTCCCTAATGGCTCTTACCTGAGATGGGCTTTTGCAATGGAACATGTTAGGCTTTTCCACAGGGGAGTCTGAGTATTAAACCTGAGGGTCTGGCAAGTTCCCATCTGAGGTGGTGTGTGGGAGAAGATGCGAAGCATCTCTGTTTCCCTCCTTTTTACTGAAAGAGAGGAGACTGGTTTGTGTAGAGCTAATCCACAACCTCTTTTCTGGTTCAGTGGGGCTGGTTTTTTTTCACTCCTCCACACTAATTCTAATAAAATTCCCCAAGTGTCTTTTCAGATGTTAACCCAAGCATGAGTTGTCTGCCTCTCATCCTGTGGGATGAGACATATGAACTAGGATAGTGGAAGGAAAAAACCCCTGTGTGTAAAATGCATGTGCTGAATTATACTGCATCATATTTGTTTGGAATTGTACCAGTGCACATGGATATGCACATTACCTGTGTTGATTAATCTTTTAAAACATTGTCAATAACATTTAGCTTACAGGAAATGACGGGAGCCAAACCAGGGTATTTTGTTAGATTCTACAGTGTTTCCTGCTGTGTTGATTTTTCTGATGCCCAGAGACTTCACAGCCATCCCTGACTTCATTCTCAAGAGAGGAATGCATTTTTGTACATTCTTCCCTGACTGCAGTAATCCTGTGAAGTTAGTATATATTCTCAACCATAAGGGGAAAAAGGGAAGAAAAGAGTGAGGAAAAAACACAATGCCAGTATGCCTGATGCTCACTCTATCTCTGGAAGTTGCATGAGGCACTTGCATAAATGCTGAGTTTATTTTGATCTAAGACACAATGGGAACAAGGTTACAATCTCCAGCAAGCTGATAAGCAAATTTCCTTAGGAGTTCTACTGAGCAACACTGGGGTTTTCTTAATGTTCACTGCACTGGTCAGGCAGCCAACTTATGTTTATAAGTTAATAAAAAAGTACAGAAAAATTTGTCTTTTTGACACTAACCTTACAAGTTTAATACTTATTCTTTCAGCATGTTGGTTATGCTTAAAGTAGTATTAAGGAATGTCTGTAAAATTCCTATTAAGAGTGCTGAGATTTCAACTCATTGCTGATGAGATGCCTGATGATAGCATTGCTTAGACAGTATAGTAAAAAAAAAAAATCTGAGAAGTGGAAAAATAATCAACCTTGTCAATCATTTCACATGGTAAGCCATCTCAGGAGACAGTAAGTAAATAAGGTGAATTATAGATGCTATGTATCATTACATTCATTAGGTGATCTTAAATGGTTGACTTCTGTTCTCATGATTTCTAAATTGTAGTAATAAAAAAAGATATAAGATCATATTCAAGACTTGCTTTGAATTAAGCCTAAGAGGCACCTTTGAAGTTGACAGCCTTAATTGTATATGTGGTGTTATGCAACTGTTTAAATAACTGTTTAAATATTCTGGTTGACTGTAGCTACAGATTTTAAACTCAAGACCTTTAAGTGATTCTTGTGCATACAAAAACAGTAAATTGCAGGTATCATTGTTTACATGGGCCTTGTCTCCTTTTATTTGAATAGTGGAAGTCTCTTATAAGTCATTCAGTAAACTTTGTAATAGATGATGTTTCTAGGGATGCCTAATGACAGAAATTCTTCATATTTTGGAGACTTTTCACAGAAAAACCTGTTTGGTTTTGTGTGTATGAATTTAGTGTAATCTTAGGGTTGTGAAAATCAATCCCTAGTTGTATGACAGCTGGAGACAAACAGCATATTTCTAGCTATAAAACAAAATTATTTGTGTAGCTTGAATTATTGGTGTTCAATTGCATTTATTTTTGAAGTGAATATCTTCAGTTTCTTAGAATGTGGCACAAGGGCTTCTTTGTAATGTAAATTAGACTTGACTGAAGGTTCTGTAGAACCCAGAACTATTTGACAGTGATCTTAGGCATCTTGTAATGAAACCACAGAGATGACATAAAAAGCAAACTGCTATGCTTTCTGTGTTTGGAAAAGACTTCCAAGCTTAGAAGTCGAAGATTTTTAGGGTTCCTTCCAACCTAAACCTTTCTGTGTTCCAATTCTTTGCTGTATTACTTTGCCGAGTATTAAGAAGGATATCACATCCTTTTTTTTCAATATTTTCATTAAGATTATGATTTTCTTTAGAAGTTCTGTGTTGTCTGACTTCAGCACCCAGATTTTTTTCATGTGAAACTATGCCAGTATTAAGTAGTGACTGAGATGGGGAAAAAAACTTAATGCAATGCCTTTCCCTTTTTCTTGTCTATATTTGTATTTTTTTAGTAATTTACATCTCAAAGTATACTGTCTACCACAGAAACTGATTTAAGAGAGTTAAAATTCTGGAAATAATAGAATAAGAATAAATTGTAAAGGAAATGAAACAGCTGATTTCATTCTTGGGCTCTGCTAGGTCATCAGCCTAAGCTAGAGCACTCCTAGTGATGCTTATGCTGATGATGTATGATTGGTACTTAATGTATCAGCAAGTGACTTTGAGGAGGAGAATGGTGTACCTGTAAGAAATTACTGTTCTGCCTGAAAAATAGTGTTTGCAGCAGCAGTGGTGTTGTTGGCAGCCTATTAAGGTTATACAAAAGTAATGCAAACCCATATTCAAATGCTGGCAGTGTGGGAAACAAAAGAATGAGGAGCTTTACTATGTGATACCATGATCTTCTGGGGAAAACCAAATCGTCCTTGGATGATTCTGCTACAGCTCAGCCACAGGCTGTCAGGGCAGGCAAATGCTGAGAAGCAGCAATATCTCTGCATTTGGCAGCTGGCTTTAACACTATTAAACCTCAAACTTCCTCCTGGGGAATAGCAGTTTCTCCTTTTCCCACAACAAATTTAAGTAACAAATTTAAGAGTGAGGAGGAAAATGCTGTCATTATGTTCTGTAGATAATTGAGACTAAAGTGTGGAAATGAGAAACTCTTAGTCTGACACTTCACTTAGCCAAGGGTCCTGGAGTCCCAGGGGAGATTTTATGAAGAATTATCTATCAGAGAACACATGGAAACAGCATGCAACATTAGTCTCCACTTCTTACTTTTAATATATCATCCAGTCAGTTTACTAAGAAAGTAGATTTTCTTCTATTTTCCCTCAACAGGTGAAGCCTCTAAAGGAAGGAATAAGTTATAACACAAACATTACATTAGTTGGTGACTAGAGGATTAATTGTAAAAATCAATTATATTTAATGCCTGAAAAGATGAACAAAACCTCAAAAAACATGACCCAGAGTAGAACTATAAGAAACACTTTGGAAAAGAAAGAGGCAGGCAAGACAAGCATCAAGAGGTTCTGAGGTGAAAGGCAAAATACTAAAACAGAAAAAAGAAGTCACCACATATGAATGCTTTTCCTCAAGAAAGAGCAAGATAGTAGATTTATAGTCTGAGCATGAGTCTTCCAGAGCCACTTGTAGACCAAAGGACCAGATCCTGCACTGGATCTCTTCCCAGTTTTTTTCCCTGCAGCTTAGTGTGAGTCCTGGTTGTTTCTTCCTCCCTCTCCCTTTACCCACTGGCTTTTCCTTCACAGCAAGTGAAAAATTTCTCCTTTTTTTGTTGTGTTTCTAGAGTAATTTCTTTTCCAGGCATAGCTCTTTTGATAAATTCTGCTTTGTAACAATGTCCAGATCAAGTTCCCAAGCATCATAATATTTACTTTTAGGAAGCGTGAGTTGTGTGAAGCTTTTTATACTTTTACTGCAGTAGGTGCCTACAAATACAGTGGAAGAAAATGAGATGTCAGGTTTTTTGTAAAGCTATTTGTCAGGTGAAAAATTTATTTCTCAGAAAGATGGATAGCTGAATACACTTGTAAAAGGAAAACTGAATTCTATGGGGACATTAAAGGCTGTCCGTGGCTCTCAGAAAATGGAATCTGGGAATAAAGTTTTTTGAAGGCCTGCACTCGTATTTTGGCTTCTACTGAAAACTATACCTAATTGTGATATATCTGTTAAAATACATTTTCATGGGACTGCTGAAGTATAAGGAGTTTTTAAAAGAGAATTGTGAAGAAAAGAACATCTAGCTTTCAGTTGTGTAATATGAACACATTGTGGTGTTTGATAATGTGATGGCTGTGTTGGATCATCTCCCTTGGGATGGTGCAGAGGCAAACTGAGGTCCTCTTCCCTTTTATGTGAGAATGGACAAATTATTAAAGATGAGGAAAAAAATAAGTCTCATATTGAAGAAGAAAAGCAAGTGGAAATAATGTCTCAAATGTCTTAAAAATTAGAGCAAGATGAGCAAGACGACCTTTCCAGCTGCTTGCTCTGTGATGGTGCAGTGGTGATGGAGCTGACTGCCACATCCTTTGGGCACCACATGCAGTCCTATGCAGTCCTGCTCTGTCCTCCTCAGCTGCCTGTGTAATGCTTTGCAGTCTGTTCACCTGGGAGAGCAGAAAAGATGGGAGTTGGCTTCTTTGTTTCAAGTGCTTTGTACTATATATGCAGTTTATGCATGTTGCTAGTAAAGCATGCTAATAATCCATTGCACCTAAAGAAAAAGATTCTGAAACAAATATATATGAGAAAAAAACACCAAGGTTTGAAAGCAGCAGTATGAAAAGATAGAAGGTAAGTTAACTTACAGCAGAATAGATGACATCTAAGGAGACAGATCACTTTTCGCATTAAAACCAAACTAGGTGTAAGCTGGTATTACTGGTTTAATTTTTTTTTGCATAGGATTTTCATTTATTGTTGAGTTGTGTTCTTACTATTACAAATAGTTTATCTTCTCAGAATAGTTAAACATGAATTCAGTTTAAACATTTTTGTCTGGAAATGGCTATTGATTTCTAGGGATCTATTTGTAATTTAGAGGTACTTGCCAGACATCTCAGCCAATACATTTGCATGATTAGGTTGTTTGGGAGCTGCTCATTTTGAATTTTCATGGTGCATGACTAGTGACTTAACTCATGCATTATTTTTCAGCAGCAAGCTTTTAAAAAGCAGGAGAATAAATAGCAGAAAGTTTATAATATGTACGCAGAACATATTTTCATGTGAACCTTAAAAATCTTTGAGAAATTCTGGGCTCAATGTTTCTGTGAATAAACTCAGGCTCGAGAACAACTAACAGAGAGCAAATGAATAAAGTTTCATATATGTGAAAAACTTGAAAAGGTACCTGAGGTATTGTTTTCCCCAGATGTATGGTGAGATGGGGCATGTGAAATGCTTAATGTGTATGTTTGTACCAGTTTTGTGTTTCAATATTCCCTATACACTTGTTACAAAAATTGTAGAGCTGTTATTGACTGAAACTACTGGACTGAGTGTAGATTAGTGAATTTTAGATTTTCCTTGTTTAATTCCATCTAAAATTAAGCACATTAAAATATTTTTCAGAGAAATAGAATTAAATTGTCTCTAAAATTGCATGTTTCCCTTCAAAGATCCTCAGAGACTATTTAAATAATTTTTCTTCAAATAGCATCTGAAAAAGATGCATTTATTACCTTTTGTTTTTCAAGACTGTATTGTTATCTCAGGCAGGCCACACTGGCACCAAATTCTTACATCTCTGTGAAGGAGTCTGAGGAAGAAATATTAGAATGGAACCAAATCCAACTGGTTAAGGAGTTACTTCAGAGTCATCCCTATGTTTGCTGGTGGATGCTGGCAGAGTGAAGTCGCAGTAGGAGTATTGTTTATCTGTTTGTTCTAACAATTATATGTAAATTTAGAAAAATACTGTTTGTTTACTTTTAGCTAATATTTTTAAAATAATACCCTAATGTTAATACAAGTGATCAGTAATGGACTTTTTTATAGGAATTAATTGCTGCTAAGAGATTTATTTCAGGCAATATTCTGTTCATTGGCTTAAGCAACTGATGAAGTTTGTGAAGAAAAAGTCTAACAGCTCAATGTTAGTCTGGGGTTCTGATGGATAACAAGCTTTAATGCCAGCTTTGTCCCATTTGCTTTTTGCTAGTATTATTACTGAGGTCAATGGATTAAAAAATAAAAATGTAGAAACTGTGAACTGTACAGACTTTTGTCTCAATGGATTGCTTTTTAGCAGATGTATGAGGCCATATTTATTCTTTAGTCATGTTTATTGAACTTACTGAATATCATGGGGATAGTGCTGGATATACTTCAAATGGGAATTAAAACCATGTATTTTCATTGTCTGAAAAGGAAGGCTCCCTTCCTTTCTCTAGTGTATTCTGTAAAGAAGTATTAGACAAAGAAAATAATATCCATGCTGTATAGGTCTCGCTTTGCTCCCATTTGAGTCAGTAGTAAATCTGTTACTGAATTTAATGAGGGTCACCTGGGACAAAACAATGCCTGAAAAAAAAAGGATTTTTTAGGCAATTTAATAAGAAACTGTAATAGCATGTTGAAACAAAGCAGTTTTTTTGGTGGCCACAAATGGAAGTTACTGGTAATATGCGCAGATTTTAGAATGGGTTTATCCCACTTATGCAAAATTAGGCATCTAATCAGGGGTAGTTATCTGGACTTCCTTCTGATGCCATAATGAAGCTGAGCACCCTGAGTGGGTCAAGGATAATTCTCCTTTTTTCATCTCAAGAAAATTCCCTTACAAAAGTGTTGATGCTGTTTTGTTTAACTGAAATCCTAATTTTTAAGTATGAAGAACTTACCTATAGCCACAATGCACTTGTGATGTTAAAAAGGTCTGCAAGAATATTTAGACTGGAGCTGATGTATTAAGGCAATTACTACTGTAGAGTGAGGGGTAACGTTTTACAAATAGTGTTAATATTAACTATTTTCTTTTGTAAACCCATTAATTTCTTTGGAAATAAATATTTCCATTATTCAGTGATTAGCCTATACAAAAATTAGGTGTATCAGAGAGTAACAAAATGAGCAGTAGAAGGCAGTGTTTGTCTTTACACTGTCCAGTCAGGGTTTGGACCAGTGTGAGGAGTACAATAGATTATGCTGAAAGGGAAAATGGATGCTTTTACCCAAAGGTTAGGAATAAACATTGATGCATATTGTGATTAACTACAGTAGATTGCAGTAAGAACAGTAATTTGAAACATGTGATACATTAAGCCAGACACTGATGCAAAGCAGAAATAGGAGAGCATGATTTGCTTTCTCAGAAAAGTGGAATCAATTGGCATGAAATACCCTTAAGCACTGGCGATGCAATTTGTCTGATAGTAACCTATAAGAAATAATTGTTAGATAAAAACGGCAGCACACAACTTTGAAAATAAAATGATTCTGTACAGTCAGACACAGCATGAAGTGGCTCTTAGGAAGCCGTAGTGGTTAATATTTACAGTGGTCTTAACTCTCCTTTCCAATGCTGCTTCTGTCTGTGTGCATGTAAAAGTCCTATTCTTTTTACTGCCATTTATTACACCATCCTGCAAAAAAGAAGAAAATATAGTAAGGAAAATCCATTGTCTTTTTTTTTTTTTTTTAGTAATATCCTTCCTTCTTCAACAGTTCTGTATGGCTTTTTTTACTGGTTCCTTTTTCTCTAAATATAGGGTCCTGTAAAAATGTCTGAGGAAAATACAGGCATGATTGAAAATAACACATTTTTTTTTTTCTTTAGAATTTCTTTTTCTCCTTGATTAAGAGATCCTGTGATCAAACTCTGCTCGGGTAAACAGTACAACACGGGACACAGCATTTGAGTCATGCAGTCAACTTGTATTGATCCGTACCCATCCATCTATCACTTGTACTGTGTGTGATTTGTGTAACTCCAGGAACTGCAGGGGTGTTGTATTGTGAAGAGAAGGAAAAGCAGCCCCTTTTGTTTGTGGAGAATACAACATTCAAGAGCAATGAAATGGTGTGTTCAGCCTGTTCTGGAAACAGAAGGAATGTCTGATTCATTGCTGTTTCTTGCACACCTATTTGAATGTACTCTGATTATTCCAGTTAGCGTGCTCAGTATGTGGTGGTGATTTTTCTGGTATAACAGTTAGCCTTTGTTCTGGTTTTTCATCACAATGAAGAGGGTCTTTATTTTTTTCTTCCCAGTGGATGTTTTGAGGCTGTTTTCTACAATCTGTACAATGTTCACGTTTATTTCCTTCTGCATCTTCTCCGTATTCTTCATATTGCTCACTTGTGTGACAGTTCTTTTAATTTGTTATTTGACTCATATGTCAACAGATTTTTTAATTATGCAAATATCTTACCTTAGCTTTGGTTGATAATAGAAGAGGTAAGATTTTTTTTGTCCTTGCCATTTTATCACACCGATGTCTTTCCACTGTGGTTGTTTCATGTTGCCCTAGCAGATCCGTTTAATTTTGAGCTCTGGTACACAGGAATTCTTTTAATGATCAGAAGTGCCCTCATGTTGATCTTTTATTGGTTTCCAATCAGATATTAGTTCACAATTATTTGGGTTCTCTGAATTTGTGACACCGATTTCATTTGGAAAGTCGGTGTCAGCGGAAGTTCCACTAAACTGGTGCTACTGGTTATTTCCAAGTAACTCAAACTACTGCCTGTGTCTCGGGTGCTACTCCTCTGAACTCTTTGTAGAATACATCATCAGTACACTGCTTGAATGCAATGATGTATTTGGATTGGAAATATTCCCAGAATTCAGTTCCAGATGTTCCTTTTTCATCCTTACAAAACACTGATGTTTTCCAGTTGCACTGTGTCTACGGCACAGACGCTGGTACTGCTTTTCCTTAACATTGGTGTCTGACAGAAGGCAGCAGGGAGATTTCAATAATGTTTGATACAAAATTTTGCATTCTGTGCTGGTTCAAGCAGAATCATCTGAAAACACAGTTTGACTAAACTCAAACTAATTATAGGATTACTTAAAAAGTCAAAATAGATGCTGAAAATGGGTTAATTTTGATGTTGCTGAAATATTTAAATTTTTTTTGTCCATCCTGATCCCTCTTTTGCTTTCATTTCTATTCCAGAACTTTCATTAGTATAGTAGTCATTACACCTTCCACAGGTTTGCTATTGTAGTTCTATCCAATATATGAAATTCAGTAGGTTTTTCAGTGTTATTGATGTATAATGCTCCAATGTTAGACAAATTTATATTTGATATAAATGTTAGACTGATTTATATTTAAATGTGTGTTTTAAAAACTTCCAGTTCTAATTCAAACAAAAATGAAATTACAGCATGTAAATATTTCTGGAAAATGTAAATGGCTGTTTATGAGATTCATAATGGAATGTTACAGTATAAGGACAGGACTGTTTCTGATTTAAGTGTTTATTCTGCTAGTTTGACGTTGTGCCTGGTTTTAGGGAGCTTGTGAATGAGGTTTTCAAATGGGTTTATATAATATTAGAGAGATGACCTATATTTAAGAAGATAAAGCAAAACATTGAGTTCAGAGGGAATTGCTGCTTTGCAGAACTTCAGAGAAATGTGACTATGTGTTAATGCACAAGGTGTTGTGAAGTCTTGGGTAAACTTGAAATGTTTGTCCTGGATTTTACTTTAATTTTGCATATATTCCTCATTTTGAAAAAATACCTATTAGTCCAGCTGTCATGGAGTTGGAGAAACAGTCACCATAAATGCTATTTCCATGTAGAATTAGTCTTACAGTTAAGAATACCTTTAAAAAACGGCTTTGAGACAATTAACAGCCTGTAGAGAAATTGGACAGACGTTAAAAAAAAGGCAAATTACTCTCAAGTAAGGCAGCGATTAATCATATCAGTGTTCCACTCTTATACCTATGCCTTAAATATTTGCTTGATTTGTTTTTTTGGGTATTCATTATTTGCTATTCAGTGTTCATAGTTTGTTTTTATCTTGTTCAAACCATTTTAGTCATTCAATAAGAGCAGTAGAAACATTGTTTTTTAATTAAGTTGGCCAAACATTTCAGGCATATAAAAGAGTCATATGGTACTGAGGCAAAGATTCTACAAACATCCCTAAGACTCAAAATTGTTGACATAAAATATTCAGCAAATGCTTGCAGGTAATGAATGTTTGAATAAAATGATGGTCATTTCCTAGAGAATTTGTGATAAGAGAGGGGACTAAAGTCACAAGAATATGATTCACAATGAATAATTCAGTTGAAGCTGAACAAACATTTGAAAGTTCGGTTTCCTTCATATTTCATAAATTTCACATCCTATCATTTATTTGCCAAAAGTTATTCTCTTCTAATTAGTTTTCTAGAAATCTGAAGTTTTATCAATTTCATAAACTTAAAAGAATAAGTCCTTTACATGGTCCTTGTTTTTCTTTGATGTTGGTTCTGTGTTTTCATTAGTATGAAAACATAATTTAATTTGTCCTAATGAGGAGAAAAGCTATTTACACATCTGCAGAAGGAATTGCTGAATACATTAAATAGTAAACTCTAGAAATTCTCATACCTAGGTGTCGTCTTCAACTTATTTTGCTGTCTTTTGATATTTTCTGTTTTGATGAATAGCAGTATTTTGTCTTTCCTTTTTGTTTGCAGGAAGAGGAGGCTACACTTAGATTGATGTTAAAGTGATAAATTCCTTTTTATTTTTATTGCTGGTCATGAATTATTTGGCGACAACTAGAGACACTTGTGTTTCATAGGGAACACAATGTGTTCTGGTTTTCTGTTCTCTTTTTGTAAGCACAAATCACCCATGAAGACATTAGTTCATTTGTGTTTTCTATTTTCTTCAAAATAGTTCTTGATCTGCAGACAAGGATGCAGTGTTCTTAGACTTCCTAAAGATATATTTGATACCAGCAACATCTGTGGAATGGGAGTTTGCCTCATAAAAGGCAGGATTCTGGTGCAAATTCTTTCAGGGCATGTTCAAAATTAACTTTCAAAAATATATTGCCATAGTTTATTTCTTAATCATTGTCATTGTTGCTTCTGCCCCTTTTCCATTTAATCACAGAGAGAACATGGATGTAGCTGCTGAGAATTCCAGGCTGCCTGGGGAGTTGTTTGATGTAAGCTTCAAATTAGGCTCTTGACATCTGAACAGCTTTAGATTAAAAGATATGAGTTTGTTTTAAGTATGATACCAGCTTATCAGCAGAAAGAGATTGAACTTTTGCCCGAGATTTTTAACAAGATTGTAATGATAAAATGGAGAGGACAATGAGATTATTGTATCACAAAGCATAGAAGCTTAAGGCAGTTTTAAAAAACTTGTTGCTGTAATTAGTTTAACCATAGATGTCATAAAGCCCTGTTGTGTGTGTGCTGTATGACAGACTGTACGAATCAAATTGTAGAGATGGTGGCCTAACAACTATTACCTTCAGCTTCTTCCCCCTAATATCTAATTTCAATTAGCTTGAGGTAAGCAGCTACTGCCCTAACTTGCAGAATTATATTGTTTCTTTTCCACGGACACAAAACTGCTTAAATTATCCCCTCCAAGCTGACATCTGCAGGAGTGGCAAGAAAGGCTGCTCAGGCTGTGCCTCTGTAGCATTTGTCAGGTGCCTCTTCAGGAAAAACCAAGGTGCAGAAAGGCATCTGTTCTGAGAAGCCAAGAGCAGCAAAGGCAAGTTAATTACCTGTAATCGCCTGTTAGAAGACAAGAGAATGGTGTAGCATTTTTTAGTTAACAAAAGTATCAAACTTACCTCCTGCCTCCAAACTTTCCAAAGCTTGAAAATATAAATTTGTGCTGCTCTTCCCCACTGTGATTTTCAGTTGAGTTTTGTGGGATTTTTGGAACAGGACACTTGGGTTGATGGGGTGATGGATCAGCTGAGGAAATATTGGTGTAAGGAATAACCAAATTTTTGTAGCAATATCTTTCCCTAATGTATTTCACTTAGTATTAGGTCTATTTCTCTTGTATAATCATGTAGAAATAAGAAACTTGTAGCAATTGAGCAGCTTCTAATTTGATGACTAAAGGAGGGGCTCCAGCTAGAGCTGGCCCTCATCCTCTAATTAGTCGTTATGATGAGTCACTGCTACTCAGATAAATCAATACAAAGAATATTGTTATACAGGGTTAAGAAACAATTTTCATCAGAGTGTGTCCCCTGTAATTTCTACAGATTTCTCTGCATGCTTTTCAGGGCTGTGTGTTGTGAGTTCTGATGTTCTAATTGCATATCAAGAAAGTTTGTCAGTTTAACCAAAGGTCTAAAATAACATCTTGTAGAACCAATTCCAGTTGAGCTCACTGAACATTAAAACTTACTCAGCTGTTCATGAAAGGAGTTCAAGTTTTTCCACAAGACAGTCTGATTGGAAAAGTCAATGATGGTATCAGGAGGGTTTCTCTTTGCTGCAGCAGATTTTGGATTAGGCATTTTGCTCGCAGGCATTTTAATGAAGAGTTTTTTTTTTCCTGTCCCTTGCCAGTAGGTAGGGGATACTTGAGCCACACCACATCTTCAGAAGTCATTGATACATGCCTGGTAACACAAATTTTAATTTTGCCAGATACCGTGAAATCTTTAAACCACTTCCAATTTACACAGCTTTGCTTTTGGAGACAGTAGGGACTACTGGGTAGACCAGAATGGCTCGTGAATATTGAAGTAAAAACCTGTGACATCTGTATTACCTGAGGGCTTGGGGAAAAAAAACAGATTAGGATATCTTGGACCAGCAAACTCAGATAAGGTGAAGTAAATTCCTTGATCCTCAGGGAAGATAATTAGTCAATCTCTAATCCCTCAAAGGAAGTCCTATTAATAATGCTGTTTCATATACTAGTTTGTCCCTTGTCTAATGTGACTGGCCGATTACTAAAATCCTCCATTTTTCTCTGGCTGTTGCCTTCCTGAGTAAACAAATCACCAGGTTCGATTGGCTCCCATTTGCACTTCATTGCCCCTTGACAGCAAACATGCTGTAAAAACGAGCTGCCTCAGGCTCTTTTTAATCTCAGAAGAGGGAAGGAGCAAATGTGTACGCAATTTCTTTAATTTTTTAATATTGTTTTCCACGAAACATAGTATTTAATTTTGAGTGTGAAACCATTTTTGCAGTAAGGTAATGTCAAAGTTACAATAATACACCTTTTGTAGACAGGAAGGCATAGAGAAATCCGTCAGTGTTTCAACTCCATTTCTGTTATGGTCCAAATTGCCTTCCAAAAGTGCAAGGTAATTAAAAGACTAAAACAAGGGCTAAGAAGTAAATGGCTTTACTTGCATGCAGTATTTAATTTAGATGAAAGTTAACTCAAATCAAGTTAAACAGTGAACAAACTCTGCTGAAATGGATTTGGTTTCTTCCCTTCATTTTAGGGGGCACAAATACATCAAGATGCATCAATACCTTTCCAATAGGGAATTATACTGTGGGCTTTTATTATATCTGCTACAATATATTCACTTTAAATATTTTCAGCTCATTTTCTTTAGTTATCAGGTTGGGCTGGATAATTACTAAGTAATGCGTGGTAAGGAACCAAATTTTTCAGGAAGATCTTAGAATTTTGGTCAAGAAATGACCACGAGCTGATAGTTTGCTAGAGCAGTTATTTTACCTGCAAAACAAAACAAACCACCCCAAATTGTTTCAAGATTCCTTAAAAAAATTGAAAAAAAAATTGCCCCTCCACAAGCTTAATGTTTTGAGTTATTGAGTATATTAAAGAAAAGTTCTATAAGTAAGAATTAGAGTACAAACTTTCAGGGTCTTTAATACTGGAGTAATGTGAGTTGAGAGAGTAGGAAAATGTCCTTGAATTTCACTTTTTGGAGTGGAAGAGCATTCAAAGCCAAAAATCCTGAGAAGGCCGGTAATATGCTGCAAGTACAACCCAAGTAATTCAAAAAGAAAAAGTGTCCTTTGCTGGGGAGGCAAATTGGCTGAAGTAGTCGGTGAACATCTGTCAGTATTTGGCTCAGTCTCTTCTTCTGGGTCCTTCATCATGCCAGACCTTCTCAGGCTTTTGTGTGGTGTTTGTTGGGTTTTTTTCCCCTTTCTGTAGAACTTATGGTCTATTGGCAATCTATAAGACAAAAAAAGGAAATAAGCAGAAAGTAAGTAATACTATCAGTCTGATGTATTCTCTTTGAAGTGATCTCTTTTGGCACCTGTCTGTACTTATTTTCTGTTTGATATTTGATCTCTATCTAAAAGACTAAATTAACAAAAAACCCCAAAGCCTCAATTATATAATATGATGTTTTAAACTCAGCACCTTTGTTATGTTTAAAATGTCTTTTTCTTTGGAACTGGCTTGATTTATGTGTGAGCTAGCTGGAAGACTCATTAATCTATTAATCTATTCAGATCTAGCTATTGTCCTTGGCTTTCCTTCTGAACACAGCAGAAATATTAGTGCCAAGGGCGCAAAAGGGAGAGAAAGGATCATCCCAGAATAAATGCTACGTGAGGGGCAGGGACCTCAAAGGGCCAGCCCTCCCTGTGAGCTGCCTGGGTTCCTGTAGGGAAAGGACTCGTCCTCTGGCCTCTAAGGCAGGTGTACTGATGAGGATGCAAGGGGCTTGCTGGCTTCCTGTCCTTGAGACTAACTCTGCTCTTCTGACTAGGCACTCCAGCCAAAACCAGGGAAACCCTTGCTTTGATGTTATTTATAAAATATACAAAATGTAGTTTTTTAGCAAATTGCCGAATGGTGGAGAGGAACGCCTTAGTGACTCAATCAGGTCAAATTTATGTATCAACTGAGTTTTAAAAACACTATTAGTACAGAAATGTAGGAGGCAATTCTGAGTATTGATAGGTGAGAAACACTGCTTTTATCATCCTTGATTTAATTAAATCACAGAATCCAAGACAGGGATTCTCCGGGTTAATTATGCAAGAGGTAGAACGGAAATTAAAAACAATCTCTTTGGGGCCTATTAAAGAAAGAGGCCAGGGAATACCAGAGGCTAATGAGATTGCTGTAGTGTTGGGAAAGGAGCAGAGGATAGCTCTGATAGGAACTGGCAATATAAGAGCAGAAACAGTTCTTGAATATTTAAAGGCTGCAGTGTTCACTCTGGGGAAAATACTCAAGAAGCTAATGGAAACAGTAATTCATTAATATTTTATTTAAGATATGTATGCAAGTCATGTGTTTTTAAGTATTTCCTGACTACTTCTATGAGATGGGAATATAATGAGGCAGAAGAATTGAGGAGCAACAACATATCTGAAGCAAGTTTGCTAACTGAGTTTGATCCAGATTTGCCACTTCAAGCAATATCAAGTGAATGGGTTCTTGCTGTAGGTTACTGCTTGTTGCAGCATGGGAAATCCCTGCAGCCCATACCCAAATTATCCCACTGTTCAGAGAAGGGAAGAGCTGTGGGATTCATGTCACAGAAGGTGCTTCTGAGGTGCATTTTGACTGAAGTTAACAATTCAGGAGCCTTTGGACAAGATTGTTCATAATTGTCAGTAATGAAAATGGGCAAACCTATCTACAGCAAACTGAGTTGTTGAAATGCTCTGTGCTTTGCAGTTGCCTGCATGTGAGACCCCAGTAAGGTTAATATTAAGGAATGAGTGAACAGGACACATGAAGTAGAAAGAGGAGCTGTGCACTTTTCCCCTGTTCTGCTTGTCTCTTCTACTTTAGAGCAAACTGTCATCATAATGGCATGGTACATGCGCAGCCTTATGTTAACAGCTTTCTGGAGATGATATTCTATTCCCTTTGGGCAGCCTGCATGCCAGCATTTGACATATGCACAAAGAAAGGAACTGAGAAAGGGAGAGTGGGTAGCTCTGTGATCAGCAAGTAGCTGGGAAACTACAAGACAGCAGACTATTTTATATAGCTTACTGATAACTTGATATCTTTGCACCATTTTCATTGAAAAGATTAGCTGTTATACATCAAATCCTTTAAAAATTATTTACTGTTAAATAAAAGGAATTGACCAAAAAAAAAAAAAAACCCACAACCAACCAGACAAAACTCCCAAAATCTCACCCAAACCCCCAAAATCCAATGTAACTCAGAGTAGAGTGCAAAAATAACTGTAAGAGTTTGGAGTGTAGTAGCACCTGTAGATTAGAGTTACAAATGTCATAAAAGCAGTGTCCTGATAGAGTTTTAGCAGTCAGACTCTGCTCTGGCAGCTCATAAGAAAATGCAATAATGCATAAGTGAATCTGTGTAATTGCAGTTGCTATGGGAACAAGCCTTGGGTTTGAAAGTTCCCTGAGTTCTGTGGACTGAAATTTCTGTCTCAGCAGTGTGTCAATATACTATTTTGAATAACATCTCTTTAAATTATGTCCCTGAAGATGTTAGAATTGTCATGGACGTTAGTCAACATAAAATAATGTCTTCTGCTATTATTAGCACACAGTTGTGTGCCTTATCAGTTGATCTACCTGGAAGCAAAGAAATTCCATGGACACTTTTACATGAATTTTTTGTTTATTGTTTTAAATGTCTTATTGTAAAATTGATTTTTAAATTTATTTTTATAATGAGTGTTAAATTCTAAGAATTGACTGACTTGGTACTTCTTGCAGAGCAGCTTAAGCTGTTATTTGAAGACTTCAGGAAAAATGAACCGTTTTCTCCATGTAAAGCAACTAAGAAATATGCTTTAAAAATAATTCAGAGGAAATTTTTTCAAGTGATTTTTCCTGAAAGCAAGGAGTATTTTCAATTTTTAGTTTCTGAGCTTTTCATGAAGGATTGAAGGTCAGATTCTTAAAGTAGCACCTCTTTCCTAAATTCTGTTTACCCACAACTTTGGACAAATTTTCCATATTAAATCTGGATACTTCTTAATGGTTATCATATGAAAAAAGAAATGCCATCATGTGGGAATTTCTATCAGAATTTTTAGAGACCATTTTTAAAAAGAAGCCTTTTTGAAGAGACAGTTGTGACTTTTGTTCCTGCCAAATCTCTTCCTTAGAGGCTTGAGTTGATCCTTGATAAGCCATCGGTTGGTGCTGTTAGCAGAAACACATCGTGCATTGGAATATGAGAGCTTGCTGGGTGAGCCCTTCACCCAGGAACTGCAAATTTCATTAGCTGTGGTTCCACTCTGCATTAATGTAGGGTGGCAGATTGTCCTGTGTCACTGCATAAACAAGGTGACCTTCCAAAACCTTTCCGAATTTATTGGAGACAGAAATAATGTAAATATAATCCATGAGAAGTAATTATGTGTGTGCTTTCTGCATTGCTTTGCATCATGGGAAGCTGTACATAACACGAGGTAATGGCATAAGGCAGATAAAAATGAGGAAGTTATGGAGTGCTTGAGCATCTTGCTCTCTCTGATTGCCATGCTGTCTTCCCTAAGGCAACTACGTTATTTCTTCATTGTTATTGCAAAAGGAAGCTAGAAATACCAGGAGATAATCACCAGGAGAAATAAAAGTCAAAGAGCATGCAGGAGATAATGCAGTCCTGCACAATAGGGGGAAGGGAGGATTTCATGGCAGCAACAAATGTCATTTCTTGGTATGCACAGCAGACCACTGAGCTGAGCTCCTGACATTGTTCTGAAGGCAAAGACAGCCACTGGGCTTTTCTCTTCCTTCCTAAGGAAAACCTGGCCTGAAGGTGGACAGTAGTCTGTGTTTTGCCACTGAGTGTAGTTTGAAAATAACCAGCAGGGGTTTTGTGACATCTAGTGCTTAGAAATTCAGCAAACTGCCAAAACAATGGTAATAACTTTGATAACTTCGAAGGCTTTAATTTGCCAAAAGGAAATACACGTGGACAGTCATATCCAGTAGTAGCAGCTGCAGCACAGCCTTCCCTCAGCAGTTAGGCTTCTTATCAAAGTATGATGTGAGAACACAACAATACGATAAATTGTATATTTTGATGGTAAAAAAGCCTGGCCAAAATTATTTTCATAATTTCCTAGCAGCAACATGTGGCCCAGGTGAAGTAACAGCTATGTGCGGATATAAATTGTACAAATACATCAACTTCATTACCGTAATATGAGGAATAAGATACTGCTCAGCATGTGTAAGATAATCAGAACCTGATTCAGAGTGTTCACAAGCCTTTAACTTGAGTTTTCTGGTTGCTGGGACAGACTAGTCTTGGGATTCAGCCTGCTGCTTTGTGCTTGGTATTTTTTATTTTCATTTAGAATTAGGCATCTAAGATGTGGCAAGCAACACTTGGAAATATTTTGCAAAAAGTGCTGTTTGGACACTTCAAAAATTGCATTTTGCAAAGAAAACCAGTTTTCTGTAGAAGTACTCGAGCTTGGCATGTTTTTATGAACTCCAGCTTTTTCTCCAGTGACCATGATTATAAATACTGCAATTCTCTGCTAGGCATGATGAAGGGAACTGGCGTGAGAGTGGAAAAGGATATTTCCCACCTGAGTTAAGAAAGAACAATAGGTCTAATAGTGCTCACATTTCATCCCTCTTGGAAGCTTACCCCCGTGAGCTTCCTTGAGGCTGTACTGGGCCATGTGAGAAAGATGAAGCTCGCAGATCCCTCTTCATAACTTTGAAATCTAATCCCTGCTCAGCCCAGGCAGAGGCTGTGCTCTATTCATTACTCAGTTGCTACTTTTGTATTGGTAGACCAGGGTAACCTAGCATAGGCTGCAGTCTGCATAAAATATTATCCAATGCTCTACAAAGGATTACCAAGAGAAACCCTAATTTCTGGAGTTGCTATAAAACATGGTGGAAGTGGTCCAAACCTGTATAACCAATTGCTAGTGGTAATCTGTGCAGGTGCTTTTCCACCTGGGAATATTTTTAAACATTTCTTCTGGCTTATTGCAGTGTCTCTTCAAGAGTCTGGAACAAACTGGGCCATTGCACATAATCGCAAATCCAAGTTGGGGTTTTCATAAAGAAGTTGCAGCAGCTGGGTCTGGGGTGAAGTGGTGCCTTTTCACTGTGATCTGCCATTTTTAGGCAACTGTGTTCTGTAAATCAGTGTAAGAAAGCACTCACCATATAGCCCTTTATTATGCTGTTTTTCAAAAACAAATCTGCATGTCCAGAACTGCTAAATTATACCCATTTGGTGTGTTAAAAATGAGAGTCTAGTAACTGGTCTAATTGGACAGGAAAGGTTGCCTATTGGTAAAATAAATCTCTGTGCAGAACAAAGGTAGTCTAGCTGTCTGCACTATTCTTTCTTCTCAGAGTATACTGGATTGCAGCAGCAGGCATAATTTCCCTGCCTTTTGCAGAAAAAGTGGAATTTAGAATAGCTTTGAAGCTATTCTAATTTACATCAGAGAATTAGTATGTTCAGTATGCCCCTGCAAGGTTTTTGGTTAGGTTAAAAAAAAAAAAAATCCTCTTTTCCTAACCTATGTGCAAAACATTTTAAAAAATACAATAATTTGAATCTTTTCTGCTTGATCATAATGAATCTATTCCAGAAGCTGTAAAATTCCTTACCAAAAACAAGTCACCCTCAAACCTTGTTCTTTCACTTCCATTTTTCCAACTAAAATACTTCAAGGTCTCTGCATGAATGGAGTATGTTGGAGAGTTGGAAAATGGATCTATTACCATGATCACCCTTACTGTAAGAGACAGATGGGACCAACCCAGTTTTTGTGTTTGCAGTTCAGGTTCTGTGCTGTACCTTCAAACACATCAGAGAGGTGATGAAACTCTGATCTCCATTCTGCAGATGGTGTGCACGCTTGCTAGCATCACGGGGAGTGAGACTGTCCCCAAAATTGTTTTCCTTTGCTGTGCAAATGGCAGTTCATTTTTGCTTTCTGATGGTGTTTATAACATCAAGGAAAGACTTTGGTTTTCAGACTTTTTACCCAGTGGGTTTTCAGAATGTCTTTGAATGAACTCTACGTAGCAGAATTTCTTTTACTTTGGGCATCCGTATTGGAGTAGATGGAGTTGCTAAGGATTTTCTAACCTATAAAACATCTTAGACCTTAGATGTATTTGTGGCAAAGTATGGCTTTAGTTGTGCCTGTGACTTCAGCAGGTGAGATACTTGAATAAGATTTAGTAACAGAGGAGAGCTATCTGGGTCATGGTTATAGCCCTATTAATTTTGGACAGATTATGCCATAAAGCACATGGACTGCTGAATGCTTTTGTGTTTCAGCAAAGAGAAGTAGTGAAAGGAGAAAAAGCCAACAGACAACATATCTGATCATATCTGCTATCCCTATTAATCTGTTTGTAAAACGTTGTAGCTGAAAACTTCTACAGTATTTTCATGCCAAGTGGTTTCTCTTTTTGCCAACTTCATATTTTTAGCACATTTTAAAATTCTGTAATCTTTGTATCATTCTGAAGAATGTCAAACACCACATTAGAGATCCATTATTTGCAGGTTTCTGCTGATGTTGTGTGAAAGTGTTTTTCTACTTTTATTTGCTTGTAAACAAGTATTTTTATCAACATTAGGCTGCTGTTAGTCATGTCGAGTTGCCCCTGCCTTTCCATCCATTTCTGTGCCTGCAGTATTCACGGAAAATTAACTATTGAACAAGCAATTAGTTTTGGGTGTCTTCATTCCCTCCACTTGTGCAGGGCATCCAGAGAAAGAAAAAGCTGCAGAGCTTGGAAAAACTTGTGTGTTGAAGAGATGAGATATACTCTCATCTTCGTCTGTCTAGAACGAGACATTGGGCTGACCAATCTCTCAGCAGCTTTTTATAATGGAAACAATAATGGTATAATGGAAACAATATTCACAGTACGTTATGCTGAAGAACTGAATCAACTTTTCTTTGACATATGCTATAACAAGGTCTAATATACGATCTACTTTTATAATATTTTTACACCATTTAATAAGTAAAGGCATTAACATTATTTGATCAGCTGTACAAATGGTGTTATAAAGGACCATAAGTTAAGAAATCTGGGGGCATATTGTAGGGCATTTAAAATCATACTTTAGTGCCATTTTGCAACATTTGATTGAGAAGCATTGTTAACAGCCAAATGCTGCTGAATTAAAGGCAGCTGAGGCAGCCAGGGTCTGGAGAACACACAGAACCTGACACTTACACCTGCTTGTATATCTAGCTGCTATGCTGGGAGGAACCTAAAAGGCCAAGGAACCCCTACCCCTAGTGCAGATCTATAACTGCTTTTAGCAAATGTGTAGATATGGTGTTGTCCACTTAACTGAGTGTAGAATTAGGAGTTTCTCATCCTTCTTATTCTCAGTTTGTCAGAGATCTGCCTTTGTTAAAATCCCATAGCAATCTGCTCCTTTTCTTTCAAGCTTGTGCAGTTAGGGTGAACTGAAATAAACTCTGTAGACTGCAGTGGAAGTTTTGTGTTTTCTTCATACTTTCCTCCTTTCAGCTTGTCCAAAATGAAAATAGAGAGGAGCCAGGCAGCAGCATTGTGCCCTCCCACCAGTTATCTGCCAATTCTCATCCTGCCTGCATGGGAATATGTAAATGGGAGCCCAGACGACTCTAAGGCTTCTCATCCTGGTCCAGCTCCTGCCGACCCCCTGCTCATAGCTGGTGTGCACACAGGTCTGGTACAGCCTCGTGCTCCCCTGTCAGGCCACTTCATTGCAGAGGGAGGCATTGTTACCTTAGAAACAGATAACCTTTCTCTGTTATGGAGACCTCTCTGACCCTGGAGATAACTGTGCAGAATATTGTGCTGGGATATTACTAACTCAGAAAATATATTCCTAAGACAACAAACACAGCTCTAACATCTTGGACTTTGTGTTGCTTCTGCAGTTCTGAAGTTCTTACGACATCCTCCAATTTTTGAACTCAAAATTGTTTGGGTGTGTAATACAACCTGACTGGTACTTCAGTTTATTTGTGGTATAATTTAATTTATTATTTATTTAAATGTTATTTTAAAGTTCTAGGGTTGGGATTGCAAGTTAGAGATGTCTTTTCATGGTCTGAAATTATTGCTTCCTAATAATTTCAGGAGGAAGAGCAAGGGTATTTTCTGGCTCATCGATTCTGTGCTTGCATTATATTCAGTACTGCTTTCCACAGCTAAGATATCAAATATTTCGATTAAACACCTCATTAGAAATAAATGCATTGTGTACTTGCTACTAGAACTGATTCATAGTCCGGATTCAGTTGAAGAATAAAGCTGTCATCGTGTAGAGAGACACCCAAAAGCAGTGAAAACAAATCCATTGGTGTCAAGTATGTGTGTGTTGCTATAACATCATTGCAGCACTAATTATTTCTGACATAGAGTAATGAAAGTGCACCTCAGTAAGGAGATGGTCTAAAGACAATATATAGAAACTGGATAAATGATATATAACTATAGAAATTCAAACAACTTTGAATCAAAAGGATCTTGAATTTAAATAAATTGAATAGAGTGGCCCCATGTGTCTGCAGTTTATTGATTGAAGAAGCAGGCAATCTATACTGAAGACCTAATGAAATGCTTAGTATAGTAAACAATTTTTATTGCCTGAATTCAAGGGAATGGGTAGACTATTTTAGCAACATTCATTAAAATGTTTTTTTTTTTCAGAAGGATATCTCTTCCAAATGAAAAAGTTTGGCCCTGTCCTTGCCAGAATATATAAACAAGTGTAATCACTGTACAGCATACTGTATTGAAATTAATGAGAAGTGATGCTTCCTGAAGAAATGTTTGAAGATGCAGTGTTTAGGTTCTCAAAATTAAGAAGCCTGTCCAGTAAAATTCTGTAAGCTCAGATAATTTCAGGCAGGCAGAATCTAAGCTTTGCAAAAGAGTGGAAGTGCTAATGAGCATTGTCCTATTTTACAGACAAAGAGTGGTGGCAGAGGGAACAAAATCCCCACAAGAATTTTAATATGAACTTTCAATTAAAACCACTTGTTATCTGGGAGCCTTTGTTATATAGAAGCAGACAGAAGCATATGTTAATCTGAAATTTGATTAAACCTAGTTCTCAGCAGTAATTGTCAAGATATCCAGAAGACCTAAATGTGAACCTAAGAGGTGTTTGGTATGCTTTTAGAACATCTGCAAGCATCATTTTCTTGTGCTTGTTTAGCATTTGAATGTGCTCTTTGTACTCCCTGTACATAACACAGAATCAGCACTTGCTCACCACTACAGAGCAGCGTAACCTGAAGGTGGTATAAGAACACCACCTGGGGTGGAGGGGCAAGATTTGAGCTGCAACCCCAGTGTTGCAGAGGCTTGTAGAAGTGCCTGAACTCTGGAATCTGCACTTGCTCTGAATGCAGACCCATGGGCACTCCTGGATATTGTCTCGGTTCACCCCCTTCAGATCTGGCCACTGCCTCAGCAGCTGCCACAGCACTGTGCCCTTAGGAGCATTTAGGAGGAAAGGATGGGTCAGAATCCACCTCTGCCTTGATTGTACCAATATGTCTGCTTTCTGAATAGCAACGGTGGATTAAATACAGAAATGCTATCAGTTCAATCTATTTTAATTAAACCCAAATATAATAAAATAGGTGTAAATGGAAACCATTTCTTCATTTACCAAGTTGCATTACACAGTCAATGTTCCAGCATATTGCTGATCTTTTTGAGTGCTTTATCAAATATCTAGCTGTGACATATTCTATAATAAATTGTTAATGTTCATATTTAGCTGTCATTTGTTACTGGCTTTTTGAGAACCTCCCATCTTGGTGTTAGTCAATTTATTATCCAAGAATTCTTTATGCTTTCAAAATAAAATACATATCTATAAAAAAAATCCAATCAAAGTACTTTTGGCAATGCACATCTAAATATGCTCCCAAGATGGAGGAGCATTTCTCCTTATAAATTCAGAAAGTAATTGAAAACCTTTTGTAACAAAAATCCCATCACTTTACAGCTGATAGCCCAGGTACAAACTTTCAGCCTGATTTGATTTGAAACTGTCTGATAGCAAATGTACAAAACTGTGGGCAAAATTGTTAAAAGCCTACAGAGCATTGTTTGAGTGAGGCTCTTGACCAAGTAATGCTGAAGAATAAAGGTGTTTTTTCCCCCGTTTTTTGCATTTATCTGTAAAATATTGTTTTTGGGGTAACTGCAAAGTGAAGACAATTATTCTGTAATGCCCTGTATTTTCTAGATAAGTGCAGGGCTAGGATTCATAGCTGTTTCACTCAATTACTGCTTTCAACAATGTTTTTACCAGGGTATTGCTTTTTGGGCACTTAAGAAAACTGAATAAAATTGGATTTTATGTAAGATGAACCATAAAAGGAAAAACCACTCTACCAGCACAGGGTTATCAGCCTTCAAAACCATAAATTATCGGCTTAGCACTTGCTGTCTCATGAAGGTTCTGCTATTTTAAATTTTTTTAGTATCAGGAAAAGGAGGTGTATGAAAAAGTAGCATAATCCATGAGAAACCTATCAAACAGTATAGTAATTGCCTTTTATATGTTTCAGAAAATACACGTGGCTCTAATTTTAGAAAAAAAAATAATATATTTGTTCCAAGCACTACAGAATCACTTTTGATGTACTATTGGCAAAAAAAAAAAAAAAAAAAAAAAAAAGAAAAGAAATATATATATTCTGCAGCTACTTCTAGCAACATTTATTTCTGCTGTGGAGATCATGAACTCACTAAAATATTTTTACTCTCTTTTTGCACATTATCAAATGGGAAACAACTATATCAGCATTGAAACTTCTTAAGGGGCAAGATCCTAAAACTATAAAAGTTGATGGGATTTTTTGCTGCTGTCTTTAGTGAACTATGTAGGTTTTTCATGCCTAATAGGTTTTTTTTTAATTAACTCTTTCACTTCAAAACATGTAAGAGTTTACCACATACTTAATTTATTCAAATAACAGAAAGATGAGGATTGGGAGTTGAAGCAGCTTGTCTACTTAATGAGAATATTTTCCATAGCCTGACTCTTCTATTGCAGTTTGAGGTTGTTACTTGTCCTACCCACAATGAACATGGAGCAGAGTTTACTTTTGTCTCCTTCACTGCAGTCTCATAATCACCTATCAGCATCTGACCCCTGAAGTTTTTACTCTCCCATACAGTAAAGAAACCAAACTGTTTGAAGAAGAGGCCAGATTTCAGACGATGTGATGATCTGGACTTTGCCCTGTTACTTCTCATCTTCTTGAACAGGATGCTGCAAATTAGATACAGCATTAAAGCCCATGTGCTGAGTTCCCAGAGCTTGTAAGATTTGCTTCACTTATTTGTCTAACATCTCTACATCTGTGACTTGTATCAACATGCACATTAGTGCAGTTGATTAATTTTTTTTCACAACAGGGGAGTTTTATTTTTTTTTCAGCTGTAGAATAGCACTATAAACTTCTTTCAGAACTGCTATCACTATCCTGAGTTTTCATAGTAGACTGAAAATACCTAATCCTCACATTTATTACATTATATTGCTTATATGTCATACTTTCCCCCTCCCCCCACAAGAATAGAAGAAGCATTTTATAATGCAAATAACGTTAGAGCTGAGGCATCAAAATGGCTGTGTCTGCATTAGGGAGGTTTTGTTCCTTGGGCACAATGGCATGGATATTGTGTGCCTAAACTGTTTCTGAGCTTGGGTGAAAGGAAAGTCAAGTAAGTGTAAGACAGTTTGGTGGCTCTTGATAACTCTTGATAGTTCAGGCAAATTTTGAGCTCTATGTTTATTTTTCTTTCATTCTCTGATAATTGTATTCCTTTTATGAGTAGCAAAATACATAGTGTCCTGAGTGTGAACTGTTCTCATTTTCACACTTTCTTGATGTTTTCAGTAGTTCCACAGTACCTTTCAAGGGGCCTGTCCCCAAAACACAGCCACGAGCAGACACCTTGCTTCCTTTGCTTTGTACTTACAGCAAGATTTTTGTCTGGAGGTTTGGAGCAGTTCTTGTTGTGCTTAGAACTAACATTTCATTCAGCTATGCAAATGGAGAGGAAATGAATAAACATTGATTAAGAATGAGAATGGGTATTTTGTGTTTTGTCAGGCACACAGGAGACACTGTATGTTGCTGGAATAATTACTGTTGGCATATATGCATAGCTGAGGCACGAATGGGAAAAATTGAGAAAGCCTTAAATAGAGGTTTCAGCTGTTTGCTAACAGTGTGATGGCAGACATCCCTTACCCTTAAGTGCTCTTTACATTCCTAGTGCTAATAGATTTTTCCCCCCATGGAAAAGCTAATGACCTATTTAAATTAATGAACTATTAAGTTGTTTTGTTTCTTCAAAAAGCTATGTTGTTGTAATAAAACACTGGCACTTTCCTTGGACCCTTGTATTTCCTCTGTTGAATTATTATTTCAGAGATACTCTTGAAGGATTGTAAGCTGGTAAACTACTTGTTAAAATGTTATTTCTTAGTGTTATTTGAAAGTATTTATGTATGATATTTTTTTATCTACAGAAATTCTTATGTCTGTTGTAGGAATACTAATGTTATTGTTTCATATGGTGTTAGATTTGAACAATGACAAGAATAGGGTGAGTATGCACAGGTATGTGCAGGAGCAGAGGGGCTTTTCCAGAGATACCAAAGCAGTGGGTTTTTATACCTGTTTTTCATGGCTCTGATTTCTTTGCATGGTAACCATCCCACCTTAGGGAGTCAGTTCTGTACTGTTTCAATACATACCTGAAAATTCTTTTATGAAGTCGTAATTTACTGTGGCTTGTAACAGTGTTTGATTTTCAGAAATAAGGTTTGCCAACTGGCAAAAAAGCCCTCTGATGCTTAAGTGAGGGGTTTAAGAGATTTGACATGGAATACTTCTCTTCAGGCATCTCTGCTCTTCCATGAGTGGGGCAGTCTTTGACCAGTGGATCTGTTAGCGATGCTTAAAAGGCTGTAGCCGGAGCAGGCACACCTGAGGATGAAGTTTGTGGTCTGATTAGAGCACCCCTATCTCCTGCAGATGCATAGCAAAAGGCTTGTTTCCCTTGGAGCTGTGCTTGAACTGATATGCAGGTATTGCAGCACACACCTGCAGTGCTAGCTGAAAGGGCAAAGCAGGAGTTCTCAGGGAGCTGCTGTGGAGCAGGTCTTTTATCAAATATCCAGCCTGAGTCTGCCAACAGGCTGGCAGATATGGTTAGTGGCTTTGAATTTTCTAAACATTTCAAATGCCTGTGGAAGTAGACAACAGATATCAGCCAAGAATATCCAAAGAGTATTTTGAACTCTCCCTTTTTTCCCAAATGCTGATGGGGATGGGACAGAATTGAATTTTTTGTTAATTTGTCATGGACTGCTTTTCTCTTATCTCTCAGATGTGAACTGGGTGAATAATAAGCTTTTCTAATGCCTAACTACTTTTTTTTTTAAAACCTAGTTATTAATTTCAGTCTACGCCTCAATAAACATATGTCTATGTATTTGAAATGTGCATTTGAGATGCTGTGAGTTTGAAATATTAGTCTGTGAAATGTAGCAGGTAAATTGAGAGTAAGAATGAAATCTATTCTCCTCCAGAAGGAAATCAGAAAATCATATTATCTGTTTTTTATTTTATTAGAAAAATAGTGCCATTTTCTTGCCACTGTCTGCTCAGGAGCAGCACTTTCATTGACTTATGCGATATAACTTTAGTAATTACTAGCTGCTGCAAGAAAACTTACGTTTGTGATATACAATTACAATAAGCTGTGACTGTTTCGACAGATCTGTTTCTGTGAACAAAAGATAATCTGTACAGCATATCCCAAAAGTTAGTAAGCACATACATCCTCTACAGCCACAGCTGTCAAATGTAAATATAATTAAAATACCTGGAAAACAGGTAAGCATTTCCCAATTCTGCCGCTTGTTTATTTTTAGTCTATGCTTAACAACGTGCTGTGGTTTCAGAGACTACCAACAACTCCACAGTGTTTGATGCAGCATAACTAAATCTTTCACTATCTATAAAAAGTGCTCTTATCATGTCGAACCAGAGACATGCACAGAGGCTGACAGAACTTCTCTAGTGACTGTAAACCCATGTTTGGCTGCAGGGAAGAAGGGAAGAAAGAGTCTTTTAGTGGCTTTATTGATCTCCTGAAATAAGTGGAGTGATAGTGAGGCAAAGCTGAGTAGGGCCCGCAGTGCTCAGGGGACAGGAGGAGCGGGAGGCGGTGTTGCTGGGAGGAGGGATGGTGTGCCACATGTATGTGGTGTCTGGTTCTCCTTCCTTTAGCTAATCTGGTTTGCCTTTTGTACCCCTCAGCTTCTGTGTATAAATGGGAATTGAAGGCAGCATTTATCTCTCTGTTTTCATCCTCTTATCCCTTTTTTCTCTGCAATGGCAAGGGAGTTCCAGGGTGCAATGTTCACCACACACATACTCTGCTGCTGACTGTGTGCAAGGAGTCCTGTCCTGGAGAGGTTCCCACGGGTTTGGGGAAAACAACAGCACTTGGGAGTAGCCTGGGGGTCATGAGGGAAGAAAGGACAGAGGGTGACTTGCCCAATGTCCTTTGCTGTGTGAGGACAAGATTGCAAAGCACTCCTTGTTCCACGGCTCAACCAGGTACTCGTTCTTCTCTTTGCTGTTTTCCAGAAGTGGATTTTAAACTGCCTGAGACTCTGTTGCCACTCTGTATCAAAGTACCATAATGCAGGAAAGACACTTTGCAGGTGAAAAAAGCCAAATTAGTTCTGGCAGTCTAGAGTGCGGGAAAGTTTCATTAATTAGAAATGGATTTTGTTACAGGACCATTGATTCTGGATTTATTCTATTGTTTTTTTTGGATTTTTTTTGTTTGACATACAACACTAACTACTGGATAAATAAAAATGAATTAATAGAAATGCTGCCAAATATTTCTCCTTGCAATTTGAACAATAGATGTTGTCTTTTGCCATGTATTATACAGCAAAATAACACATTTTTCAATAATATTTAGTATTTCTTGCAGAAAAAAATATAATAGTTTGTGTCTCTATCTACTCATATAGATACTGTAAATTTCCCTTTTGCTTTTCCAAAGATGAAAAAAAAATGTGGCGCTTTGCTTTTCAGAATATTTCCCGTGTCATCTTTTAAAGAAAGGTATTTTAGTGCATCAGCCACAGGCTTTTCTAGTTCAAAGAAGGGAAAAGAATAGGTACAGTACTTGGCAGTCTTTTCTGACTACTCTTAACACATTGTTTTTTCTTCCTACTGTGGCAGTTTAAATTTATGTATGGTTGTACTGCCAATGCAGTGTCTATCCATCATACATGCTAGATAAAGGTCAGAATACAAAAATGCCACAGCTTTAGAAGGAGAGGATTAAAACCATTTGTCTGAGCTAAAGCACTGGAAAATTAAATCTAGATTCAGTCAACTACAGTTTAACTATATATTTTGATAATGTTACTTCATTTAACCAGACACCTTGTAGGGTAAATGAGCTCTATTAAAGTAATCATAACTGATGATTTTGCAATGCACTGAAGTGAATGAATGGGCTTCAGTGTTAGTTAACCTTCACTGCACTTTTCATTTTATGAATATAATTGACATTAGAGTGCACTTTTAATCTGCTTGTCTTATTTATACTCATGATCAGTGATGGCTAAGGTATGGATCTCTGAAACAGTCTGTAGACTACACACTTTACTGTATCTTGTCACTCAATCATCTTGTCAGCTGCTGCACTTCTGGTTTTTAGTAGTATGAATTTGGAAACTGCTGAAGGAATTGTTTTAAATCCAGATGCCTCTAGAACATTACAAGACAAACACAAGATTATGAGAGCTGCTCTTGAAGTCACACACAGAGACGCATCTCTTTCTCATTTTGTGTTTTAGAGCCAAAACCTCCCTTTCCTTCAGGGTCATAGCTCCAATGACACATTGACTTGTTATCTGGGCTAAACAAATAACATTGGCTTCAATTCAGGTTTGATGATTTGATGCTGCTTGAATGATCTGATTTATTATTTTACACTGTGTTCCTGTGTGGTATGATGTGCTCGCTTGTATTGTAATTTTCAGTCATGTGTCACGTGAATTCGAAAAAAGCAAAAATTCCACTATTTCTGTCTCATCAATGCAGCCAGAAGGCCCCCTAAAGGTCCTCCAAACAGTAATTGAAATACTTGCTGCTAGCCAGTGTGAATAAACTGGATTCATTTGTTTGAATCTAAATATGGCCATACACAAAGAGTATTTGGAATTGCTACAGAATGTAGGAAAAGACAGTATCTGCTATCAAAATGAAACTCCAAAGGTACATTAAACATGTAAAATATAAAACTTAATCACGGAAAAATCAGCGTAGGAAATGCCATAAAGAAATTCCTCAGAAAGCTGAGGACTTAAACTCTGTGGATGCACATTTAACCAGTCTAGTGTTTCTTAACCTGCAGTCTCTGGAGACAGGAAATACATTTGGCTCCACATGCTTGTCTTTACTCCTGCAGCAAAGGTAGGCTGCTTGTGCAGCCACCACCAGGACGTTATTTAAAAGAAAATGCTGTTTCAGTGTTAGTAATGAATTGAACACTTTCTAAGGATGCTGAAGTAACCATAGAGAAAAGAAAGAATAGCACCCAACCCAATACTTTCTTTCTAGAATAAGGTATTGGAGTATTTTACGACTTGCATCTTCTTTCTTCACCTTTCAGAAGTGTTCCAGAAGAAATTTCTTTCCCTGTTGGATAAGTTCACTCTGTATTAAACAAATATAAAAGGTTTTTTTCATACATCATTCCATATGTGTAATGACATCTTTAATTTTCAGAGTATTTAGGGGCAAATCTGGTATAATCCCTTATTCTGTATTCCTGGCCATTATGCAAGTTACAGAAAGTGTTCATCTCCAGGAGTTGTTCTCATGGTTTGATCTTTCTAAGGTTCTTAAAAGTACTTAAGCGATTTAAAATGGTATTATCAGTAACTTCTTGATTTAGGGAAATTAAAACTAATTTTTTTAGGGATCATCATTATTTTGTTGCTGAGGAACAAGCCAAGAATGCTGGCTGATATGCTTTCACAAACATAATCCTTTATAACATTCTTTCTATGTATTTATGCACAGAGCTACTGATGGCTGAATGGAAATAGGATTTAGTGGGATTTAATAATATTCTCAGTAGAAAAGCTTAACTTAATATGCAAGTTCTAGTGGGACTTTTCTTTCCCAAAGACATTTTTTAAGCATTTAGATACTTTAAAGTATACAAAATAGAGATCCAGCTCTCAAGAAGAAAATTAAGTCCCATCAAAGTATTACTGTATTAAAATGTAGACCTTTATAGAAGCTGATACTAAGCTCATGAACATAAATCATGGGATTATTTTTTTTTTAAGGCTTTGAATTGCCTGTTCTTGTTGACTACATTTTATATTCTTTTTATTTATGCTTGGTCCCAAAATAGTAAAAAAAGAATGAAATTTCCCACAACTGGTCAATGATACAGGGGGATGAAGTAACCAGCACCAGCTGGGCACTCCTCCTCAGACCCCTCCATAAGGTTGTAGTTGTTATCCTGAGAATGTCTTCCACTCTCCGGGAGTGACAGGTTTGACACAGCTGCTTCACCCTGGTGTGACAGCACAGATAGAAATTTAGCTGGAAAATGGAGTATTTATACAGGTTTTTGCTTCCACAAGGTAGTTGTGAAGCTGTTAGAACATTTTTTTCCCCCAAAAAGGCCTTGGCTTCGATGGTTGTGAACAACATGACTGATATGGCCTGGCAACTTCAGCTTCTCTAATGAATTATTAATGAGAGAAAAGCTATTTAGCACCTCTGGAAATTGTAGCTGAATGCTAGGATAGCATCTCAGTATTTTTGTAAGTGATACTGATGAATGGGCTCTGTAAAATTGAAATAATGGAATACTTTTAGCATATTAATGCAGTAAAAGCTGCCTGTCATGAGTCAGTGACACAGCAACAATTGGTTACTTGGTACATGTTTGAGGAGTCTTGAAGATGGTTTACTGGGCCAGAAAATTCTAATAAAAATTCAAAAAAGTCTAATAAAGTGACTTTTTCATATAGATGTTTTGTATGAATTCATGGTTATTTGCTAAATTATAGTCCGTGTAATTTTGTAATATAGTGTGAAAGGTGTTTATTTCAGCCTTTTCTGCTGAAATGAGACCGATGGGCCTGGATCATTTATTGTAGAAAATAATTCCTGGAGAAGTGATAGCTCTTTTAGAAAGAAGAAAACTAAGATATCACAAAAAAATTAGAAAGGTGAAACTAGTATCTTCATACATTCTCTTAGAAATATTTCTACCCATAACATTTTAATGTAGTGCCTTGGAAGGTGAGTAGACAAAGGAAATATTCTTATTGGACTATTGCATCTTCAAGGATGAAAACAAATAAAAAATTTAAAATAATTGGGTTTCTGTCTTTGATACTAAAATTAAATGGAAATATGGAGGCCTCCTGTATGTTTGTAAAATGAAAGGTGGTGTTTAGGAAAGATGGCTGTTATCAGCAAGTATCATTCAGGCACAAACCATAGTGATTAAAAAGCCAGACATAAATATGTAGAAGTAAGGGTCAGGTTATCTGGTGTATAATACTTGCCGAGATTATCTGGCTTGTGGTTATTCCAGTCTCTTTGGGTTTCTGTAAGCCCTGCTGGGACAGGGTGAGTCCCCTGCCTGGGATTTCCTTTTTCTGTTGGACAGGTACTGAGGCGGAGCCGATCCACTCAGGAGATTCACTACTGTGGGGACTGGTGGAGTTCAGACAGTCCCTGTAATGCTTCTCTCCTGACCCAAAGAGGTTTAGAGCTTTTCTCAGCCTAATACATCAATAGCTCACCATCACCCATGATCTCGTCCTACATAGCTATTGTAACATCTTTTTTTATTTTTTTAAAGGCAGTTTTCTTAAATTTCTTCCAAGAAAGAGAAAGTCCATCTGTTGCATCTCACTGTTGGGGTTCTTGGTTTAACATTTATATTCCATGTGCCATGTTAAATTTACTGTAGTCAAGATAGAGGCCTGGAATAATCTACAATTCATGGTGGTAATCATGTCCCAAAATCTTCCTTTTCTGTTTAACTGAATTTGTAAACCAAATCAATGAGTGCCACTTTTATTGGGCATGAGACACGGCTGTTTTTGTGTCTATGTGGCAATATCTGTCTAGTTGTCTATGTTCTGTATTGCCCCTGACATTTTTGGGGTTTTTCTCTATTAAACTCTAGATTATTCTATTTGTCAATTGCACAGGATCCCACAGAGTCGTATCAGCTCAAATAGGCTCCGAGAAGTAGCAGGGAGCTGGAAACAGACAGGAGGTTAAAAAAAGGAAGCTCTTTAACTGGATTTACTACTACTGAAATGAAGTGTAGAACTATACTCTTTAAAAGCTTCTGATTAGTCTTGATTCCTGGCAAGTATGTAACAGCCATTGGAAAAACCAGAAATCATTCTACAACATTTACAAGTAAATCACTTATCCAATATACTCACAGTCTAATTTTTATGTTAATGACAATTGTTAAAATTGATTAAATGCTGGTTATCTCACATATATTGCCAAAATACAGCCCAAGGTAACCATTATTTAGCATTATCTGACTTTTTGAAGCAAAAACTCACAAAGGGTTACTCATAACAACTTTCATGAGACTTTCTAGATCAGTAATTTCCGTAAGGGTAGGAAAGTCCCAATCGATGAGACAATTTTTAAATGTTGACCTTTTTATGTTTCTCGAAGCATTGCTGTGGGTTTATTCAGTCTTAATAAATCTGAATGGAAGAATGCACTCAAAAGTGCTGATAAACACTTTAGATCTAAATCTGTCAGAGATTCATACAGTCAGAGTGTAAATCTATACTGAATAATGCATTACCTAATCTGACCTTTCCTATTTCACAGACTATTACACTTCTCCAAAATTGACTCCAGTATTGGTTCTTTGTTGAGTCCAATAGTTGGGGATTGACTGAAGCAAAACGGAGGTGAAACTTCCCACCATTCACACATCCTCAGCATCACTGGGTACACAAATAATTCAGTCAGTTCTCCTTCAGCTCTTATTGGTACAAAAATATTTTCAGATATGGTTTCTTAATGCCTCTTTTAAAGTTAATAGACAGCATTGTTTATGTAGAAGGGAAACAGAAGAATATTTGTTGAAGAGTTTTCTAATTAATTACTTGAAATGCCAAAGGCCCTTTTCTGTAACTTAGTGAAACACCTTGTAAAAGGGCTCTGAAATTTTACAGGACTGGGCCCAGTTGTGTCAGTGAAAGATAATTTAGCTGTTAATATTGATAGATGCATTCACACAGACAAGACACTGAGGCATGACAATGGGGCCAATTTCTATTTCAATATATATAAGTGTAGGCTATTTAAAATGGGTTATTTGGCAGGTCAGAGGAATCCCTATTTAGTAGCAGAGGACTAAAGCATTCCAAATTAATACAAATCAGAAAAAAAAGTTGTTAAAAACCCTAATTAGCATTTCTAGAATTGCTGTAGCTATCTGCTTATTTACAGAATTTCTGTAATCTAATAAATCACCTCAGTCTTTCTCTCCTAATTCCTGGGTGGCCAGGTGGCAATCATGGACAAAATGTTCCTGAGCCTGTGCCGCCAAGTGGACTAGCTAGACAGTGGCACAAAGCTTTGCAAATAACTTAGAAGCTGTTTAGACTAAGATTGTTTTCTTACAAAGCCTCTCACTGTACAATCTGTTTGGCTTCATTACAAAGGTTCCTTGATTATTTGGGTGACCATTATGTGGAACATTAGGATTTCTCAGGACTACCTGCTGAGAGCTTCCCAGTTTCCCCAGGATGCATATATTGCTGTTTGCACTGCATGGTGTGGCAGCTGCCTGCACGCTGGTGGCTGTGGTTGTCCCAATCTCTTTGGCTGGCTGCAGCCTCTGCAAGGCATGACTAATTTTGTTCCAGGTAGAAGAAATATCTCCATTTTGGGAAGTCTGGCTAACAGGGGAGTAGTTTTCTTATGTTGCATATTGGATTGTTTTCTGGCTGTTATTTCTTCAGTCGGTGTGTAAGCTCTTGCCCACACATGCTATATTCTCTCCAGGCATGGTTGTAAATATCATGTACAACCCAGGTACAGTCATGTGTCTTTATTTACATCTGCATCTGTCTGTATTATCTGAAAAATTGATTTTGTGCTTTTTCTAAGTGCAGTTTAGAAAGGAAAATGCAAACCTGAAATTTATATAGCTTTTTCATCCATATGTATTTGATGCACTACATACACTGATTTCTAATTTTTATCTTTAATAGAAATATCATCCTACACTGTGGCATAAAATATTTCTATTTACATGTGTTTTCTTGTTCTAATTTAATATGGCATATGAGCAGTGTTCCATGCTCATAATTACAGGATTTTAAAATTTTTTGTGAGTCTGTTGAATGATGTAAGTATTAATTTTTGGATGGTACATAAATATTCAATTCCATAATTACCTAGACATGTAATGCATATTATTTTTCAGTAATACCAATAAAATCAACTGAGCTGGTATTTGGTGTATTCTGTTGAAAAACTATGAGTGTTATTAAGCTAGAGCATATATTGGGAAACACTAATAGGGATAATTTTTTTTAATGTGTTATATTTTACAGTGTTATTGTCTTTCAGATTAGGAGCTCTGCTGTGTGTCATTTTTCTGCTCTCTATCATGATATTGCTTTGCTATTAGAATAACAGCATTTTAGCACTTGCCATAAGAGTGCAGTTTAGTATTTTAGAGTGTAATTCATTCCTGGGCACAGGGCCAGGATGAGGCCGGTGAATCTCCCAAACAAGTGTCAAGGCATATAAAAATTGTTATGTTTTCCTCCCTCATTTGGCCTGGTGTGCAGAACTGCTTTTGTAAATACTTTGATGAGATTTGTGCTATGAGAAGAGCTAGTCCAGAGACATAAGAGCCTAAAATGTGTTTGGGCAGGGACCTGCTGCTCCTTTTGATCATGGCTGGGCTGTGCTGTGGGTCTGATGCCCAGGGGTGGGCATTACCTTGGGCACAGAGCTCTGTCCCCAAGGTAATGCCCATCCCTGACACTGCCTGCTGTGGGAGCAACCTTTGGACTCCTCCTCCGTACAGGGACCAAAGTAATTCCATATAAAGTGACATTTTCTTCCTCAGAAATTACTGGAAGGGCTCACCCATGGTAGGCATACCGTGACTGTGAATTAACCTGCACTTTACCGATGGACACAGGCCTCCTTACTAGAGCAAAAATGAACCAGGCAGAGCATTAAAAATCAGTGTAAGAGTGTGGGAACTGAACCTTTGGACACACATTTCTCAGCAGAAGTGAGCTAATGAGTAATACGCTGACTTGAGAACTGAAAATCTAACACCCAATGCTGGTGAGCCAAAGAAGCGCTGCTGGGCTTAAGCCGAGCACTTCTGTGTCCAAGGTGCCCAGCCTCAACAATGACATATGTATCAAATGTCCTGTCTTTCCTGATGGAAACTGTCTGAATTAGTGTCTGTAAATAACCTGGCAGTCCCGAGGAGGTGGCTGCTGCAGGAGGGGCAGGTGCTGTGTGCTCTTCCCCAGAGCGAGTGACTGCCAGAGCAGCGGTAATGAGTAACCGTGGCTCTCCTGCTCCCTTCACCTCCCCAGGGCACCTGTCTGTCCCCGTGCTGCACCGACAGGGACAGCCCTGAGCCTCATCAGTCTGGGATGTCCTTCGAGGTGACACCAAGCCAAATTTAGCAAGATGAGGGAAGCCTGAATAAATGGCCTGCTTGCATGGTGTGACACAGACCTGGAGCTTAACTCTAAAGGTGTAAGGACCTTTGACAGCTTGCACACTTAATTACTGTGAGGCGTGCTTTCCTGGAGTTGGAAGTGCTGCTGACCACCTTGAGGCTGTCATCCAGAAGGAAATGGATGTCTAAACCTGCTGGGGACAATGATGAATTTAATTTGAATGAATTTCTTGCCATGGCAGATATGAAACAAAATATTTACTTTAAAATAAATAAAAGGGAAGAAAGTTTCTTGAATCTGATTTAAATTGTTTCTGTAGAGCAATCTATGATATGCAATCAGTATTGCTTGTAGGCAGTTTTATGGGCTAGCTAGAGCTAAACTGGAAAAATAAATTTATACCTTCTCCAGATGAAACTTGCTGTACTATAAATCTTCTGTGCAGTTTGAGTTCTATCTGAACAGCCATTCATTAAACATACTACAAGATGAGAGGGGTTGGAGCAGGTTTAAGTGAAGATCAAGTAGATTAGAACCAAAAAAAAGAAGAGAAAATACAAAAAAAACATTAAGCTGGGTTGGTTTGTGCATGTGGCTGATAATATGTGAGGGAAAAATGGGTATTTCTGGCCCAGTGGGCTCTTCCTGTTTATGTTCACTATAAGAACTGCATAAATTGGAATTCAAAGTTCTGTACAAAAGGCACAGTAAAATAGATTATGTTTTGAGGTGCCAAATCTGAGTTGTTAGCTGTCATTTTCATCTGTCTTCATATATTTTCATGTGCTGCCATGGTGCATCAATCACACAGTTTCTAGGGAAAATGGTACTTCTGTACAGTGGATGCAGAGGTGGAGCCAGAATGCAGCTGATCTAAATATTGTATTCATTTATTCATTTAGCGAGCTGTGTTTAAAATTCTGCCATTTTTCGAAACAAAATCCTGAGGAAGCTTTGTTTCGCTTGGACTGCTAAAATGTTTCTGCAATGTAATTACTTTAATTGAATGTTCTGAAGCAGTAGATACAGGAAAAGTCCACAGGCTCTTCTGCTGATGCTCAGCTGGCAAGAAGCGTACGAGTTGAGTAGAAATTTCTGATTCTAAGAAAATATGAATTTTCTGCTCAGTCTATATTTCAAGGACAAATATCCTTGGTCTTTAAGAGGTTAGACATTTTTATGAAAAGCTGGTGCAACTTCATATTAAATCAAAAAAATGATTTGTATTTTAAGAGTGAGGATTTCCTCTAGAGGTGGTATTGGAGGAAACAGAGTTTTGATATAAGGGGTCAATATCTATATTTATGAATCATCCCTCCTGAGTAATGAGAGCTGCAGAAAAGATGTATCCCTTGTATTGGTGAGCCTCATGACCTGAGACAATGTGTGCTACATGTGTCACAGGCTTCTGAGGAAAAAGAGAGAGATGTAGCACTGTAGAAATTATCTTGAAATGCTTACTAAATATACTGATTGACCACAGCTAGAAGTCTACAGGATTCCACAGATTATAAGAATGGTAATTAATCATAATACCAGAACATTCAGGAGGATGATGTGTTTGCAGTTTTGAGAAAACTGCACACCACAGTTTAGTGAATCTGTGGTCATAACTACTGCATCAATATAGACTCTCTGTTTTCTAGGGCCAGGCAAAAGCCATACTATACAAAGCAGTCATTTTTTGTATAATTTCCACAGCTTGGTGCTGGGTAACTGTCTTTCCTCAGTTTCCCATTAAGTGAATGCAGAAATGCTCATAAAAATGATCTTTGCATAATCTAAATGGTCTTTTCTGTAGAAAAAAACCCCATTATTTTATAATTTTAGAATTATTTTATAGTTAATTTAATTTGCTTGCATGTTGATGTCCATGTATGTGATCATGTGTTTGGAGAATTAATGAGGGAAGTTCAGCTTAGAAAACAAGCTTTGCTTTCAGTTCTGGAAGTAAGGTGGTCTCTGTTCTTGGTGGGGAAGTGAGTTTCAGGATTTGGCTTTATGATCTGTGGAAGGTAGTTTGCAAGCTTGAGTTCCTTTGGGTGTGAGCTTCTGGTGGGATGTATTTGTGACACTGTTGTGGTGCAGGAGTTGTTCTCCTGAGAATTAGTGGTGTGGGGAGCTTGTCAGCACAGCAGGCTGTGATGCAGCTCTGCCCCACAGATCTGCAGCTGCAGCCCTCATTTGCCTTTTGTGGAAAAGATGCCCAAATGCTTAGCATTGCCTTCTGCATGTCAAGGATATAAGATTCACAGCAGGGAATGCTCGGGTGATTTATAGGAAGAGGTGCTTATTCAAATGATTTCCAAAAAATATTTTCATTGGCACAAACATCAGTATGTATCAAGACTGTTCCCTGGCAATTCTTGAACTGGAGCAGGATACAATTTACTGGATGAGTAATTTGCTGTGAATGGTTGTTCATCTCTACTCTGGCATTTTCTAAGCAATTGATTATGACAAATTACCAGGTAACAGGTTTGTTCAGGCTGTGCTTTGAAACAAACAGCCTCTGCTGTGGATCCAGCCTGCTTGGCTGAGTGACAGCTAGTGCCCCTGGGCTTGTCTGAAAAGGAGGATTCTTAGATATAAGCAATCTGCGATTAAAACCTTGTATCATTCCATCTTACTCAGCCATTTTCTTTTAAATTTTCAAATTGAATCCCATCTTTTGCTAGCAGTGATTACAGTGCTGGGGAGGCTCCACATGACCCTTCCAGGGCTCTGCTTGGCACGCTGCACAGCCTTTGTGAGTCACAACAGACTTGGGAGCTACCGGCTGGCACAAATTGCCAGAAGGAACTACGGATTATTACTGTGCAGGAAGCTTTCTCTGGGAAGGTTTGTTCTGCCCATTTTGTCCTGGGGAGTAGTCAGTCCATTCCAGGGAGAGTGCTATGGCCATTGTGGTGTGCATCGTTCATGTTCCTTAGGCTCCTTCAGGCCAGGATGCCTGCAGGATTGGCAGACTTGTGTTCCTGCAGTAGATTTGGGGTTGTCTGCATTCCCCTCTGCTGCCAGCACAGCTTGGTGAAATTTAGGTATCCTGTTTTGGGTGGAGGAGTGACATGGTCCTTTTTCATGTTTATCCCTTGAAACAGGAGGTCATTAAGATACTGAAACAGACTTTACAATTAAATTCCTCATGTTTAGGGATATGTTCTTTCCCCTACATACTACTGGTATCCCATTATCATAATTCTCATAATAAAAAGCAAATGCTTCACCTGTAAAACTTGTAGATTGCTTCGACATTATGAAGATTTTCTGCTTGTGTTGCCCAGTTGTGAAGGCAAAGCTTGTAACAGAAATCTGATTATATTGAGGCATGGTGATTTCAGCCTTATGGGAATATTACTTTGGTATTTACAATTTTGAAAAGACAGGTGATCAACACATTCACAGAAAAACAAGTGCTCCTTAGCAGAAAGCCATGTTACTTGATAATGTCTCACCATGTTTTGTGTTGATTGTATGGAAGCTATTATTTCATGTTTAAATATTGGAATCCAACCTGTTGTTACTAATTTAGAAGAACAGGATTTATCTTGGTTCAACAAACCACTTTACAAATGTGCTTTTCCTAACCCTCTTTTCCATCCATCTCTAGCACCCTGTAGTAGTGTTTCTTTCTTTCCTTTCACTAACAGGTGTATTACCTTGTAAATGGTATTGAAATCAGGTGAGAGTAATCTTAGTGTAAGAACTGTTATCAACCTGTATGTATGCTAATTACACAGTATGAAATTCTTATAAAGAAATATGGTAGTAATCATTGGTTTCAGATGAAGTGATTGTGACTATTCTTCAAGTTTATGATGACAGAGTAGAAAGTTTAATTTCTCAATTTAATGACTAATGATTTTACAAATGCTATACTGGTAAAAAAAAACTTGTATTTTGTTGAAATTACAGGGAAAAGGTTGGGGTTTTTTTATGGCTTTTGATAAAAATCTGAACATACTCCATTTTCGTAAAACATCCCTGTATAACATAAAATACCTTTTTTAATAAATAGTCATATACATTTTCACATGTCACAGAGGAGGTTTCATTGTCAATACAGGAAAGTTGGTTCCAGGAGGGAAGTGATTAATTTGTCTATTTAGCTGAACTGAGTTTGTCCAAATTCTGTGTAACTGATTGCATGGGATAATAGCTACTATTTGATCTAGACAGGCGGGGGGAGATGGAAGTGAGAAAGTAACTTTTCTCTGGTCATGTTGTAATGTAATTAGTTGTTTGTTTTTCAGGTTTTTTTGCCTCCTTTATCAGTTTTTGAAAACTTGTTAGCATTTTTTGTTTTGCAACTGGTATGAAAAATAAGGCAATCTGTACAGCTTCACATGGGCTTGTATTATAAAGCATACTTGTGAACATATATAGACACACATATTTATAAGAATGAAAACCATTAATGATACTTTAGGTGAACTCAGCTGGTACATTAGAAGAACCAGCAAAAAAAAAAAAACAAAACCCAAAAAACAAAAAAACAAAAAAACAACCCAACAAAAAACTGGCTTTAAAGGATATAAAAATAGAAGCTCAGTGTGAGGAACACAGCTTTCACTGATTTTTTTCAGATACCTGTCTTCTACCATTATGTTAGAGCCCAGCTATTAAAAAAGTCTGATTACTAGTGCTTAATGTTAATTTCTTTCTATTTTTGCCAGAAGAGGTACACAGCACCTCGTTCCTTTTTTTCTCAACTATGCACACCTCTCCCTGCCCCTCAGTTTCTAATGAGATAGTACAGCCACCCACACAGTTTTCAAAAATATTTGTTTCTTGAAGGCATCAGTTTGGGTGTAGCAATTCTACTGCCAGCAAGCCCCAAACCTCTTGGCAAGAGCTTGGCCTCGATGTTATTCCCTAACAAGAATTTTGGGGAATACCAGGGGCCACACTGATCATCTGGGCTTTGCACCTTCCCTCTTGTATTTTCTGTGGTTACTGTCATCCCAGAGAGGAGTTTTGTCAACAGATTAATGTTCTCCTATTATGAATAAGAAGACAGGCAGATGGAGAGCAGCTTTGCTTGTACCACTGCTCCTCAGTGCCCCAGAGCAGCACAAACATGGGATGCACTCCCACTCTCATCTAGTGGGCACCAGCTCCTTCCAGCTTCTGGCTTGTAAAGTGCACAGCAGGGATAAGCATAAACAAGGGCAGTCAAGGAAGAAAGGGAAGAAAGTAGGAGAAAAAGACCGAGAGAGAGAGAGAGAAGCCAGGAGCAGGAGATAAAAACTGGGCAGAGCAAACAATTGTGAAGCTGGAACTGGTATGAAGCTTCAAAATTGCAAATATGCCACTAAGCAACACGGGAGAAGAGGGGATCTAGGAAGCCAAGCTGAAAATAGAAATCATGCATCTGAGAAGCTACTGGTCTTTCTCAGAAATAACAACTTTCTATCAGATTTTTACCACTTTCAATTGACTCATAGCCAGAACTGCAATTAAGCTTCAATATATTTTATAAAAAATAGTCTTAGTTTACTTTCACATAAGTGAAGAGATACAATTGCACAATGGTGGTTACAATGGTAGAAATACATACTGTTGATAAAATGTTTGCAAGAGATTTAAAAACATACTGTACAGCACCACATCTGAAATTGGATGATGGCAAAATGAATCATATGTTTTGTCTAAGAAAATTAAATTCCTACTAATTTTTTTTCTGAATAAATAAAAAAATACAATGTGCAATATGTGTCTGACACTACTGAAATACTTCCTGAAGTTAAGCAATATATTAAAACAAAAAATGAGGTAAAAAAAGACATTCATGCATTTAAGCCACCATTAGTCTCTGACTCTAAAATAAGGCAGATCATAATCTTTTAAAAACTCTCTTTAGCCATTTAAATCCTCTTTAGTGCTTTTCAAGACAAGGTCTTGACAGACCTTGCAGAATCATGAGTTAAGATGCTTTTTATTTCTGACAGGTCATTTTTGACAGGTTCAGCCATATTTGAGATGCATTACATAGTAGAAAATGTTGCTTTTGTTTAATGGGGAAAGAAATATAAATTAAAAGGAACTGAGAGAGATGGATGCTTTTAGAGTTAATCACAAATGAGACTACTTTGAGGGAGGGAGGGGTAAGGGAAATAAAATTATGTGTCATCCTCAGTTTTAATGATGTGGAAAAGTGTGACATTAAACAGGACTTGATGTCCATTATTCCAGGCATAGAGAGCTCTATCTCTTGCATTGTAGTCAAGCATGGATATATGAAAATACTGATTATGGAAAGGAATGTCTGTGTACTCATAAGTGGAGGTTTTTGTGGAGTAGGAATAGTAGACCTTGGCTCCCGTTAAGTGCGAGTTAGTGACATACAAGGTGCCACAGATCATGAAAGATTCTCCAGCACTTCTCTTAGGGTAGCCCGTGCTCCAGCTCTTCAGCACCTCCAGCGTATCCTGGTTCAGCTGGCTGATGACAATGTTGCCTGCATTCTGGTTGGTGGCATACACAGCCCACAGCCCAATTTCATCTGCCATCAGGTCGATATCGGAGAAGCCACCCCAGGTGTAAGGGTAGACATTGTGGAAGCCAGCGTACTCCAGGCTACGCTGCGCCAGCACCCGCCCCGTGTCGAAGCTGTACTTGATGATGATGTTGCTCTGGTACTTGTTGAAATAGAGGGAGCCATTGTAGACAACGTGGTTGGTTCCTGCCCATTTGAATGGAAGGTTGTATGTCCTTGATTCGGCCCCACTGACGAAGTCTGCGATTGATTTGTATTCACGGACAATTTTATTGTTAGTGTAACTATCCATGTACCAGACCTGGAAAGGAAACAAAGATTGGGAGTGACCATCTCAAACAAAGTGTGTGGTATGTGATCATGATATGGCATGATGGAGACCTTGCAGAAAAAGAAGGAAAGCAAGTTTTAGCTGTGCAGCAGGCTATGAAAGTGCAACATTACCCACATTCCTGTCACAAAAGCAGGATGAACTCTTGAATTTCTGAATCGAACTTTCCTGTACAGGTGAACTCTTGACACAACTGTTACTAACTACAGTGTCTGCATTTTCAGAGAAATTTAATACTGGATTATTCAGTGCTTGGGCCTCTGCTATATTGTGCTTGCTTAAAGGTATTTCTAGAGACTAATAATCTAGGAGACAGAGATGGGAAATGGAATGTGAGATAAACTTGAATTTATACTTAGGAATAAATGTGGTTAAATTTTTTTCAGCTGATTCTCTATTCAAAGAAAAAAAGTATTTTCTTAGTAAAGGAAACAAAAACAATAGTAATGAAACCACTAGGGTTTCAAAGCAATTTTTTCCCCTTAAAAAAATAATTGTTACTTCTTTTTAATGTTCTTTATGCCCTTTCCATTCCCCCATTTTTTTCCTTCATGCAATTTGCTTTTTCTCCTTTTAGTTTCTCAGAGTTTGTTGCTCTCCTAAAGGTAACTGGGATTTCTGGAATCAGTAGCAAACCTGCATGGACACAGTGGGCAGGGGAGAGCTGCACACAAATCTTTATCTTTTGTCATTTTTTCTGTTGCTTTTTCTGTTGTCTTTAGTTTTTTCAGTATTCAAAAATTAATCTTGTGGGTTTCATACAAATGAAACCTAGTGTTTTGACTTCCAAAGCTCTTTGATGAAGAGAGCATCTTCTCAAAACTGTAGCCAATTTGACATCCTAATGGAGATCCAAATAACAAAACAATAACATAGTGTGGATATGATGGAGGAAATGATCTGACTAGAGCCTACATGGGGCCTAATCCTGCCAATGTTAACTGTGCTGCATTATGGGTTGTGTTTGTGGGTAAAAATGTTGATGTTTGTTGTAGATTACTCTGGTTTTTAAAAGACCTAAGCACAATTAAATACGTTAGGAAATAAGAAAAAAAATTGGGTTGTCAGTTGTGATAGATGATTGTCAACCCTAAAAAAGTTGAATTAAATGGCACAAAAGTGCTTAGATAACTTTTGCCTTTCAATATTTTTCCAAAAATACTGTTGCTTTTTCTCTGGAGATGTTTGAGTGTGAAAATGACTGAAGTAGAAAAACATGCTCAGGAATGTAACTTCCTCGGGGAAAATATCTTTTAAAAGATTTTAAAAAAGCAAGTAAGACTCCAGGACACAAAGATAGTGCCTTAACATACTCTGTTATTTTTCTCTGATGCCAATGGATCCGTCATCCAGGCGCCAAATCGGGTTCCAGATATCTTCACTGTAATGGGGCCTGTGATTTTCATCAGTTTGCCACATGCTGAAATGAAAAAAACAAATGCATTAATGCACAACTCTCCTTGATGTCAGAGCACAAGACTAAATGCTCCAAACTACATACAAACTACTCCAGGGGATTCAGGCTTATGCTGAAGATTGATTGTCACCTTCACAGGAGGAACTTTGCCATATTGAAGAGTAATATAAATTTGCAAAAATATACACATAAAATTTTATTGATATATATTTTTGTATTTACATCTTTTGAAGCACAGTTATGGTCTTTTCAGGCTGTGAAAGTACATGAGGCAGAATGTGTCTGGAAAGCTCTAAAGTGAGCAAGTATCAGGAGAAGGCTGTGATAGTGCAGCTGGAGAGGAGCTGTTCTGGAATAGCTAGAAATGGGTGAATTGTCCCATACTCTGTGATGTGACTGGATATTGGTAGCTGCCATATAGAGCAACTGAGTGTGTAATTTATAGAAGGACTGGCAAGGGAAATAAAACCACAACATTCTCTTGAAATGTTCATAAGCATCATTATTATGGGTGGTTATATTTTTGGTAATAAATAAGGGAAAATGAAGTGAGGGTTTTTTTGGCACTTGTACAAATGCATTCCAAGTGTTTTACTGCTTTCACTTTTCTGCTTACGGTCCAATTTGTCATGACATACTAAAATCAGTGAATGAAGAATTAGTTCTTATTGAATGTATGTCTATTTTCCTGCACAATATGAATCCAGGAAGCACTATAATATAGTTATTAGAGTTTGCTGAGAGGAAGTCCCTGGATTTTGCTGCATATGTGCCATGACTTGGTGTGTAATCTTTGGAAAATCCATTTATACTTTTGGGCTGCTTGTTCCTTCATCTACAAAATAGGGATAAGAATCTAAATCTCTATTGCCCAGTTTTATGCTAAATGATATTTGTAAAGTTCTTCAAATCCCAAAGGGAAGGATACTTTGGAAGTAGAAGTACCACTGCAATCAATAGTCTCATGCCTGCACTAATAGCTCCTCTGCCACTGATGTAATAGAACTTCTTTGGATACATAGAATATTCTACTTTTGAATTTTTTAAAAAAAATGTTACTGTAAAATATTATTCAGCGTCTACATTATAATCAGATGCACCTAGATCTTAATCTGATCTATATCTACTCTAATTATATGTCAGAGTATTGGCTTCTGTGAATGCTACCCACAGAAGTTTTATTCCATAAACATGTCCTGACAAGAATTGGAGGGTTCCAAGCATACTGTGCAACCTGCCTTCTCTTATAAATACCCATGACTTACAGGACTATCAGCAAAGGATCCATACATGCATAATTACGTGTGAATTTGGGGTGTGTGTAATCACATGAACCCTATTTCTATGTGTTTAGCTGCACGCACCCTTTAAAAGTTTTGTCAACTAATTTCCCAGCAGCTTCATCTTGAATTTTCTCTTATTCCAAAGAGAAGGAGCAAAATTCAGTCATCACAACTGTTGTGGTAATCATTAAACCTCAGTGAGAGTAAGAGAACTGCTTACTGTACTGCAATGAGTGTTGAAAGTGTTGCCAGTGCAGATGGAAGAACCCTTTTAAGTGGCCAGGACAATATAAATAATGCATTATACTGCAGAAAGACACCTGCTGGGGAGAAGAATAGCTATTGCATACGCTGATTAGAAAATTGTATTGTGAAATGCAACAAAAACTGTGAAGATTCAAGCCAGATCCTGTGGCACACTGGGGCCATTGGCTTCTGGCTGCCAGGCTGGCATGGATAGGCACAGCTGGGTCATCTCCAGCACGGCCAGTGTGGCCACAAAGCAGGTGTTGGCATGAAAGCCGCTTTCCCCTCATGCTCTCTGATCTGAGCACCCAGTCCCAGCTCTCAGCAGTTACAGGAAGCCAAACTGAGGCTGCTTGTACTTCAAAAGGCACACAGGGATAGGCCAGAAAAACAGCCAGTCCATTAGTAGGGGACCATAAATGTCTTTTAAGTGTCTAAGACCAGGGAATAATGCCAATAAGGATGAATGAATCTGTGTTACATCTTGAGAAGGTCCACTCCCTTTTGTTAATGGCTATGCTTAATAATTTATTTTACACAAAAACTTTCTCTCCACTGCTAATGTACATAATTTTAATGTTTTTTTTCATTAGGTACATCAAGAGATTAGAATGCGTTGCAGGAATTCAGGATAGATAGGATGTCAATACACCTAGTAATTCCATTGTACAAAATATATCTCGCACTCACTGCTTCACTAACTGTTGTTACAAGGTGCTGTAAAAGCAAAGAAAAACAAGATACTTGTTGAACTGATGATTTTTGGTATCTAATAACTTACTGGAACACTCACTATCAGAAAATACTGTTTATTCACAAGAATTTTCTTGCTTGCTGCAGTATTGCAACACAGCTGTTTTCTCCTGACTGCCTTCTGTCAGTGCAGTAATGTGCTATTTTGTGTGTGTACTGAGGGGAAAATAGGGTCATAAGAAATTTCTGTTTGAAGAAGTCTTTCATGTGTTTTAGCACATCACCACTGTGCTATTTCCAGAATAAAATAAAGGAATAAATTATTTAAGAGGCTAACTTAACCTAGATTTTTCTCATTCTACTGCGTCACAAAAATAAGGAGCCTCTGCTTATCCAGTTAAGAAGATATTTAATGTCCTGGGTAGCATTTGAAAGTAAACATCCCACACTTGATAACTGGGACACTAATCAGTGTCTCAAACCTAAACCTTGGAATTTCAAGTTTATTCATGTTTAGTGTTAAGTAAATTGTTTAGTGTTAGGTAAATTGTAAAGTGTTTATTTTTCATAACGGGGCTGGATTGTTTGCTTAGGTATCCAGGTTACAATAGTGATCCATTCAGAAATCTCCAAATGCATGGACAGACTGGGAGAGAGAAGACTGCATTGTGTTTGTAAAGCAGGTTACCTATCCCTGATAGAAGCTGAGGCTGACACTTGATATTGATCCTTCAGTCTCTTAGTTTTAGTAGCTGGTACTGAGCTAGTGCTGATTTTCAAAAATGCTCAACGTTTGACTTCTAAAGGCAGCATGGGAGCAGCCAAGGTGGATGTGGCCTGAGGTAAACCTGGTGCAGCAGTAGCAATGGATTGCTGCTGTGCATCCTGCAGAAATCATGCTTTGGGCTCTCTTAAGTTAGATGTGAAGTTTGGTTAGATTGTAATGCTAATTGGAGAATGGGAGATATCCTTGACACTAATGGTACAAGCTAAAGACATTACAGTCAGAGTGGCCTCTCAGGTGATACAGCAAGGTGCCAGGGTTATGATGTGGACATCTCAAAACTGATTCCATTCTACTTTTCACTGTTTTTTTTTTTTTTCCATGTTGACAGCCCAAAGATTACTCTAGTAGCAGTGTCTGTCTGAGCTTTTTTGAAAGAATATTTGTAACTCTCCAAGTGGTTTAAACCTCAGATTTTGAATTTGCTATGTGTTATAATTTTTCATGTAATACCTCCTATATACAGTAAGGCATTGCATCATGTCATGTACTTAGAATGATATAACTGACCTTAGGTTGAGTTACTTTTGTCTTTGATTAGAGTAGCATAGATCAGCATATAATGCAGTCTTTCATCAAAGAAACAAACAAATTTCCTCTTCCCCCAAACCTTAATCTTTCTAAAGAGAGACAGCTAAAAATGCACAGCCAAGGGACCAAATTTGCCATGAACTTGTTAACTTACTGAGCTTTTTCATGCAGTCACGAAGCCTGGTTTCTAAATTGACTACACGCTGGTGTAGTTCTTCATAGTCATAAGCACCAATTTCTTCCTGAATCCCAGTGAGCACAGAAGACAGATTCCTAATTTCCTCCTTGAACTGTGTGATCAACTTGGCATCAGTTTTGTATTGTTCCAGAACTGGGATCAGTGGCAGGAGCTCATCCATCTTTTCTTTCAACTCCTGTTAAAGGCAATCATATGTGCATTAAAGATGTTTAAAGGAGTTCAATCCCCTAATTTCCTTTAATGTAATATTTATGCCTGATTATTAAAACAACTTGAAAATGATTATTTTAGTTACAAATCTATTATTAGTCTACTGTGAAAGTCTCAGACACTTCAGACTTAATGGTAGTAAGCAGGAGATTCAATGCATGAGAGAATAGTCTTTCTATTGAAAGTAAAGAGCTATCTTCAAATTATCTGAACCAAACCCACTGACTTTCCATCTAGGGGATATAAACCACCCCTAAGTGTCTTTCATCAGAAGAAGAACAGGTCTGAACTCACAGTAGTGTTTACAGAGCTGTCATACAGCGTTGATGTGCTGGTAATCTCTACTTCATTCCCTACAAGTACTAAATTCTTTGTTTTTCTCAATGTCTGTTGAAAAGTGTTTATTTCTTTTCCAGCCACAGTGATAGAAAACTTTTTTTTCTGAAGTAAAAATCCATGGTTCTTAACTGTGGTTTGTACTTGTCAGCTAGCTGCATCACTAAATTCTTTTGAACTTGCTCAGTTGACATCTCTTCTGGAATATCACCAATAGTTTTTTTGCCATGTGCTGTTGCATTGCCAATCATATTCTTAAACACTGACTGAAGAAAATAAGGCTCCGTCTTGAAATCCCAGACTTCCCTTTTCTCAGAATTTTTTGGGACTCATGCTTTGAGAATTTGTCTTAATCTGTAGCATATATTGGTTGCCCATCTCTCATTTCTTAATTATTCTTTTAAAAAGTACTACTAATAGAAGCTTTACTAAATTTAAACCAATTGCTTGAAGTTGTTTTTTGTTACTATTGTGTAGAAAACCTCAAAGAATCCTTGTAGTCTAGAGATTTTGCTTTACTGAAATGTAGCAGCTGTATTATATATGGATTTCAGAGTATTACGTCTGTTGATTCTGTTCCCAAAGGGTCTTCCAATTACATTATGGCAGCAGTTACCAAAATGGGCACAAAAAATAAAGTCCTTTTGTTTACAGTTAAAACTATTTTTATTTGGCTGTTTTAAATAAAATCTTAACTTAAACCTACTTTATGCCTGCTAAAATGAATAGTAATTTTTTCCTTGATGACAAGGGAAAAGTAGGCTTTGTGACAGAGAAAGAATAGTTCCAGAAACCATAGTTTTTGTTACTTCATTTTGAAATTATGAACTTAGGCTTCAGTTCTGTGGGACAGTGAATGGCCAACTCAGGAAGATAAAATCTGTTTGAATTAGTGAAGGTAATATATTCCTGGTAGGATTTATCCCACATGATGTATCATATTTGAGCAAACTTGCTGTAACTTTTTGTGGCAATCAAGTACCTCCTGCCTGGCATAAAGTGAAGCATAGACTGAGTATATGCTTAAGTGTGATCTGGACCAAATTTGTACTCCTTGGTTCTGGTCAGCATGAATACACAGATTTAGAATATCTCACTTCAGTAAATCATATAAAGTTGAATCTCATATTTTGATGATAAATACATTTTAAAAATTGGCTTCTGCTGACACTCCAGAGCTTGTTGCTGCAATGAGTGGTACAAGAACTAATTTCTATTGCAGCACAGATAGGTGGTAGATGTGTTCTGGCACTTTGTGGCAGTTGATATGAAAGGTTATGTTATATCCAACATGATTTCTTTGTCTCAGGAAAGATAAAGCATTGGAATTTGAGTAGACTAAATTTCAGAACAACTTACTGTATTATTTTGACTTTTAAAATTATTTTGTAGCTGGGTTGGCTGGAACTCTGTTTTATACTCCTGGCAAAATGAAGGTAAATGACTGGCCAATAGAAATATTGAATATTGAAAAGGCTAGAGCACTGGAGTATTCTTCCACCTCTGATATTGTGTATCAGACATTCAAATTTGGGTATTTTATTCCCAAGGAAAACTGAAATTAGAAGAAAGGATATATAATAGAATTATGAAAATGTATTGTTATTGTAGCAATAAGTGATAAAAGAGAAAAAAAGGTGGAGATATTTTCTATTAATTAAAAATCTGGAAGAATGTGCTCAATCAGCTCTAAAGTAAGAACAATGATATAATTTCTAAATTTTGGTAGTCAGATCATTAATGTACTTAATTCCTGATGTTATTAAGATCCACTCAATATTCAGTAGCTCTGAAAAAAACCCCTAGCCCTCTTGGCTATGTAATTATTTAGGTATCTAACTTTAGCACCAATTGGAATATTGGGTTCATTTTATGTGAACTTTCAGAAACACTTCAAAAAATATATATTTGCTTAACATAATGTAATCCTCAGAATGTATTTTCTAGCACCTATTTTGTGGTCTCACAGTCTTGAAAGATCAATTTGTCAGACTATATTTAAGGAATTTAAATATACTCTTGAAATATTTTTCTCCTGAAGAGTACTTCAGGTAGCTTTTTCAGAATACACAATTGTTACTTGTAATATCTGCAACCCTTTTTCCTCATAAAAGGACTGCCTTGTAGTTTTTGTTGTCATTAAGATTCAGTGGAAGTCTTTTTTTTAATCACACAAACAAGACTGGGAGTGATTGCCCTCCACCCCATCCCAAACTCAAAACAGCAGATCTTCAGACACAAAATTAGATCTTAATTGTACTGGATAAAAATGACAAACTGATTTATTGTAGCCTTTCTTCCCTTCAACTGCAGTAAATGTCATGGAACACTATGAGCACAGAATTTTACTTGTTTGCTGTTAATTCCACTGGATCTCCCCCTTTAGCATTGGAGCTTGAAAGAATACAAATTTCTCAGTATGACAAGCACATTGATACAGGAAGGACAGGAATCTGTTTGTAGTGACATTTCTCTAATGACTTAATAATTCCTCCCTATTACAATTAAATTGAACAGAGCAAAAGATTATCATCATAAAGGAAGATTTATTATGCTTTTCTTTTAAATGGCATCCTTGTAGGAGCATTTCCAGCTGAGACCCTAGCAGGCCATGCACGGCCACTGAGTACGTTGTTTCCAGCAGCTTGGGAGTTACTGTAAAAACTGGACGTACCTGAAAGTGCTTTGTCATTAATGTCTTCCGATCATCTTCAATCTGCCGGAACTTGGCCTTCAGCCCTTTCATTTGTGTTTCCATTTTTAAAACATACTGGAAATCCCTCTGAGTCCGTAGATTTAAAACTTCAATAGATTGGGACATATTCTGAACCTGTTAAAGAAGAAACTCTCTAAATGCACTTTTCATTGCTTTGTTTTTTTCCCTGGTTAAATGTCAGACAATGAAATGCACTTCTGTCAATTCACTGTGAGTCATTTCTACCACAGTACAGCTCTACTTTCTGTAACTGCATGATGGTACAAATAGTGGGGAAGAGGGCAAGGCCTTGAAGCCAAAAATTGTTTGGACTACTTAGAGGTAAAGAGCGAGATAAAGCCTTTAAGCCTCATTTTCCTTGGGCTCAGGAAAGGCTGTGAGGCAGTAGAGTCTGCTTTGAGACCTGCAGTAGATGTGACTGTGGTTCAGAAGGTGCTCATATAGCATATATTTCCTTCCAGGCACTTTGGGAGGGACAGGACTGAAATTTGGAGATTTTGTTCAGTAAGAGGAGCAGGATATTCCTTGTTAGTAGACATCTATAGAATCACTCAATATAAGGCATTCATAAGACTACCCAGAGATAAGCTGGACTGTGTTAATCATTACAGAGGTATTTTCCCATAATTTGGTTAAAATTAAATTAGAAATTTTATCCAATTGCCTCACTGGTAGAAAACCTTTTTTTTTTTTTTCAGATGAAAAGTAGTGAATGCTTAGGTAACTTTTATAGATCAAGTCACTTTGTAGCTATAGTGAGGACATTTACCACAGTGATGCAAAAGTAACTGTCATCCAGAGTAAATTACACATACTTTTAAAAGTTCATGTTATGAAAGCAATAGTAGTTATTCTATTTCATCAAGTGTTTTGTTTTCCTAAAACATGAGAAAACTAGACTGTTGTAAATGTATTTGGCACCTTGTTGAAGTTTTGGTTCAAACAAGACATACTGTACCTTCCTAAGGAAAGACAAACCCAGCAGTACTCTGTGGTTTGCAAGGAAATGCAATATTTCAAGGGATATTCGTGTTTGGAGCTAACTCATTATGATCTACAGAATGTATGGATTTAGAAACGACTCTTAAAAATAGTATGTATTACTGATTGTACAGTTGCTATTAACAGTTCTGAAAAAGGACTTTTAATAAAAAAAGCAGAGGCTTTTTTTTTTTTTTTTGCTATCTAATTGTTGTAAGCAGGCAAATAAAGTGCTTTGGGTGCTGGAAGAACTTTGAGAATTTCCATTTGGCAAAAGAAACATTCACATAGAGGCTCTAATTAAAGGACTGTATGGACTCAGAGAAGTAGTAATACCTCCTTTATATGTAATGGATATGTAATGGATATCCATTACACATCCATGATTGCTACAGTCCTAATCATAAGAAAATAGGTTTGAGAGGCTGATGATTTAGGTTCTGTGGCAGCTCAAAAACTCTGTTGTGATCTTATCATACCCCTCCAGCCCCCAACTCAAAATAAAGGGCTATTTTAGTAATATTTGAGTATTCGGGGAATATGCTGGAGCAAAGACTGGAGTGTTCCTTTCTTAAGTAAACAGACAGCATGAAGGGCGGCAGCTCCTTTTCCCTCTGTGGCCCATCAAAGTCCTCTCCATGCATCTCATGTTATGGGCTCTGTCAACTTGAAACTTTGTCCCGTCTCAAGTTCATGGAAGCACAAGGAGCAAAAATCTATGGGGATCTGGCATTATATCAACACTGGAATGACTTTTCTAGAGCTAGAAAAATACTAAAAATTGTATGGTAAAAAAGTGTTTTCAAGTCTACATTTTATATTGATTTTTTGTGCTGTTCAAGCTCTCTCTCAGGCCTCAGGTTCTGTACCACTAGCTGTGATACAGTAACTATAACCTTGCTTACTTAAACAGGGAATGCAGACTGTTAGTGTTTTCATAGTTGCAGCATTTTTCTGTTCATGCAAAACAAGGCTTCATTGGTTTCACCATATATGCAGTAGTGGATAATACTGGAATTAAGAATTGGGCTTTTGGGGAAAATTTGCACCATCACAAAATAAATAAATAAACTTGAGAAAAAAAAACAATGAAAAAAATTAGAACTGTTTATGCTCTGCACAGTTTGCTTTCAAGATGCTGTGGTGTCTCTCTCATTATTTTTTGAAAAGAGATAAGAAATGGCGTTTAGCAGTGTCATATGATCGAAGCAGAAGCTGTAGTTTAAATCCCTGAGCTAGTTTGAGGTGGGATTTGTAATTGATTTTACACAGAAAAATCTGTCCTCTTGTATGTAGGAAAGAATTTGGGAGGAGTGAGAGAGAGATGATGTAACTTGGGTTGGGAAAGGTGTGATATAAGGAAAACAGATAAATAACAATCAGAGATGAGAACACAGGTAGGGTTCAAGAACAATTTTTATCATTCATTAGTTGATTATGTATTAACTGAGAAGGAAAGCAGTAGATTTCCATGGGAAGTTTAATGACCAAGGGGAGGAATTTTTTGGGAAGACTTACCTTCTCTAGTAGTTGTCTGAGTTGCCTGCTTTTAGCATCTCTTGAACATAGGTTTTGTTCAGGTGCAACAACAGTGCAAATGCAACGGCCATCAGGATCCTGGGCTGAACTGTAAACTTGCCACCCTTCCTTGGGGCTAATCTGAGTCTGTAACAACAAAATAATAACAATCAAAGGAATGGAACTGATTTTTTATTGTTTGAAAAAAACACTGCAGCAGAATATTTTTATTTTTGCAGTACATGTCTGCAATGAGGTTCCTACTAGCCAACAATTATTACTCTTCCCTAACTAGTTTGGTAGTTTCCCAGTTTTGCCACATCTCACACCTTTGCAATAGTTCTCTAGAGGAGTTTAGCACACACAATTTCCAGGGTGGATGAGAATGGTATTCTGCTTGTGATTCAGCACAAATCAGGTGATTTAATTCTTTGCAAAGGGACGTTGCAGTTTTTCATCAGCAGAGAACAAACACATCCTTTCAGCCTGGATGACTTTTACTTTAGACTAATGGAAACAACAAAGACAGGAAAGAACAAACATATGAGCCTGGGGAGAGCGCAGTGTGTGACTCACGGGTGGGAAATGGCTCAGCAGCAGCTTGGAGGTGGGGGACAGGTTTGCTCTTGAAGCTGCACCTCACAGGAACTGCTCTCCCCGGGCCCCCACTGCTCTTAGCCAGGGAACAGGGGCTTGCTCTGGGTGGGATGGAAAAGTGTCTGGTTAGGCCAGCGGAATGGGGCTCATGGCAAGCAAGCCACAGTGATTAAGACACTGCATGTCCTTCACTGGGACAGCAGAAAACTGGAAATTCCTAACCTGTTCTTTTTTACAGCAACCACGACCAAGAAAGAAAGGCAAAAAAAAAAAAAAAAAAAACAAAATTTTTTTTAAAAAAAGACATTTGTTTGCAGAACAGGGTTAACACTGAACTGCATTTAATCTTTGTGGGGGATTTGGTATCTCTTTAATGGGATGTACAGAAATAGTAGGAATGACAGAAAACAATATAATGAGATGATTGAAAGCCTTCAGGTGATGGAACTTAATAGATGCAAGAAAAAGTTTTTGAACTTTGTTTTTAAACTATAAATTAAAGTTAATATTGTGCTTTAATTTTTCCTAATATTGTACTGAGTGATGAATTTCATGGCAGAGATGCTAATGGATATCATTGAAGTAATTTTGGTCTGGACACAGTTGGAATCAGTTGCTATTTATACTATAAAATTGTACTCAGTGCCAGCAGAGAAAGCCATTATTTAAACTGGGAAGCTTTGATACTGATGCTTTCCTGGCAGCTTAGTGCAGGAGTTGCAGAGTTCCTCATCTCTGAAGAGGTGCCAGTATCTCTATGGACTGAGGTAAGAAAAGAGCACAGGCTTTTCACAACAGTGACTCCTCTGAAGAAGTAATTGAAGTTGGCAGTGACTGTCTACTGCAGAGTTAATAGAAAAATAAAAATTGTGTTATTGCCATGTTTTGCAAGGAAAACCGAAGTGCTATAATGTAGATGACTTGAAGAGATGAGGGAGCTTGTTCTGATGAGCTTTGAGAAAAGATGACTGAGAGAGGACCTCATCAATGTCTCTCTGCAGGGAGGTGTCAGAGGATGGACCGGGCTGTGCTCGGTGGGGCTGAGCAGCAGGACAAGAGGAGATGGGCAGGAACTGATGCACAGGGAGCTCCTCTGAGCATGAGGCAGAACTTCTTCACTGTGCAGCTGACCATGCACTGGAACGGACTGACCAGAGGGGGTGTGGAGTCTCCCTGCCTGGAGACATTCCAGAATGGTCTGACACAGCCCTGTGCCAAGTGCTCTAGGATCACTTTGAGCAGGGAGGCTGGACCACAGGACCCACTGTGGTCCCTTGCAACCTTGCCCATTGTCCCTCTCCTGTAAAAAGATGATCTTGCCTGAGCTTTTGCTAGAAAGGAACAACCACGGTTCAGGACTAAATTATACTGCTTCTATGGCATTCTCTGCACCTTAATTTTCAGAGCAAAGGGAATTTAGCTTAAGACATGGAGAACAATAAAAACTAAATAAAATTACATCTGCAGAGACAATTTTAAATGGTCTTGAGAAGCTACTAAAATTGCAAGCTTTAACAAGTGAAGCCTTTGAAGGCTGTAACCCTTGAAAAGTGTAAGCTATATATAGTCCAGTAGTTTCCACATTTGTAGAATTTTTGGCCAAACAGTGTGGTCATGCAACAGCAAGGAAACTTAATTTTTTATGGAAGTTCAGGAACATGTTAAGGAACCCAGAGCTTGTGATTATAATTCCTTTAGTAATTAATATAAGTTCATGAAAAATTATTATATTTGATACTTATGTCTGCTACATTTAGACTGGGGGCAACTGTTTTCACTGGATTCAATAAGTGTTCTACAGCGGACAATGTATGAGACACCAGGATCATGCAGTCCATAGTAAAGCTGTATAATCCAGTCTGAATTTTCAAAGGTACTTATTTATGCCAGAGAGGCTCTAAGTGTCTCTCTAGCTTTATCTAAGGAAAGAAAAAACACTTTAACGATTAACTTAGCAGACATTTTTATGGTGTCTAAAATACATCTGATTAAAAAGGTAACTTCTCTTTGGGAAAATATTTCTCACAGTGAGAGACTGGTTAACCAAGAGCATGGTTATTGACTGCCTGTGAAAAAATAACCACTTGTATAGTACCACAATTTTGGCTACAGTCCAATGAATTTTTCTATTATTCCTCTATTTGGAATTTCAGGCTTCCTTCATTAATTAGGATGGGTAATATGAGTGATGGAAGAGAAAAACATGCATGTGTGCAAAGGTGTGCTTTATCTTTCTGTTATTTAGTTTTGAAATTTAATCCCTACTTCAAGCAGAAACTGTTGCGCAGAAAAAGAGCTAAAAGTCATCAAAACCTTACAGAAGCTACTGCATCAACTTTTCAAATACAGGCTTATTGCTGACATGCCTTTGTAAACAAGAAAGAAAAGAAATAACAAGTGGAAACAACAATAGTAAGTTTTACCAGTTATTGAAAATCTGGGGAAAACAGACGAGTCCCTCTAAAGTCCAATATTAACGCTGCCACGGCAGCCTGCTGTACTAAAGACTTAGATCACTTCTGAAAGATTTATTTTTTTCACTTCCACTTTCATATATTCTAACAAAACTGTTACAGCTACCTCTGTTGTTGGTAGAGTGACAGGTCAAAGGACAGTACCTTACTTAGGGTGTTTGCTTAAACATAAACAGTATTTTCTGGTTTGTCTTGCAGTTTCAACCCTGGTCCTGAAACAGAGCTCAAAAGAGGAGGCCCTTTGCCTGACCCCACATCCTTGTACAATTCCTCCAGCTAAGGCAGGAAATTGGGAGGTTTTGTTCTTTTTTTACATTGTACAATACACACAATTTATGAGCTGTGTTTGTGCTAGGAGAGAAATTCTGGAAAAGTGCTTTTGCTGCAGAGTTCACTGGAGAAGCTGCAAGTGGGAAACTCTGGATGGCAGCCAAAAATCAGTCAGTGATGACTCTAGTATTACTGAGCACTTGGGGCATAAACTCTTTCAAGCAACATCTACAGTTTTGAGAAAGGTACCAGATTTGTGGTGCTCAGTTTTGTGTAAAAAGAACCCTACATGATTGAAATTCATGTTTTCTTTATTTGGCAGATGTTGCCAAGCTCAGATTATCAAATTTTTATCATCACTTTCCCAGCTTTACTGGCACTCTTGCTACCCTTAGCAAAACAAGAAATATGCATATAGCTCAACTCAGTCGGTGAAAAGAGCATTCTTGAAATAATATTTAGAAGGCATTTCTGTCAGCAGTGCCCTGTTGTAGCCAAGGGGAGCATGGCAGTTTTGTTCTACTTGGAATCGGAACAGATCATTACAAACGCATATATTTGTGTGTGTATAATTTATATATATATCTCATAATAACTAATGTGCATCTTGAAGTTACACAGTGGCAATTTGAAACTTGAATGTAAATGTGATAGGGAACTTTTACTTATAAAATACAGCCACAAGAACTAGCAGTATATACTGTGACTCAGTGAAATGAAATTACATTTAAAGAAAATAGAGCTTTTCTTTGTATTCTCATCTTGCTGCTCTAAAAAATAACAGTTTTTCTTCCAACATATTTAACTTTGAAGTAGTAATTTTAATATTTATAAACTAAATACAGTGATTTTCTGCAGCAGTATTTTTCCTGCATGCATATATTCAATTATTCCATTTTAGTTAGTAAATGCATAATTTTTAGTTACAAAATTCTGAGTTTTGAGAATTCTGAGAATAATTACATTTATATTTTACATAATCTACTATTATGTAAACGTCTGATTGCAGTTACACAAAAAGATACATAGACAGGAGTGTTTTACTAAGCACTTAGGAAAATTATGTTCTAATTTAATTTAGGAATACCAGGATAGTGCTCCCTCTAAAGTAAAAAGTTACTTGGCTTTGTAGGCTTCTATTCACAGCTTTCCTGTAGGTTTTTATTAACTGAGGCTGCTGTATATAAGCATCAATGATACAAAGTGATATTTCTGTCATTTGAATTATTGCCATTATCAGTCTTTTAAAAATTCTGGTATCTAACCTCCTAGTACCAATTATATTTTGTTTCTAAAGGCTATTTATTTGTTTAACTGTATTCCAATAAAGAAAAATGGGAAGGAATCAGACCCTTTGCATATTGTAGTGAATAGTTACTAGGTAACATTATCTAATTTTCAAAAAGAAAGCTACTGCCAGGTATAATATTATAAACAACACAATGCATTTTTTTGGAGCAGTAAAGATAGGAAGAACAGTCAAGATAAATGAAAAGACATTGCTTTTTTAGCATTTCATCCCCAAGATGAAGGCATTTGATCTTACATATTTAAAAATACTATTTTGAAACCTTCCCTTTCATAGGGAACCACAACATGCTCACCAATGTGCAGTTTTATGATGCCCAAAAAGAAGCATGCATTAAGAGATGATAGGAAGATTATAACTAGAAAAGAGATTCACAAAGAGGCAAGAAACTAACGCTTTTGCTGGCACTTATATATTAATTCAACATTAAGATAGCTTGCAACATATAACAGCTACTTACTAGAGTATCTGAAGTGGTTATTCTGGTGGTATTTAGTCCTACCAGAGAAGGGAGAGTTTGGGACATCCAGTTAGAGATCATTGCCATGGTACTAAGAACAGCACCAAGCTTCAGCAGTGGAGGGCTCATTGCTGTGGAGCTAATGAGTTTTCATAGTGAGTGATTATCATCCCAGCGCAGGCTGGCAGTGAGAGGCGTGACTGCAGCACACAACAGCCACAGCATGAAAGGAGATCAAGCTACCCAGATTTAATCATCCATTAAAAACATCCATATCCTCATCTGCCCTCTTTCTGCTCTTACTAACACTTATGACTGTCTTATGCTGACCACTAAATAAACCATGCTTTCTATGCTAATAGTCATTGCAGTTTCCAGTGGGAGATGGCGTGGGTGAATTATCTCTTTATAGGTGCTAGACAGTCAATTAGCCCTTAATTAGTTCAGTCCAGGCAGAGCACTGTGTTCCTGTCTGAAATGCAAAAGCCTGAGCACAAATAACCCCCCCACTTCCCATCAGTGCTTTGGCAGAAATATGCTCAAGTCTGTTAGTAAATATGGTTCTGTACTTGTCCACGGGGAAGGGGCAGAACTGTCAGCCTGCTCATCAAAGCACCAGAAACCTTTCTGGACCTCCTGTGATTTGCTGATGTCTCATAAATTACAAACATCAGAGAAATTATCATTTGCACAGCTTGTTATTAAGATCTTTATTGTTCATAAAAGACCATTGAGGCTGTGAAGAGTCACATTTCTCAGTGTTCTTGTTAGTTTACAAGTTTTTGTACCAAGAGTTATTGCATTACTCCCAGGGTTGGCAGACTCACTATGTCTTCGTTGGTGCTGGGATGCAAACAGAAGATACATTGGGGATCCCACATTTTGAGACTTCTTTTGGCTTTGCTGTTAAATCTACTGCTCCCTAGTGTTGTAGAATGAGCTGCAGGTTCTGTTGCAATTTATCTTGCTCATATATTGGGCGGGGAGGGGGGGGGGGGGGGGGGGGAAAGAAGAAACAGTCTAGAATTCATTGTGCCATAGGGGCAGTTTTACTTTTTAAGAATTATTTGTAAAAGAAGTGCTGAGCGAGGACTTCTAATGGCAGTTATTTGAGAGAAAACTTGCATAAAGTTTGCTGAGAGACAGGCTACTGCGTTTTCCCCAGGGCACTTATGGACTTAGTTTCTGAATTTGCTTCAGAAAGCAAATTACTTTTTCTTAAGGACTCCTGGCAGTGCTGTGAAGGAACCCTGCATGCAGTGATACTGAAGGAATGTATATTTATGGGTGTATGTCAACATGGATATATTTATTAAAGCTAATGTAACTCTGCAAACAGTTTTTCAGATTCTTAGAGCTGTGCACCCATTCAGGTAGACATTTCTCTTTCAATATCCATTCAGAATGATTTCCATAAGTCTCTGCAGTTTAAGGAAGACACATGTAAACTTATTTTTTAAAAAAAAGAAATTGAAAAACCCATTGAGAGCTATTATATAAACTTAAGGAATCGCCCAACATTAGAATATAGAAAATATGAATATCCAGGTATTAAGTATCTTGTGGTAGTTACACAGTATGGTGAGCTGTGAAATGTTTCAAATACTAAAAAAAAATTAATTCACTGAAGAGATCTGAATACAGTGAAACACACTGAAATACATTGTTGCCAGAAGTTGTGCATAGATGGCATATTTGAGAAAGACTGTATGATCACAGCTGTTTTGCTCAGAATATTTTCTGTATTTCAGGAGATAAAGTTCATGTAAACTTGGATTGCCTGATGGTGGTAATTTTGTACATTTCTCTGTAGAAAGAGTCCCTGTGGTCCATTCTTGTATGATGATTTTTGAGACTGAGAGCTGAGTCAAGCCTGATGAAGGGCTTAGTGGAAGGAGGCATTTGAGCCTTTCCCTGAGTCAATGTTTCTGTGGAGAGGGGCTCAAAGCTGTCCCCTGAACACAAGTGCAAACTGAACTGTCCAGATTGACATCAAAAGTGAGGCTTTTTGCTGAACTGTCACATTTCATTGGCAATTTGTCAGTTTCCCAAGGACCTCCACTGATTACTTCCAATATGGATTAGACAACATTGGATAATGTTGGATAATTTTCCAATTTTATTAGATTCTTCTGAAGTGTCTTTAATACAACAAAAAAAAATTCCAATTCATCAGTTTTATCACCTTTTTCTATTCCTGTTCTCTTTCAGAAGTCTAATAAGCACACTTATTCCCTCAGTTCCAGGACATGTCCTGAATGTAATGATATAATTTTTTACCACACTGAATTGCACCTTTTGACATTTTTGATTTTCTTCTCTCCAACACTTGCTGTTTCATAGAAGAATGGTATTGGTCTCCTCCTGAATTTTAACATTGGACAAAATACATTCAAAAGGCAATAAAAGACTTTTGTGATGACCAGATTAAAAATTACTGATCATCCTTCATCCAGGGTATTGCCAGCTCCTGGAAAGAATGCTGTTTGTTATGATTATTCCTAACAGATTATATGCTCCTTGGTTCTTGTGACAGAATATTCATGAATGCAGTTTAGCACTTTATTTTCTTGCAGCTGGTTTAACTGCAGAAGAGAAAGCTCGCTGCCATGTGATTCCCAGTACTGCTGCTGGATACATCTTTACAGAACTCAGCAGGAGGTGATTCTCTAGTCCTCTTGGCTGGTTATATAATTTAACATTTTACCAGCTCTGGCATCCCCATGCTGCTGAAGTCAGATCTGCTGTAGCTGCACAGGGGCTTTAAAGGCCCTTTGTGCTGCAGTGCAGGGATGAGGGCAGCTTGTACAAGTGTCTGGGAGCCCAGGGGCTGCAGGAGCGAGGCTCACCCTGGGAAGCTGGAAACCTTTCTTCTAGGGCTGCCAATACACGGCAGCTGCAAATGTAATGGCAGCCCCAGGTGTGCTCACACGGACAGGGACAGCTCTGGGGGACTGTCAATATTCCACGGATCTGAGATTCCCACTTCGTGCACCATTTGTCAGGTATTGCTCCAGAGCAATCCTTGCTTCTATTGCTAGAGATGTGCATGGGAACACAGTCTCAAAAATGTTTCCTTCCTGAACAGTGGGATTACTTAATGAAACTATGTTTTGTTTGTGTTTTTACCAGAACTGTGTAAGTGCTCAAATGGCCTTTTTGTTAAGGAAATGAAATGTTAAAATAATTTTGGCTGTATTTTACTATAAATAATTGGGTAAATTAAAAAATGGCAAACAAAGAGTAGAAAATTATTCTACTACATTTGAGGTCACATATACAGAGGTCATACCTGAAGCCACAGAATAACTGAAGAGTTGTTCTTATATTGTTAGAAAGTAGAAACAAAAGTTTATGATCTGTGGTTCATTTCAGCTCTGTATTTTCTGTTTGTTTTTGTTTTGGTTTTTTTTTTTTTTTTTTTTTTATTTTCCCAAATGTGTCCCAGATCAATTTCACGTTTCTAGTTTATAACAAACTGCTCTGAACAAAAGCTAGAATGCAACAGCAATTCTAAAATGTGAACAATATTCTATATTACGCTAAATTTCTGCTGGTATGATAACTTCCTCTTTCAGTTAACTTCTGAAGTCAGTTAGAGCTGAAGCATCCTTCCACAATAACTTCAGATGCCATGTTTTGATCTTACATAAAAGTCTGTCAATCTGTAGCAATTTCAATGTTAATGTTACTGTATGCTAGTCTTGTAATATTCAATTACTATATCACAAATTACTAGGGTCATTAAAGGTATTATTTAAGAGCCTTATTTAATAAATAGTCTAAAGGCTCTTCTAGTCTCTGATATTTACTTTTGCTTCGAGATCCTGTTACATTTTGATAGGGATTAAGACTACTGAAAATGAGAATACATCCCAACATTACCTTATTACAACTGAAGTAGTAGTACCTCTGTACTGTAAAAAGTCATTAACATCAGTATAAGGAACAGCAACAGAGCAAATGTCCTGAGTCAGCAACATGTGAAAATATACCCAGCCACCCACCCCAAAAACTAATCACCTCCTGGCCAGAGGAAAGCATTGATTGCAAGAAAGAGGAAATTGTGAAGTTCAGCCATAGCCACTTAACCCTGATGTCAGTGTATTTAATGTATGTGAAAAACAGTGCTACCTTAACAAAATCTTACAATTCAAAATTTGTTCATGGGTAAATGCTATCATGTAAACACCTGAAACCTTGCATTTTATGTTGAAGCGATTGCACACTCATGGCTCAGGTGGCTTAACTACATTTCTTTGAAGCAGAGCAAAATCAGGAATCTTAAATCTCAGGAAGTTTGTACTTTGACATGTTCAGTTTAGAAAGTGATCTCAAGAAGAAAAGCCAAGGCTTCCCTCATTGCACTGTTGTTCTGCAGTACATTTAGTCCTTTATCTTCATGTGATATATTGTGCTCAGTAGTACATTGGTTTAAAAAATGGCATTTCATTAGTCATGTTCCTGAGCGTGATTATTTATTCACATTAGGTTAATGCATGCACAGAGCAAAGTTCTCAGGACTGGAATGGCAATTACCATCCACAGAGCTGCAGATGGACTGAGAAAGCACAGACTTGTGCTATCAGTTCAATTGCAGTTCTCTGAATTTAGAGAAATGCACCTTCTTCATCTTACTCTGGTTTTCTTCTACAAAACCCTGTGGCTTTGCAGTGCTGCTTGTGAGTAGCAATAGCCAGGTTTTTTAAGGGCAGTTTGAGAGGTATGTGCCCTTTCTAGAAAATCTCTTTTCACAGCTCATCAGTGCATATACAGTGACATTCTGCAGTCAGGTGTCTCCACTTAGAGAAGTATTGAGCAAGGGATTTTTAGTCTGTTGTCCATTACATTCTTCTGTACTAATGCTCTTGAGGTGACCTTTCTGAAATGGTCTTAGCTATCTGCTTGTTAATTTTTCAGGCTTCAGGGAGCTTCTTTTGAATGAAGACATTAAAGAACATTTTCATGTTTTTTTCACACCTATTCTCTTGTGTTCTGCTGTTAGCAAATCCCAAGTGTACAGAATAACAAAGTAGTGTCTCTACAGAAGAATTAGTTCATTATGGGAATTGACTGAAGCAGGAAGCACAATGGGCAGTCTGCTTTAGGAAAGTCTGCAATTAATTGCAACAGCTGGGAAAAACAAATGGGTGGGGAAGGACTAAGTGAAATAAAAAGAAAAAGCTTCTTCTGTTGATTTCCTCCCATTTTAATTTTCAATAACATTTATATCAGGTACTCAGTAGGACCTCATAAGCTTTTCCCTCGAATGTGTTATATGATGATGGATCTAACGGGAGAAAGAGCATATTTTCTAAAATATATGGAGACCTCTATTTAGTAGATAATGCTAAAGATTGTGCAGACAGTCCTTTTTCTTTTAACAGAGGCTGGAAATCTGTATGGTTTTAGAGGGTTCTGGGATCCCTTATCTTGCTCCAAACACCCACAGAATGGCAGGATGCAATGTTGGATGGTTCTGGGACTGGAATTTGTTACAGTTTTGCTTTCTTTTGAAAACTCTATGAATTGGATATGAGAATTTATACAGAATTCCTCCTGGAGTAATTCTCATATGCACAATTTTACTTTTCCATCTTGAAAATACATGTTTTTCTATTGAGGTTGGATGAGGTAGGTGAACTGGCTTTCATTGACAGTAAATTTTAAGAAATTAAAGGAGCTGAAACTGAAATTCCCCATGAAACTAGATCATATATAATCCTGGAGAGAGCTTGAGCCATGAAAATCAGTAAATTCTGTAGTAATTTAATAAAATAAGTGGTTTCAGCTGGCCCTGACTGCAACTAGATGTTTGAAAACAGAGTCTAAGCTACTTAGAGCCAAAGTGCACTTAGACTGTGAGAATGGGCAGTGTAACTGGCCCTTCCTCTGGTTAATGCAAGCTTACAGCTTTGCAGTCAGCCCTTACAGACCTCTGAACCGGAGCTTGCCTGTCACATTTAATAGATACAGGTAAATTTGTTCAGTGCCTTTTTAAAACCTCCTTGAATCTTTGCAAGTGGGAAGACAGAAATGAAGAAAGTGGAAAGGGTTTACAAAACAAAATTCCCTGTCAAAGGGGAATTTTGTCTTTGGTAAAAGACTTAGTGGGGTGTGTCTGCATTTACAAATACAAAAGCATTGTGGTATGGGGTTGAATGCTGGCCCACAGTAAACCATAGTGTTTGTTGGTGCCACACACCCTAATTACCTTTTCCTTTTATGCCTGGGCATGATTCAGTTGGGTGGTTTGGACACGGATGCAGCATTTCAAGAGGGAAAGAGTAGTTTTGCTGTGTGGAAAAGAGCTGTCCCTCAGAGCCCAGAAATCAGCTCCTCTCTGTTTTATTTAGCAGCTGCATGCTGTATGGCTGTATTTGCATTTGGCCAAGTGCTGTCTTTGGAACTGAGAGCAAAGGAACCATGTACTGTTTGATTTCTGCTGCATTCTGACAAGCAAGGCTTTGTCTGTTCTTTGTAAATTTACAGCTTTGCATTACAGAAACACTTGCCTACATTTCCCAATGCAGATAATTGTCAAGACTGACTAATAAAAAGTAAGGTGGGGAGGGTTATCCTGCTGACTTGCCCTTCATCCCGCCATGTTTCCATACATTCTTTTGGCAAGTGTCTTAAACTGTCACATCATCCTGATACCCTTTTCTAACATATCTCTGTCACATACTCTGTAGAGATGAAATAGGGAAAAATTCTTCAGAAGTTTAAAGCTGAGCAGTGGTTTGGCAACCCACAGACTACAGTACTAACCAAGTTTGTAGATTTAACTAGCATGACACTGATAATGGCATTTAAAGGCTGTAGCATCTTCCTGTTTGGATTTTCTAACAATGGTGGCATTAACAACATTTCCTTCCTGAGATATAAAGATCTTTTTCTATAGGCAGAAATTCCAAGAAAGAAAATTACATTTCTGTTGAGAATGCTCCACACATTTCCTGCAAAATCTTAAAATAACAAGATTTTGTGAACGTGTCTCATTGCAAGCAAATCCATTCTTAATGTATTCTGTGTCTTGACACCATCCTGGAAGGCCTGATTTACTTTTAAACCGGGATGAAAACTTACAAGTAGTGTAAGTGAATATTGAGAAAATTCCATGGGCAGTCTTGAGAGGTGTAAATCCAAATGCCATCACCAAATTCCAGTAGTTATGTTTTGTTGAGCAAAATGCTTCTTGCAGTTTCAGTTGGATACCTAACCTATTCTAAATGCTCTGTAGTGCTTTGAATACAATGAGCCAGGTGCTGTGTTTCAGCTCAGTAAAACACGCTGCTTTTCAGTAGTGGGTAAAACAATGGATGGATATGCCACAAAGCATATCCCAGATGTTGTAAAACACTTCTATGCTTAAATAAGGGTATAGAAAGCAACCACTTGCTATTTTCTAAGGCTGTAACAATCCTGGAAGTTTCTGAACTGAATAATTCTAAGAACTGAAGCCATCTATTTGGGAAGCAAAGCTGTATTACTTGAAGAAAAATAATAGAGGACATACCACAAACCTTACTGAAGTTATGGCATATTTTTTCTTGCGGCCTTTTAGATTTCCTATTTATGTTTTATAGAACAGAAATAAAAGTTTTAAATAAGATTTTTCTTTAAGGGATTCAATTGCTCATTTCTACTAATCTTCCCCTTTACGCTATTTTTTCCCATTTTTTACTAAAATCATTTAAATTGGTGTGTGACCCTCAGGGGTTGAGTTAAATCCATCCTTGTAAGGAATGGGTGCTGCCCTCCATAGGACTGCTGAGGGCCAGAATGCTATTAGCAACTGCAGCTTCTCGTGGATGAGGAATTTGAGTGTCAAATTTGAAGGTCCAAAGTTCTGTTCTCAGCCCCCTGTGAGCAAAAAGAGAAATTTATTACATTGGTGCTGTTGTCTGAAGGTGGTACTATGGGAAATGCAGTTCTGTAATGCACAGCAATGAACACTAAATATAAATATAAAAAAAACCCAAATGTGTCCCAGATCTTCTGAAGATCAGTGTTCTTATTTATACAAATAAGAATTTTGTATAAATAAGAAATTTATACAAATCTTATTTATACAAATGTGTCCCAGATCTTCTGAAGATCAGTGTTATTATTTATACAAGCCACTGCAGTAGCAGTGGCTTGTATAAATAAATAAAAAACTAAATAATGTGTGGTTTAATCTTGGCTACCATTTCCCTGAAATGACAAAATGCCAATTTTCTGAGCTTTGATTTGGATGATTGAGATTTCTGCATATGGGTGCAAAACAAGATAGTAAAATCTACTCTGAACATGAAAAGTTTACAACAACTTTGTAAAACCCTTAGGAGGGAAGAAAGACCTGTAGGAAGGAAGAAATGGGGAAAAAATAGCTCTGAAAAAACTGAGGCATATTTAGTGGTGAGCTATGAGGGATTACTGCCTCTTTGCTCCTACCTTGTCACTTGAATATACAGAAAGAAAGATGCCTAAAAGACAATTCAAAGCACCTTTTAAACTAAATGTAGTATGTATGCATGGGCACAGTGGCAGCCATGGTAGTGTGCCCATCCTCAGCCTGGTCATTCTGTCACCTCGGGCACACTGCTGGCTGTGTGAAGGTTGAGTTTCTTCCTTGAGACTTTACAAAATCCTGAACAGGTTAATATTCTTAATTGCCTCTTCTTAGAGACAAAGGCTCTGTCATTCATACAGCTCATGATATTCCAGGATCTCAGGCTCAGCAAATGTGTTGGAAAACCAGAGATCTCTACATTGCTTTGAAAGAAGTGATTTGAATTCTGACTTCTCTTCCTCCATTCCTACCAGAGGTTTGACTCAGGTGTGATTGCCACACAAATCTGTAGACTTTTAGTATCAGCACAATGCTCAGAAAAATCCATATAGGCAGCAGTTAGGATCTACTGGGAGAGGCCATAATTTTTTGATTACAAGAAGTGGTGTACATGGAAAGTTCTTGTAAAACTAGCACAGAAAACTGTGAGCCCAAGTAAACACTGACATAAATATAGGTATTTTTTCAAACTTGTGGAAAATTAAAACTGGAGACATAATCTAAACAACTATGTTCACAATGTAAGTATAGCTTGCATGGTGGTACTTAAAGAATTTCAACATCTATGATTCTTCACCCTGTCATGTGTTATCCTTTACCCCCTTCTTGTAAAAGAGGCATTGAATCCTGTTCTCTGAGTTGGGAAGTTGTGGTCTTGGACTAATACTGGGTGGTTTTTCAGCTGCTAGAGACCAGGACTGCAGCAGTTGAGGAGCTGATGGAAATGGCTGGGCTTTGTGCCTTTGCAGTCCTACAGAGCAGTATCTGATACTCCAGGCTGTGACAGTGGAAGGGAACAAAGCTGTTACAGCTCAGTAGGCAGTTCTGATACCAAACCAATCAATGACTTATCACACACAAAAATTTCACTTTTTGTCTTCCAAATGAAGATGAAAATGTATTCTAAAAAAACCTTAACAATGCACATCAAGTCACATTACAGTCATTCTTTTACAGTTGCAGTTTATGACCAAAGGAAACAAGGTAATTCCTAATTTAAGACATGACTGGAATTCTGCAGTTTTGTGGGATTTAGTGAGCTGACAACAGTGCAGTATAAATGATGAAGACTCAGGTGATACCCCATCAGAAGCCTTCTGTTTACTGACACTCTCCATAACTTATATTTTTAAATGTCTCTTCAGCACTTTAGGCTATTCTTGTATCATCTCCAGTACTTAATCCCCATGTGCAGTCATAATCCTCTCTTTACAATATCAAAATTAAAACACCACTATTATCTCACAGGAGAAAAATATGAAATGTGTGAGGAGTGAGCATCAGTGAACAGCTCAGAAGCAAAGATTTCATTTACAGAGAAAAACGTTTCTGTCTACAGGAAGTTCAATGCAGGCATTCTTTCTAGCTTTAATGGGGGGAAATTCAGTAATTGAGAATCACAAAGTCAGTGAGTCTTTAAAGGATGGCTTAGCAACGTGCCTATGAGAATAAAATTCTGCAGTGCTGGTGAAGTTTTACATAAGCTTTTAGATCTAATTAATAAAAAAGGGCCAAGATTTTGATTAATGAAGTCATTTACATAACCTTAAAGATTTGATATTAATTTTACAGGGAGATTTAACTAACTTATTAGCAAATGGCAGAGAAATTTAATAAAATGTTTCTACTAAATCTAGTAATTAGTTTCTGCAGCTTGGCTAGCAGTGCTACAGAAAGTAGAGCTGTTTGTACAAGGGCAAAAAATAACTTTGGACACAAACTTGTGCTGGAGCTCCTGAAAGTGTTTTCATTCCGAAAATACAATTTTAAAAACATGCACACATTCATATCAAGGACCACAAAACAAGAACAGGAAATTTCAATCAAAGCCACTGTACAGTTCAGACTATAAAGTTCTTATCTGTGTTTTATAGCCCTCTGTCCTGACCAAGCAAAAATTCTGTTCTGAGTTTTTGTCTTGTATTAATGTATTCCTAGCCAAGATTCCCATCTCCTGCTTCTATAAAAAGCACCAAAACATTAAACACTAACAGTAAAAACTACCAACATAAAACTGGAGAAAAAAACCTTTGCCAATTTGTCAAAGTGCTTGTGGTGTTAAGGCAATTAAATACCAATAAAAAAGCACTAAGGCTCATAATTGTTAGCTTTGAAAATCCATTTTAGATTTATGACTAGAATGATTTAAAATCTATAAAAAAAGAGATGGTTTGACAGAAATGGAAAGATGCTGAAGATAATATTGTGGAACTCAAAAGTGGGAAACTGAAGATACTGTATTTCACACATACTTTTTATTTACTTTTTGATGGAACAAATTATTGGTTATTTGTTTTGTTATGAATACAACAGAGTCAATCTGTCACAAACAAGGAAAAAAGTGATTCCAGATGGAATCGACTTCAGCTAGTGCTTTGGGAAAATATTTGTCTTTGGGGCCAGATGGAATGCCATAGGGCTATTTGAAAGAATTAGTTGTTGTTTTTTTTAATGTAGCATATAAGGAAGAAAAAAAGAAGGTGAAAATACATTCTCTAGTATGAAAATATGGCTGCAGCAGGGAAACATCTCCTGTGTTCCTACTTCTCTCTTGTGGTCAAGGGGAGGGCAGGCAGGCACATTAATGCAGGATTAATGAAATGGACCATCAGGAATAACAGGAAAGCTTCCCAATAAACAGGCAGTAACAGACAATTTAAAAGACACTCGCTTTTTCAAAAGAAATAAACCCCAAGAAACCAAGCATTAGTTTGTTGCAGCTTCTCATCTGCTTTAGACTGTTCAGGAAACAGACTTCTGCAGGTCATATATCTGATGCAAGGGATGACAACCTTAGCCTGAAGACTGTTAATAATACTTTCCTAAATTAACCCTGTTGGAAGATGTTTTTGTTTTACTACCACACACACATTTTACAGACAATACAAATCATTTCCTGAAGGGCACTTCAACAAAACTCAACGTGATTTTATACCACATTTTCCTGGAGGGGTTTAAGGAGAGTTTTGAAATAAAGTGCTACATTTAAACTCTGGAGTAACTTAATTACATGACAGTCACTCTGCAGACAGTTTGTGCTCATTATAGTCAAAACCAGTTTTTAAAGGTTGAGTGTGACTTGCATGATTTACACCAGAGCTCCATCACAACCCTCCTGCTTTGGACAGATTACACTGCACATTGTAACTTTGCTCACTTTGTTAAGCTCTGCTCTGGACGATGAAATTTCTGATGCATAGTTCAGTGAACTCAGGACAAAGAGAAATTAATGAGTTAAAGGGAAACTCAGTAGATAAAGTTTGTGACATGCCCATTTTTCATCCATAGTATGAATTAAAAATATTCTGATGAATTTAAAATATTAAATTTATCATTAGGGATTTTATTAAATGACTGATACAAAACAAAACGTTTCCTTTCAATAAATTATTAAGAGGTGAAAGACAAGTCCTTAGGTTGTAAATGACATTTGATCCTCAGAAACTTGTCAATCAAGTTATTTCACATAAATTCAATGGCTTATTAGTAAGAAGAATCAGTATTTTTGGCCAAACAACAAATTATTTTTTAAAGCATTTAGAATAAATATCAGTTTAGGCACTTTATTTCTTTAGAAAAATTGACTGAGACCTGAAATACATTTATTTTGATGCTTTTGTTGCTTACACCCAGTCTGTGGGAATGCTCCAGTGCCTGGAAAGCAGGCTACAAAAACACACCTAAATGGAGACATTCAAGCAATCTTGTTTTATTTCGATTTCTACCTTCATGTTTTGCTGTTGGCAGTCTTTCATGTCTGTTTATTGTTAAGTTACAAGTCTGAGCTATACAGAAGGTGTTTGCAGCTCTTGTGTATTTTTGATTCTTCAGAACTTCTGGTTATGCTTTCTTAAGCCATATAAATTGCTGATTTTTTCCCTTAGCAAACCATTTTCTCTATCTGTTGGTTCAATAAATGATACAACTTCCTAAAAATGTTACCTGGCTCATATACACACATGAACCTGGAGCACTCCCTTAATGTGTATTAGTTTTCTGTGCTACAGTTGGCTTTTGGAGGTTAGAACAATTGAGCTCAGATGAGATTCACAGATACAGATCTCTTTGCAGAACTCTGGCTCCAGATTTTCCATCCTCCCTTGCAGGGTCAAAGACTCTCCTAGGAGTTGGAGCTTGAGGGTACCTGTAGTAAGTAACTGAGGCATTAGGCTGTAGATTTAGCTTTGCTAAATCCTTCTAGTGTGATAAGCCTTCCTCGTTTGGACTTTCCTCGTTGTTCCTTGAGGGTATAATGAAGTACCTATAAATAAATTTTGGACTGTGCACTACATGTAGACCAGCTAGGAAAACACAAATTAGTATCTCAGAGATCCTTGAAGACTTTAATTTCTGCTATGAATTCCCAGATGTACGGAAATGGCACTGCTATAAATCCCTTGAGCTGATCAGCAGTCTCAGAGACAGAATATATTGGATTTGGAAATATTTCTTTCAAAATGTAACAAGATCAGGTAATGCACCAGAGCAAGAAGGCAGAATGGAGGAGATAAAACCCTGGTTTACAAGGCAGATGAGGCTTCAGCTTTTACCTTGGTAGCACTGTGCTCTAGAGATAACGCTGGAAAGCCAAGGTTGTATAATGTATAATGCAAATTCTATCTAGATACAAATGTAATTTATTGTTTTTACTCTTTCTCTTTGCACTTTGGGTCTTGGAGGAATTAGTGTTTAATTCAGAAGATATTGTTCCTGTATTGCTGCAAGTTTATGTTGTCCTGGACTTGGCAAGAATACTAGAAACTAATTAAACCAGTATAGGAACGAAGGCTGGGAGTCAGCAGGTGCAAGAGATTCACAGAAAAAAAAAAAGTAAAATCTCTTGCTTTGACTCAAAAGTGAGGTATCAGAAGTCAGATACATTAAGCAGGGAGCAAATGAAGTCTCTAGTGCAGCTTGCTTGGCAGTCAAAAGAATGTTATTATAATAGCTTTTTAGTGGAGTGGAAATATCAATTTCCCCAAAGACCAATCTGGCTTAGCAGTGCAGACTTTCTGACTTCATATTCTAATGCTTACTTCACAAGATGCCTCATTTCTCCTTATGTAATGAATTGGAAACAACATTGTTTCAGAGCACAAAGTGCTGCTCCATTAGAGAAAAGAATTCTCAAAGAACTTTACAAATAATAAAAAAAGAGAAAACTGACCCTACAGTCTGCATGCAAAAATTTTTAAATATTAGGTGCCTCTAGAGATGATAATGAAATATTACTTATCTCTAAGACAATCTGAGGAAAATAGAGAGGCTAATATAACAACACAGACCCTTTAAAAATGCAATGGACACTGAAAGGGCTGAGTTGGGAATATCAGTATCTTAGAAAAGAAAAGCACCCCTAAACAAGAACGTGCTTTATGAGATGTTGAGGGACTGATGATATTTGCAAATTACTAAACACTGTTGCTTATGCCAAAGGCATAAGAACTGCAGTGTAGCTGTCTGTAACTACGTAATAGTACACTGTTTTATGCATTCCGAATGTAACCATGAGGATAAAAGCCTTTCAGCATTCTATACAGACAGTTACTTTGCTGCACGAAGTCAGTCTTCGGTAATTGTGAAGAATCTAAGGCAACTCACAGTCTGTATTGATATTGTAATTTAAGCCTTCTGGGCTGGCAAACAGTTGTCTGCAATCTATTGTAAGAGAGGAAAAAAGAAAAAAATTACTTCACATTCTAATATAGGATTAAAGAAGAAAGAAGGGAAGAAGAATACAAATTAAAATAACAGATTACACTGAACAAGATAATATTCTTTATTCCTTGTCCTCCGTGACCCTTTTTTAAGACTTTTCTTCAGTCTAGTATGGTGCTCCTACGGGGTAATACACTTACAGTCTGCCAAAGAAAACTACCGCAGCTGAAAACTGAGCTCTTTCAGAGAGAGCAGGATCGAAGTGTGAGAGTGAAGGCTAACAAAAATCAAGAAACAGGAGCTTTCTGATTTGTGTGAGGATGCTTTGGGACTCTCTAGCTGTGGCTAGAGAAGGCATGTCTGAGCATGAAAACTCTGGATTACATGATTCTCTCTTCCTCACTGTCTTCCTGGAGGCATCTGTTGGCACCACAGGCTGCACTCAGCTCCGGGTTATGCTGCAATAAGCAGGGACTCCTGGCAACGCCCGGCTGCAGCAGCGAGTGATTGATGACCCTGTCAGTCCTCCTCTGGTGTTTTCACTGGATACATGTCAGAGGGTCCTGAAAGGCAAACCTGTAATCTTTAGGAAAATGCAGCAGAAATGCCAGCCTCTAGTACTGAGATACAAATTTAAGGGAAAAGGACTGGTTATTGTCTCTCATGAGTTCCTTATCAATAGATAAGGGGTGTGGACATATCACTATGAATCTTGTGTACAGTGGTGCTTTTTGATGGTTTTTATTCTATGCATGGAAGATTCCCACTACCCTGGGCTGATTTAGTTTTACTGAAGCACAAAGGTATGTAAATATGAATAAATTTTTTTGTGGCTCAGTGAAACATCTATTGTTCTAATCAACAACTGGACAGAATTTTCTGTATAAATTGACTATTTAATCCCTGAAATTACAAGAGAAAACCTCATATTTCACCTTATGGAACCTTACTGATTGTTATTTCAGCACTTTTTTTGCCTACTTATTACACAGATTCAGGGATATCCTATAACTAAAGGAATACATGCCAGACTCTGAACAAGGGTTCTGCCTCTGAAGTAATATGCAAATTAATGGTTATTCTTTGAAAAGAACACTTTGATTTGAAGAACCTGTACTGCAGCTTTTTAAAGAGTTTTATATAATATGAACTTGTGAAACTCTGTCATACTTCCAATCAATTAGTACATTTCACTGCAATATTACATGACCAAGTACCATTGACTTCACAGGTATCTGTGTTTTAGTGAGTTTCTGAAACAGGAGACTGAGGTAAACCAGGCAAGTCCATCCTGTGCTGCACTAAAGAGAAGAGCCCTTCCAGAGGACAGCAACACTCCCACTTTCTGAACCCAGACCTTGCACACTGCTGAAGGAGGGAGGCTCAGGTTGTGTTAGTGCAAGCAGCATCCTGTTGTTTGAAATAGAAGGGCTCTAAAAAACTTTCCTAGGAAACCAGGATCAAGACCCTTCTTTAGAACATGTTTTTAAAAGTCACAAAGTAAATTACCATCTTTTGCAACTGAGACAACACTAACAAAGGAGTTAATGAACTGGAAGTGATATAAGCCTAAAGGGGAACATAAGGAATGCCAGATATCTTTAGAATAACATTCTTGAACTACAGGCTGCATATAATTTGTGACATTTGATCAAGCACTAACTTGATCAACTGTTTTCCTTTCTTTTCCATAGCACAGTATTTAGATCTCCTCAATCACACCTGCACAATCCATCAGCCAGCTCCATGCATAGTTGCAAGTTAGGAGGAGTGAAAACTCTGTAATGCTCAGATGATTAATTCACTGATTTTGAAGACACTAGAGCAATGGCAAGAAGTCTTCATTTGAGACAAATGTGTTCATTTTACTTTTGAGAAAATGCTCTTATGACATCATCTGTCAGTATAAAGCACTGAAATTTTGGCTGTATTTCTAGGATGATGCAGGGCTAAGAGTTTATGATGCAAGTATGCTAAATTGTTCTGTTTTGGAGGAATGGATTAAAGGCATTTTGAAGCTTCTGTTTCTAGTTTATCTTCTATGATTCTGTGAGTGTTCTGACGAAAGTAGGGAGCACAAGATTTGTTTCTGGGTGGAGGGAGTGAACTGGGAAGGAGAAAAATTTCTGAAGTACCTAAGAGACTTTTTTGCTTTCCATTTGAGATTAAAGTGGGGGGATAGGATCCCCCAAAATACCATTGAAATGAGCAATGCTTTTAGAGGGCAGCAGAGTGACAGAAAGTGAGCTCTTCTGAGCTGACAAGAAACCGAGGCTAATGTCAGTAACTATTGATTGGGCTCTGGTCCACCAAAAGCAGTCAAGCAGAACAATGGTGGGCTCTTAGCGTAGGTAAGGTAGCTGTGCCTCCTTAAATCAGTAGTTTAAGTTTGGAATCTTTTTAAAGACACTGTTTCACTTCAATATTTTCTTTGTGTTTGTATGTGAGCTCAGACTACGAAGTGAGGAGAAGGCATAATGAAGGTTAATGGAGCTCTCAGGTTCATGCAACTCATGTGAATTAGAAATAGTTTACTAAGAGAAGGCTTACCAAAATCAAATCTAAAAATACTTCATGCAGGGTTCATAACAGACTAAATATCACTTCCAGACAGCTGCAATGTAATTTTGCCAAAATGAGATAAAATAAATGCCAAGTAAGTGTCAGAGTGAACAAAAGAAGGGTCCCTCCTGTGTCCCTTTACAAATACTTTTTCTTCCACATTATTGCTTTTCTAAATGGGGAAGGAATAAGATTGGAAAGAACAAGGAACATTAAAAACCAAAATGAGCTCTGGATCAGTCTTTCCTTCCTCTCATTGGTACAGGAGTATATACTCCTGAAATCTCATAATCTGAAATCAAACACAAGAAACATCATTCTCTCTCTTATTTTGGTAAACACTTGGAAGCATTATGAACTCAATATCATATTGTGAGATCAGCTGTGTGACTGCTGAGGAAGAATGAGTCCTGTTCTTTTGTTCTTCCCACAGGGAGCTATAGAGTATTTCGGAATAGGGAGGAATACAAAAACAATTCTCTTCCCAAGATAATAAGCCATTGCAAATGAGGCAGTGTGACAAGAATAGTAAATACTTTCTTTTATTAATAGCAATAATTAACATCTTTGGGATTAAAGGGGGAAACAAATCTTTCTCCGTGCTGTTCATATAATAGTAAACCAATCTAATGATCATTGCGAATTGTATCCCAGGGCATAATTTGGAAGTAGATGACCTATACGGTTTCCAAAGGCTTTCTTTACAATTTTATAAACAGAGAATGAATGTCTCACTTCATCTGGAAATGAGTTGTAACTATACATGCTAAAAAAGCTTGACGATTTTGGAACACAATTTTCAATAAGGAGAAGGGATCAACTTGTGTCATTTGGGACTTTCATCTTTTCAGGTTCAGTCAGTAAAGAGTAGGCTATTAGTACAGTTTTCCTCATAGGCACACTGTGGAAACTCCATGGAGGGGAAAGCTGCACCAGCAGTGCAGTTGATCAGCCATCTCCTAAGGGCCATGGAAGCTTCTCAGAGGGACACCACAAAACTGCTTCATAAGGGCAAATCTTAGGTTATCCAAGCTTGGGTTCTTTGGTCAACCAAACTTGAATTCACAGGAAGTATTTAAGTCTGGAACAAGTCTGACTGAATTATTTTCTATTTCATTATGTTTCAAATTTTAATATTTAATTTCAATATTTTAATGTGTTCAGTCCAGCCTAGCAACAAAGATGAATTGTAAAATCCTGTTGTTTTCCATGTGATATGAAGAATGTATGTTCTTGTCATGAATATGAACCTACAGTTAAATTGCTAAAACCTTGGAGTGACAGCAAGGGAGGAAGAACTGGAAGTGACCTGTATTGATTGTAATTGAATACACTGGTGGTGAAATTTAGCCAGTGAGGTGCAGATTTGGTATAATCAATATATAACTTGTGTACAGGGAAGTAGCACATTTATATGTTATTTCACAATGTATGAAGAATAAAAATGCATTTTGTTTCTAGGTAGAGTACAATAAATACCAAACACTAGGTAACAACACATTCTCTCACCATTACACAGGGTAAAGTTAATCTTATATTAATAATGTGAAGCAACTGTTACGAAGAGCTAAATCCCTAAACTCTTCCTCAGTTAGACAGGATAAGGATTAAGAATTTTGTTCCATATTGCCTGTTTACCAAACTTAATTACTTGGTTACAAGTGTGCATGGTAAAAGACATTGTCTGTCACTGTGCCCAGAAAGAATGGAACCATTCTCTTTTTCACACTCTGCTATTGCACTGTTCTCAAATTAGTAACTGGAAATTGAGCTAAAAAAAAAAACCCAGAAGTGTGAGTTCAAACTACCATATCTGTATTTTGTAGATATCCAGTCCTGGTGTTAGCAAAAAATGAAATAGCGTCTGCATGATAACTAATAGAAAAATGACGAGCAAAATCCTTACTGAATATAAATGATCCTTAGTCCCATAAACATTTCTGTGTATGAAATGCAGTGCTGAGTGTTCTTTAAGGTGGTTGCAAGTGATGATTCTAAGCATTAAAAGTCACTGTAATATGCAAGTGTATCTGTCTTCTCAAAAATTATAGAGGCACATTGTGTCTTCTGATATCTAGTACTAACCCTGAAGTGACTGTCTTCAGTATGGTACCTAGTCATGAGGTGCTTACACTAAGGATATCACCATTTTTTCCTCTGGAAATTGCTTTTGCTCATTGGTTCACCAGACAAATAGAATGAAGACATTCAGCATTATCTTCTTCTCCTCCCAAACATAAAACACAAATAACTATTGTTTACGGCAGAAAAAAATCTTTATACATGCCTGATGAACTCAGAGTAATCTGCAATAATTGATGTGTTTGCTGGAGTATGTTGGTTTATTTGACTATTAAGATTTTACCAGAATGAAATATTTATGGAACTTTATTTAGCTAATGATGAACAGGGAGTAAATAGCAGCATGACTTTCTTTGTTAAAAAGGTTTCAAGGAGAGGAGAAAAGGCAATTAAGAATTCCCTTACACAAAAAACAGACTTCTTTCCAGCACTAGAATGGGTCCTCAGCCAGACTTCTCTTGAGAACTGCTGGTGACAGAAATAATGCAAAAAATGTCTCTTGTTATTTCAGCTTAGGATTCCTTTAATGAGGAGGAGGGAAGGAAGAAAATGGGGGCAAGGATATTAAATAATGGTGGACAGGTTTTCTCTTATCTAACTTTTTAGTGCTGTGCTGATGTCAGGCCCAGGCACAGCCAGTAATTACTGGCTTGGGGACGGCAGCATCACTAGACTCAGTAACACCACAAAATTACAACTGGGAATTTAGTTAGGATCAGCTCTTCAACTGGTATAACTTGTTTGACTTCTGACAGTGCTCAGGGGCTGCAGCATCTCTCAGTTAGAAACAGAGACCAGAGATAAGGCCAGAAGTCAATCCTCAGCCTTTGCCACTGTTTCCCTGCTGCAGTGCAGGTAGTGTTTGTAACTACACTGGTTCTTCTACAGAAACACTGGCCTAGGGCTCCTAACACATTTTAATGGTACCTGAGACTCCAACACATTCTCTTTCTAGCTATAGAATAAGAAAATCTATTTTCTTGAGATTGTACTATACAAATCCCTTGTGAATCCCATAAAAACAGTCATGTTGTTTGCTCTGCCTACCCTTTCTCTTACAAAAGATTTCTTTTATTTCTTCTGCAGTAAAGTATGATATCCTCAAAAGACAGAACTCTGAATAGAAACAGAACAGGATGGCTTAACAGCTCCCAGAAACACAATACAAGATAGTACAGTTCAAAGAAAATTCATACACTGAAACCATTCATAATTGCATATTCACAGCAGGCCTCCAGAACAGCAGCAGTGGAATGTGTTAGGCTCTATCTCACTCTTCTCAGAAGTGCTGAGAGCCCTACTGTGTAGTTAAAAATAGACTGCACTGTATTCTCAATAATAAGGCTAAGCAGATAATTTGATCTAAACAATTTAACAAAATTAGCTTTCTCTTTTACTAAAATCAGTCTACAAAGAGTGCTATTTTCAGCAACATTTCTATAAATAATTCCTACTGCACAGCTATTTTATGAATAATTCACAAATCTGAATGCTAAAATTTGAGCAACTTTGGATTGATAAACCATAAATATATTGGCATTTCTTAAGTGAGTACAAAAAATTTGTTATCTTATACATATGCAAGTACAAATTATAAATGTGTATTCAAAATGACAGTATTCACCTAACATTCTGCTTCGTCATTGATTTTGCTTGATAGGAAAGTAGTACAAACAATTTTTAACCTACACTTGTTTAAAAATTGGAATAGACATTTGTGGAAGATTTCACTTCTGTTTTCCTTCCTATCTACTGAGGGCAGGGTGCTAGGAAATACAAATATTGAATGATTTGCTTTTTCATCCTCATTTTCTTCATAGGTGTCTTGCACTGACATGTTTGTTCACAATAATCTTCTGTCCACACAATCTGTGATGGGCACAGGCCTGCAGATGCAGCCAAAGATATGGAAACACTCTAACTCACAACTGATGGATGGGCAGCAGGAGATACAGCCACAGGGCTTTCTTCAGGCACTCAGCAGTGTATTTTTTAATGAAATATATCCCAGTCCCAATCTTTTTGGGTACTGTTAGGCTTATTTTTATTAACAGGTCAGTGCCTTCATGAAAGACAAAATAGTCTTCAGGTATTAGCAAGTTTTTTCAGATATTCCCATTTTCAATGTTTCCAGGTTGTTCCCAGTAGAATTAGTTCTTTTAACCTCACATTGTATCATTTGGATTTCTTGTTATCTTCCCTTTCTAAGCCTATTCTTTCCAGAGTACCTAGAACATTTTTCACAATGTGTCCACTAGTTAGCTTATTACTTTCATCCTTCTTTTCATCACAAACTCAGTTTCACATCCTGTTCATTTGAGATAGATTTCACATTTTATCCTGTGAGGCTCATATCTCGTGCATTTTTATAATGTATGTATGTTCCAAATGACACAATTCAAACCAAACCATTTTGGTGCCATGTGACAACAGAAGTTGTCTCAAGGGACAACAGAGACAACGCAGTGCAGGGGGTCTTGCATGCAGCTTTGAGTTAGATTTAGAGCTCTTTTTTCAGTCAGCAGTGGCATAGCCCTCATCCACACTCAGGCATTAAGGGTTTGTTCTGACCTCCCCATGACCTCCAGTGCTATCTTTGGTCTTTCAGCCAGTTACTCTTCAAGGAAGTTGATCTCCAAACAGAGACTTGTAATGAACAGAAACCATGGCACTCACTTATACTGTGGAATCACCCCTGATGCTTTGTCAGGCAAGAATTCCCAAGCATCAGTGTCTGTGGGTCTGAGCACGCTGCTCCCAATGAAAGCAGAAGTGCAGTGCCCTACTGGAAATGGAGAAGACATGCTCTGTTTGGTGTGAAGATGTCTGTAATAGGATGTGCCACTTTTAAAATGTTCTGAATTCAAAGAGTTCAGTGGAAAATGCAGAGACTCTGAAGTAATATGACTGATCTCCAAATGTGCCTTGTCTGACTGGATATTATTTTTTAAAAAAATTGAAAGAACCAAGTAGATTATTAAAAATGTTTCTTTACCTAGTGTTTAAGTTTATGGTGGTAGGTGAGCTGATCATTAGTTCCTCATGTTACAGTCAATTATGTTCAAACAGATTTCTGTTATAAAAAGCCTTTCCAAAAGAAAAAATACATAAAAAATCGCTTCTTTAGCCTGTGGTAAAGAACCCTCCCTGCCTCCACTTCCCACCCTGCCCAATGCCTGACATGAAGCAGTGTAATTAAGGTGATACTAATTGGAGTAACTGATTGAGAATTTGGATATATGCCTTTGAAAGGATAGCTGAAAGTCTTTCCAGTCCAATAAATAAGTTACTAGACCTGTCTGTTACGTACTTTTAAGTAAAATCAAACATATATGAGGCATGAACCACAATGTGGTCAATTGTTGTAAGTCTGGGACATTTTTTTTCCTAGATAAACAGTGCATTTTACTTGACGTGCTCTTATTTGCTGCTCAGAGGAAATAATTTCAATTACTGTTAAAGAAAATTGAAAAAACAAAATTCAGCATATGACATAATATAGAAGGAATCTGTCATAACTCAGCAAAACTCTCAATCTCTCAAAGCCAAAAAGTATCAAAAAATTCCTAGAAAAAGAATCCATCCTCTAAAGAAAACTGTGTGGCAAACACAAATCCCTAGCTGTTAGGGGGATCTCTAAGGGACATGTCTGGTCAGAAAGCATTCCAAGATTGCAAACAAGTGTGTGGGTACAGAATAACAATCAGCGTTTTGGAGAGAGAAGAAAGGAGAAGCCTAAGGACCTTGGCATTAAATTAGCTAACGATAGCAGATTTTTTGCAGAGGAAGCAGAAATACTAGAAAAGAAAAATATCCCGTTTATTAGTTTCATAAAATCTGCCTCAGTTTGGGAAACTAATGATGACATGATACAGTAAGTCACTAGAACTGTAAGAAACTTATGACAATGGATAAACAAAGATGATAATTCAACACAGAAATACTTGCCTAAAAGAATAGTTTCTGAAGGTAGGAGCCCAGAGGGACTAGAAAGTGAAAAGGTACCAACATTGGTCATACTTAAGTATTAGAGGCTACTAAAACCAGAAAATCACAAAATACAAACAGCATATATCCAAGAATGCCAACGAGAATGGGAATGTGAGTGTTGGATGGTATCTACTTGCATGTGGTTTGGGAGAATTCTGAAGGAGAAAAGATGCGACCTTGTGTCTCTTTAACAGAAGAACTGGGCAGTTAGGGATTATCAGGCATATTTTTCAGTAATCAGCATCACTCTCACCATCCATTTAGAAAGTGATTTGGGGAAAACATGAGAAAACATGAACTGTTGTCAGGGTCTGAACAAGGGTCATGTCCCTTGTACAGACATGGACCCACTGACCTACTCAGTCTTAACCTTACTTAATTTCTGTGCTATTTCTAAATGGGATAGAACTATTAGCAACAGCAATAATTTGATTCCTGAAAACACTGGTGAATGTAATATGAATGCCAGTAACACGCGGGGAAATTTTTCTTCTGTATAAACAACAGTGGTGACCTTAACCATTAGTGTAGCTTGCACACTTGTCAAATCTAGAGCTGGACAAATTGGAATACTTCAGCTACTGCCAGTATTGCCATATCTATGAAAATCTCTTTTCCTTCATTTTCTCAAAAAATCAAAATTTGAGGTTCTCCGTGTTGCCTGGTGGCTTCTTGCACAGTAGCTTTGTCAAAGACATCAGGGAAGCCAGAAATGTCCAAAGGAAGAATGTTTCTTTACTTCTCATGCAGACTGAAAGAAACTTTAAGTGAGCCAACACAGTCCTTCCCCTTGTGCATCATATCCACCAGGATAATTTCATTGTCTGGTCTGACAAGTAGAGAAACAGATCTGCCTGTACATCCCTGCACACACAGATGATGTTGAAGGAGTTGGAAGAACAGATGTGTGGCATTTGTGGTCATCCTCATGTGCTGCTGTCTGAAGCACAGAGCGGGAGGAGGAAGAGGGGGAAAGCTAGCACTGACTGAAGTATAAATAAAGGTGTTTTGGGGACAAGAAACTACTTCTCTGCCTGCCCTAAAATGCCACAATCTAGTCCCTGGTGGTGCTCACAAAATCAAATTACTGCTTCATGAAATACTTCTAATGATTAAATGTTTTAGTCAATACAGTTTTTTTACTGAGTGCCTGAGATGAGAAAGACCACCTTAAAGAGGGAGAACTTTGTCTCTAAAAAGGATAAAACACCATGGTCTACATAAATTGGGCATTCTGAGAACACTGATTCAGTAAATATTTCTCTTCAAAGTTTTTTTTTCAGATGCATACTCTTTTTCACTGACAGATAAGAGGGGAACTATGTATATATGCATGTGTCTGTAGGCTGAAGTTGTATTTTGCTGTTTTAAAGAAAGGACAGAACATTGCTGGTGTTGTGAGATCTCATAGAATGGTACAAGCAACATCCACTGCAGATAAGGATAACAGCAAACATTTAAAGCAGGGCACCATATGTAAACGCAAGGCCCAGAACTTTGGATACACTTATTTTACTCTGTCACCACAGTGAGGATATTCACAGCAGACATATGTGGCTTTATGGGAAAGCAAGTCCAGAGGGCAAAGATCAGCAAAAAAACCCACTACAGCACAGAAATCTGAGCTTCTTGAATTGTGCTGGACAGACTGCTGATCACAGCAAGATGTATGGAAAGGAAACAAGGTAGAAATATATATCAGTATCATCTGCTAATATGGAAGTATTTATTTTAGCAGTATCTGCAGAATTAGTATAGCAGAATTTCATTAAAATTATTTTTATAAACTTTCTCTTGAAAAGGATTAGAATGCATATCAGGCATTTAACCTTGTATGAGCCACAGCTGGCAGATTTTTTTATGTCATAAGTGAACCTGTTACATCAAAGAACATTGGATTATGTAGTATATATGTAATTGAAGGGTTTAAAATGAAAGTTCAGTAGAAGGGTAAAGACACAGCCACTCCTACTATTTACATGTGCTCCTACCTTAGAGGAACTTGTCTTATTCTTTGCATCTTTGCATACACTGGTTTCAGTGTATTTTTCAGGGCCAGGAGACTTCTGTAAGACTGAAAACTCTAAGTTTTGTATGATATATATGGAATATAGCTTCCAGTTTACCCACTTGCCTTTCCAGCTACATTTTTGTATATCTAGTTTAATTGCATGTTACTGTACGTACATACTGAGCTTGTTGAATAGTAAATTCTATTTTTTTTAATATCAACATATTAGACATGAAGAAAAGCAAGAGCACTCACAAAATTTTTGTTGGAGACTGAGGATGTATCCAGAAGTCAGTAAATTCCCACATGTTTGTGGCAGGCAGAGATGGCAGTAGGATTTGCCTCTAGGTTAAACAGTCAGAAGTGAACTTGAGGCTTTAGAAAGTCAGAAATGCAGCAGACCATCCTCTTTGCTTGTGGCTAAAGCTGATTCTCATGGGAGATTGTTAACATGTATGCTTTTAGTGTTTTGATAATGATGTATTTAGGGACAGGATGGAAAACAGGTCAGTGGCAATCTTTGTATTTAGGCTACTCTGCCTGACATGCATCTCTATATTCTTTATGCAGGTGCCCAGAAACACCTGTGATGACAGCAAACAATATTGATCTGAGATCTCATTATAAATGCAAACCTGTCACACATGGTTTCAGGACTGGATCAATGTTCTTTGTACCATCATCTACTCTGTGTACTGATGGTTACTCAGTACAATAGTTTGTTAAAACTATACTGCCTTCTACGAATTTTCTTGGGAAAAACATCCCAATACCATATATTGAAAATAAACAGTCTTATTATAAGAAGGTAAAATCGTTTTAATAATATGTAGGAGGTTATACAAAAATAATACAAAAAAAACTAATTGTAGTAGGGAAGCTGAGACTGAACAACCACATTTAATATGAGTAAGGAAGGGCTTGATAGGTTTGTGTTTATGAGACCTCAGATCAATAATATTTGCTGTCATCACAAGTAGTAATGTATTCTAAATGTTTCTAAATGAAGTTCATATTTATGTAAATCGGATTTTAAATCTAAAGTCCAAACTCAAATAGCATTTACAATTTCATACATGAAAAACTACAAACGTGCTTAGCTGTGTCCTTCAAAGGGACACACAAATTTTGAAGTATATTCCTCTAGCTGTGGTTCTAAGAAAGCAAATCCATGAAAATCTCTACAAACTATATTTTAATAACATGCCCCAATAATTTAAGAATAATATTCACCTTACTATGAATGGCACTTAATAAGAGAGTTCATTCAGTTCTCACTCAGAATGGAGTTAGTTTTTTCCAGTTGTTCTGCTTGCCCCCTTATGGGTTACTTTGCAGCTTGAGGAGGGTACAAACACTATTTCCCAAAAGCACAGCAGTGAAGAGGGCTACTTGCTCTCAGAATTTGCTTAGGCTGTTGCTATGCTGACTGATACATGCTTTTCAGTGAAACAAGTAAACAGAATTATTAAATCACAGCTATAAGGATTTGTTTGGTTAGAAGGCAGTACAGCAGACAGATGACTGGTCTTCAGGGGAACACAGCATGAAAAACATTGCATTTCTGTTATCTGGGGCTGCTTTAGGTTAGTTACTTAAGTGATTTAAAAGTCTTAAAAAGGCTCAGAAGAGGTCAGAATATTAAAGTTTCTTTAATTCCTCCTGAGGAAAAAGAATGTTTTAAATAAAGAGGACTGCATATTTTATGAGTAATTACATAAAATGTTTTTCTTCTGAAAAGACTTAGCTGCAGAAGTAGCTGGCTAGGAATCTACAAAATGCTATATCCATATGCCTGGTATTCAATCTACTTTTGGCTATTACTCAAATTCCAATTTAAGATTGTTTACTGAATTATAAAAAATATACCTGGTTGCTTCTTTAGCTTTTCTGATGTGCAAACCTCTGTCATGAAGCTGAAGGCAGCATAGCATAGTATGATAGTATTCCACCATGAACCTTTCAGTATGTAAATTATCTAAGAAGTTCTGAAATTCTGAAAGTAAGGTTACTTTTTCACTGTTTCTGAATTCTCACTCATGAAAATAATTCTGTACTCAAACCTAGGCACAAAAAGTCCTTGCCTTCTCTAGGTTTGGTCATAGACAAGAAATCTACTGCCTTGTGGAGTGAAGCAGTAGGATAGATTGCTGTTCTTGTTGAAGATGGTCCTTGACAGGGCTTGTCCCACACTCCTGCTGCAAAGGTTTACAGAATGCTTTTGAATTTTCCCTGGCTTTCAGTCAAGATTCACTAAGAATGCCTAAGTGATGCCCTGAACCATTTCTGCCATACTGCAGTTTTGAAAAAGGGGATTTCAGTGCTCCAAACAGACTGGGGCCTCTCTGAAGACTCCCTGTTATTTCTTAATAGGTCCCTTATGGATTTCACATATTTGAACTTGCACTTTTAACAAAACTGTGTTAAATTTACAGCCAACTAGAAACACCATTTTTAGAGCTGATGTTGTTTTAATAGCTTCAAGACTGCATTTCTTGTTCCTGACGGTTGCCTTCTCTGCTTCACCTTTTTCCTCTTTGCAGACTTAGTGAATTGATTCTGTTTCACTGGCTCATGACTTGGCCAAACATAGAAGAAAGGAGGAAGCCTGGTTACCTGAAGGCAGTATGCCTCTACTGGAGAAATAATTGTTTCCTGTGAGGATATGTCTGTGTATATGTATACACATACAACTATTTTGGAGATTTTGTATAACATATAATTGGTTTTGAGTGCATTCAAATGAGTAAAAGTCATAATAGCCATGAGCAACAGAGGAATTGGTTTTTAACCAGAGAGGGAAAAAAAAGACCTCTTCCCATCAACAGTTTTAAAAAGCCCTTAAAGACCATGTGGTATCTGATAGCAACAGGGGAGTTAGCACTCGTGCAGATGTCACTAACGTGTGCTTTTGCATCTTGTCTTCCAATGCCTTAATATATGTTACTTAAAATGATGTAGTGAATACCTGTGTGGAATGACACCTGGGAGAGTCCCTAGGGCATATTGACAGTAATAGGATGTTCTTCAATGGCTATCTAGTCAGGCTCCTCTGAAATAGTAAAGCAGACACCAAGTGAGACTTGACCACAGTCAGCAATTAATGATTTAGAGCATTCTTAAACCTTGGAGGTTAAATAAATAGGAATGATTTTCATACTGACTAACTACTAATACTGTAGGAAACAAAGTAAATTAATTTCCAAGTAGGTAACAAAATTTAATTTAACAGTGTATTGTAGTCCTATGAGTCATATTTTCAGTAAAACAGTTTATTGTGGTAACCCTTTGCTGTATATAGTATTTTTGTAAATTCTTGCAATAGGGATCAATTAATTTGTATTGCTAATCAGCGTTAAAGCCATGCACTTTTCCTACTGACAAGTTATTGAAATCCAGAAAAAATAAAGATTTTAGTGGCTATTTGTATGGTCTGATTATGTGTGAAAATCATAAGTTTTTAAAATCTAGAAACACAGCCATTCCAAAGATGCAAAGTTTAAGCATTCAAAAACAGATGACTGATTTCAAACCCGCCTTTGTTTTTTAATGTTAATATTCCCAAGCATGCTATTATTCCATCCAATGAATATAAATCACAGTTCATTTCTGTAACTGTCTTTAATAATACTGTACTTAGTTTCTGTCTGGGATTGTACTTGGCAGTCATTTTATGAAATATTTTTTGCAAAATTCAAACAATAGAAAATAAATAGATGTAGGATATAAAGCCATTATAAAATGTAAAGGCCTAAAGGTCATTAACTGTACTGGTACATGAAGATATTTATCAGATCTATTTAGACTTATAAAATTAAACTTACAAAATGCCATCTAGACTTCAAAAAATGTTGAGCTTGGTTTCTATGTGGAACAGCTTTATCACACTACAAAATGCTTACTTGGTTATACCACTGTGATTATCAAATGATAAGCAAAGCAACCCTTATAAAAGAAGTCCAATTTACATACTATGAAGGTCATTACAGAAAACTCCAGGTGGAGAAAAGCAGCACAGAGATGCCATCTAGCAGTAACTATTAGAAATTTTCTAGTGTCCTATGGATACTTCCTTCTTTCAAGACACTGCACTTATGAGTAGGAGAAAGGAAGATTTTTCTATCCAAATCCTTTCACTGTAGCTGGCTTTCTGCTGAATGTCTAGTCACCCTGTTGGAAATAAATCTTTAATGAAATATATTATCTTGCATAATTAAAAAAATTCCTATGTAAATACAGAGAAAAAATAGAATAAAGTCAACAAATATAACATTTAATAAGTATCTTAAACTGAAATTCAGTAATTAGCACTGTGTTAAAATTTATCATTAGTGAGCTGTCTTCCAGTTGTTAAAGAAGAACTTCTAAAGGTGATCAATATTTTATATCAAGTTTTAAAGAAAGAATTCAAGAGCATGGACAATAAATTACTATGGTTGAAACAAAATCTTGATGTTTCAGAGACCGGGAAATAAACAATACATACATTTTTGTTACATATTTTACCATAAGATGGCGATACTTAAACACTTTACTATCAGTAAATAACTGAGTAAGTTGAGCACAACATCTCTGTCATAATATGAGTGCCTGAAGACAGCAGTCTTGAGTCAGTGATAGCCTGGTACTAAAATAAAGATTTTTTTTCTCCCCAAGGCATTATTTTAAAATAGTTGATCAATAAAACCTGAAAATTATGTAGGACATGACTAGAAATGTATTGTGTATACTAGAAATATCTGTTGTGATTCATCTCCATAAGCTAAGTAGATTGTGAGTGTCAAGGGCAGGTACAAAGTTGTCTTTCTAGGCATGAGCATACAGCACAATTCTTTGTAGAAAAGAAAGAGTTTACCATTCCCTTGTTTCTGCTAATTAGGTTCATATCATAGATTTGCTTTCCAAACTGCAGGGCAGAAAATTATTATTTTACTTCAATTTAGCATAAAGCAAGATAAATAATTGAGCACTAGTTTCATTTCTGAAGTGTGTTCATTCAGAACTTGTACTTTTCTGCTAGAAAAATGTTAAAATTTTTACATACATAATTTTCCACAGAAATATGAAATATATTGCTCATAGTAAACAAAAATTACTGTTTGTCATGTGACACCTTTTTATGTTTAATATGGTGTAGGATCCACTTGATCTCACTTTTTTAATTTATGAAAACCCAATGAGCTCTGATAAAAAACAGATTTCCAATTTTAATGTAATCTTAAGAACTTTTGAGCTGTTTTATTCCTGACCCTTGACAAAGTCAAAAGAGCCTGGAAAAAACATCTGAATATCTCTGAAAATGTCACACAGAGTGATGAATAAAAGGCCATTTTCATGCCCTTTGCACAGCATGGCACAGCAAAAAGGGCTAGAAGCACAGTTTCCAAAGTTCATTTGTGTCATTTCATTCCAGAGCCTCATCCTGTTTTTCAGTGCTGGATGGTGACAGACAGAAAATGGAACATTTTTTCCCAGTGTTATTTTGGGGTCTGAACTAAAAAGAATTGTTCTGGCAGATCTGTTTGCTTCATTAGTGGTTTTACTCTTGTGCGGACAGAGAAGGATATAAATTTGCTTTTCCTGCTTTTATGCAGTCTCTTTATTAGATCTTGCTAAGTGTAACAGAAGACAGAAAAATAAAAAAAAATGAGTGTGTAGAAACCTTTACTTACGATGAGACCATGTGCTGCTGTTCACACAGATGTGAAACTCCTGTGTGTGCATTGCCTGATGAGTCTCCTTACAGGCAATACCTGACTTCCAAATAGCTCTTATTTAATAGAGCTGATAGAACTAATTTCTTAGTTAATGTTATTAATCCTCTATCACCTCCTGCCTTTTTAAGTTGTCACTATAACTTACTGATTGAAAAACAGTCAGAATCCTGCAGCTGTAAATCAGATTTCCACTGAATTGCTTTTTAGGTTCTGTTTTTGTTTTCAAAGAGGAGCATCCCTTCCATATTGTTGGCCATTCAGTACATATTTGTATATGTACAGATTGATATCTTTATTTCAAATGGAAAACCTGCCAGAAGAGCTGAGCATTGCCTCACACCTTTGTCTGGTACCTCACTGGTACCATTAATGACATTCACCGCCATGCAATGTAAATTGTGGCATGGCATGGAGTGCTGCTAGTGACAGACTGCAATGCTATAGCAATGTTTTCTCTTGTCACATTTTTATAATGCTGACAATTACAAGACTGTATGCCACAAAAAAACCCCGACAAATGAGACAAGTTCTACATCTATAAAATACAGCACTACAGACATCTGCAGACCCGGGGGCTTTCAGTCATTACTGCTTGTAAGTGGTAGAGTGCAATTCCGGTTTTCTAAACGACTTCATCTGAAATCTCCTTCACCAGCCAGGCTGTGCGGCTAAAATCTGTTGTTTACTTTTAGCACTATTTCAATTTCAGCTGCGATCTCTTGGCGACTCGAACACGTTTGTAAATAACAGAACTGCAGCAGCCCGAAGCGTGGCCGTAGTACTAAATTCAGTGTCTTCTTCACGTGACGCCTCCAGTTTCACTCTAAACAAATGCATTTCCAGTCGGAGGCTGCCGATCCCTGCTTCCAGCGCCTCGCTGCTTCCCCAGAACTGCTGCAGTCCCCCAGCGCTATAAATGCCCCTTTGCCTGGAGCGGGATGGATCGCCGCTGGCTTGCGCTGGACAGCGACCGGCCTTGGACAGCGACCGGGCTGGGCAGCCCCGTCCCCCTGCGGCGGGCACAGCGCGCTCCTGCGAGCGGGGCTGTGCCGGGGCCGCGGGCCGCCCTGCCCTGCCCTGCCCGCCCGGGCCCAGGGCCCCGCTGACGGCGGGCACCGCGCCCGCGCCGGGAACCGGGGCCAGCCGCTCCCGACACCGGCTCCCTCTCCCTCCTGGCCGTTCGGACAGCCAAGGACACCACCCGCCTCTCCCCGGAGCCATCCGGCGCATCGCCCGCTACCGCAGAAGCCGTGCGCGGGCAGGCTCCGCCGCTGCGAACTTGCCGCCCGGCCGGCTCCTACCTTGGAGGGATCGAGCCCGGCCAGCAAGGACAGCAGCAGGAGGTTGAGGATGCTGGCGGGCGCCCGCATCCTGATCCCGGGGCTGCCTCTCCGCGCCGCTCCTCTCGGTCATTCACTCCGCTCCCGCCGCAGCGACCGCGCCGGCAGCCGCGCTCTCTGCCCGCCCGCCGGAGCCCGAGTGGAGGCGGCAGCGGCAGCCGCCCCGGGGACGCTCATTCCGTGGGCAGCCTCGGCGCGGGGAGGGCGGGCGAGGACGGCGCTGCCCGAGCTGGCGGCGCGGCACCGCGGCCCCGTCCCACCCCGCCCCTCCCCTGGCAGCGGCCGCGGGTGAGGGGAGGCGTGGCCGGGCCGCTGGGGGGCGCGGTGCCCCCGTGAGGGCGGCCCCGCCGAGCCCGCTCCCGGCCGCGGGTTATCGCCCTCGGCTGTGGGTTATCGCCCCGGCTGTGGGTTATCGCCCTCGGCTGTGGGTTATCGCCCCGGCAGTGGGTTATCGCCCCAGCAATGGCCGGAGGCGGCCCGCTCCTCTGTGGAGCTCAGCTGTAAGCGGGGAGGAGCCGCTGTCCCGAAACGAGCGCCTGGCACCATGGCAAGGGTGGGTTGATGTGAGGAGCCGCGGGAAGAGGCTTTTCCTCAGGGGAATCCCTTTCGCATCTCCGTCTAGAAAGTCAAGTTAGGGCTTGGCTGAGCTCTGGTGAGGGTAAAGCCACCTGTGCTTTCCTGCTGGCCCATGGGCAGCAAAGGACCATCGTGTCTCCTTGGTTTGGCCTGTGAGCTGAGGTGGGAAAGCCTGAGCAGGTGCAGCAGGTGGAGGTCATTTGCTGAGAGGAACCCTTGAAGGCCTTCCCAAGGGCAATCAGGAGTTTTCCTTTTCCCTACATCAGCCAGCATCTTTGCAGTTAAGACAGTGCTGTTTCGCCAGGCAGGGCTCTGGCTTGGCTGCTGTCTGTCCGCCTGTGCAGGTCAGTTTCCCAGGGCAGTTTCACAGGGCAGTTTCACAAGTCAATTTCACAGGACACACAACGATGGGATTTGGCTTCCTCAGGCATGTGTGCTCAGCACAGCTGAGCGTGGCCCAAGTGTAAATATCCTGTTAACATGGGCGAAGCATCTTAATGGTTCAATTATTTTCCCTTAGAAGACTCAAACTCAAGACCTATGGTCAGGGTAATCTTATTTATGACACAGTTAAGATTATTATGAATGTGTTTTTCAGCTTTGTGTGGTAAAAATCTATTTTAACTTTACAGTTGGGAATTTTTTGGTCTTAACTAGATTCTCTGGAGGTTCACTGTGTGCTTTTTAAGCATCCTGTACAGAAAGGCCAACACTCTTGTGTCTTTTTTTTTTTTTTTTTTAGGTGCTATATTATCTTAACTAAGGGAAAACTGGGCTAAAAAAATATCCTTAAAAAAGCAAAACTTTAGTGTTAAAGTACCGAACTCCAGACAAAACAAAATCCCAAGTTTGAGAGGGTGTTAGGGCAAATGTGAACAGAACATGATTTTCTGCCTCCAAGTCTACAAGATTGGTGTCATTTGCCTTGAGCTAAGACCACTGCTAAAAGACAAATGGAGCTTTGTGCTTACAGGCTATCTGAAAAGATTGCACCTCTTTGGCATAATGTTTCCAGATCAAAAATGCTGACTTTTCCTGTAATTTTCAGTGTTTCATTACATTTTTGAATTGCTTCTAGGATTGCAGTAACTAAATTTTGTTTTGTGAGTGAATGAAAATGTATGTTTTATGCTAAGATGTCTTTGACACCCCCTTTTCATCAGCAGTGTCTTTTACAGCTATACAGTTTTTCATTTCCTTGGAAGGTAGATCTATAAATTATGTTTCCTTATGGCATGGAAAGGAAATTATGAATGAGCTTTCATTGACATTCCAGGGTCAACAATGGAAAGAGACTCCCCTCTGGTACAGCTGCCTTTGAATTACCTTTTACCAGGAAAATATAAAAGATACAGAAAGGAGATTAGTTTTTTTTTTTTCCCTCCTGTAGAAAGTATGTAAAAGCCTTATTTTCTATTAAATGGCACTAAAAAATATAAAAGGGGACAGCCATGTATATTCATATGAATTCAGTAAAAAGTAATGGTACCAATGCACTGAAAACCTCAGGTTGTCCAAAGGACAAAGTGAATGGTGCTTTCAGCAGAAACAATTTCATATGAAAAAAGAACGAAGAATAGATTCAAAGCCAAGGCAAGATTGAAGGTATTTAAATCTTTTCTAGAGCACCTCAGTGCCTAGTTCTCTAATTTTCCCTAGCTTTACTTTCCCCATGCTTTTCTTCCCTTCTTTTTTTCTCAGTTCATCATAGACAAAGTTGGCAAAGAATATGAACTATTAAATTAATCATAGAATGTAAACTTTTTAAGGCGGCTCAGTGATGCAGTATGTTTTTCCACTTCCGGATGCTGCTTGGAATATCTCTCTTTGAAATCAGTGAAATATTGAAGAGTTAAGTTAAAAAAATAAAACCAGTGGTTCCCCTAAAAACATCAGCCTTCAGAACTCCTGAACTTCTTAGATACCTTTATGTGTTACAAACTAATAATTTGTTTGATATATGAAGAGGCATCAAAATAAGTTTCGAAAGGATAGCATAAAATGGCCCAATTCTTTTCTGCTTGATTTTAATAATTTATTCAGAAGAAAATGAAAATATGTAATAGACTTGTTCTGCCACCTTCTAGCAATCTGACAAGTAATTTTTTTTTGACAGAAAAGACTGACTGAAGACTGGTGAGAATCATTAGCAATTAGTACCTGAAATAATTCTGTTTGTTAAAGTTTATCTGAAAAATTAAACAAAATTCAAGTTCTCATGAGAAGTTTTTATTTCTGCCATATGCCTGAAGTGGCAAGGGGATACCTGATAGTGAAGATCTCTCTCTAGCAAAGCTTTTAATCATCCTTAAAACCCTATGAAATTCTGTGTGAATGGCATTTCTTCTTGAGGTCTTTGTTTGGAGACTGACTGCTGCAGTCAGTGTGAAATACCTGGTTGTGAGAGAGAAGAAAAGAGACACCCAAAGCTTTCCTGCAGGCATCAAGGGACACAGCATTAGCAGAGTGGAGGCATGCTGTGAATGCAGCCTGTGTGGATGGGGAGGGATGTGCCTGAAGTTACAGCAACTTTCCTTCACAGCAGATTGCAAGATGTATTGCTGGCAGTTGGAGCAAGACAGAGACTTGTTCACTTGGGAGCACGGAAAGTAAAGCTGATGAATTGGCTCTAGGTGCCAAATTACACATAAATAAGTTTGAAGTTCTGCAGTCTGAGTTTGGCAGCTGGAAAGTAGTGATGGGAGTTATGAAAAAGGATACCTCACATGTGCTTCTATAGAAAGGCAGTCTTGGTTTGTAGCAGGTAACATCTGAAAACTTTTGAATTGCAGTGGTAAGAAATATTTTTTCCAAATAGGAAACTTCTTCATTAAATTGGTTTTGTACTTAATATTTCATAGGTTTTGAATTTTCTACTAGGTTAAGAAGGTGGTCTGAATTTTGAATTTTAGGCATTTTTCTGATTGTGAGAATGAAAAGTTTAGGGAATTGGAAAGAAGGGTTGAATACTGACCCTTGTTGATGTTAGCTGCTCTAAAGTGTCCTTGAAGAGGATAAATTTGTTCTTCACTGCAGGAAAGATTTTGATATCTCAAGGAAGCTAAAGAGAGAAAAAAAGGTACAATCAAAACTAAGCTGTCAGTGGTACAGAAGCTAAGCTTTTTTTTTTTTTTTTTTGACACAGTGTATTTGTTTGCATTTGGAAAGAACATGACAGAAATAGAACAGATGAAGTTTTTAAAAATCAGATTACTATAAAAATTAGTAAAAAATTAGTTTATTTTAGCTAGTGAAGAGTATATAGATGCTAAATAAAATATAAGAATATTGCACAAAATTCATGGTGGGACTACTTTAAATATTAACTTTGCTAATATTTGGATAGTTTTTAGCATCAGATTGAAGTACAATTTATAATTATCAGTCATATTAAGAGACTAATTTTTGGAATCTGTCAATACTATGACCTTGCTTTCTGATCCACATCTATATTAGTTAAAATACCAAAATGAGGCTTTAGAAGCATGTTTTGTGTAACTGTCCTAGTGATGACTGTTTTTCTAAACAGAATTTTTTCAAGTCCTACTATTACCTGAAAAATGTATTTTGATTTTTGTATGTTATCAGAATTAAAAGGTGACTAAACAATTATTGAAAATAAATTTAGGAGTTGATGTTTTTTCCTACTCCTTGCTTTTTAGAAGTGAAACTTTTAAAAGAATCTTTGTTACTCAGAGTTGTCTTAGGAACTTGTGAACATGTCCTTTCTTTGCATATCTGTGCAAGAGTGCACTGCAAGTTAAAATCCAAGTTTCTGCAGAAGTGCAGTGCTGTTATTTCCTGGTGAGCTCGTGCTGATGCCAGTAGTGAGGTGTGCTGTGATGTGAGGAGCTGTGAGTCAGCAGAAATGTTACTGCTTCCCTCAACAAACATGAAATACCTGAGAGATGGACAGAAATATTTAGGTATTGGATGCTGTGGACAGGTTTAACAGAGAACCAGTGAGTCATGCACCTCTTTAACTCTTTGTTTAAAGCTAATCTGTATCTAGAATTTACTTTTAGCAAAGTTTAAGTTTGACCTTAATTTTCATTGGAGAAGAAATGGCCTTAGTAAAGTATTCACATATATTTACACTTCCTATGAAGTACAAGAAAGACTTAACTCTGTGGAAGGTTAAATTGTATATAAATCTAAGATTAATATTTTTAAACATTTCTGTGATTTAGCTTGCTTTTTCTTTCAAACACCATCCTTATTTATTTACTTTTAAATCCAGGGCTTCATTAATGCATCAAAAACAAATCTATAAAATAAATCCTCTTTCTGGCCTTTTAGGAGTTAACATAATCTTTAGAGTAAAATATAGCTATAGGATACTCAGATTTATAGTTCAGTTATATTTTAATCACTATGAATAGAAATGAGGAAATGTCATTAAAGATTTCATCAGTGTGACATGTAGGAAGGACATTCTTTGTAAAAGTGACAGCATCTGTAAAGAATGTACCTCCACCAAAAATGCTTTACCTAGAAGGCTACAAGTCTTCTGCTCACAAGTCTTCTGGCATTTTCCCCTTCCAGTATGGACAAGTACTTTACAACACATCCCATCAGAGTAGCCTTTAATTGTATTGTTGGTTATGCATGACTTCTATAATGTTTAGTATTGTAAAATTTAAGGATTAAGATTCTCTTCTACAAGATTACAAAAAAGTATGATCCCGTAGAATAAATGAAACTTGGAGAATTATGATTAAAATCCTTTTTATTTTAGAATAGAATGCAGATAGAAAAAATCTAGATGTTTTTTGATAGAATATGGCTTGTCCAACTCGATATGAGTAGGAATAAAATTGTTTTTAAATGCTGTAATACTCACTTGGCAATATTTAAAATTGACTATTATCTCTAAAAACACATAAGTTTTAGCCTGTCAAGTCACAATTAAAGTTGGGTTAAGTAGCTGATTAAGTCTCCCTATCAGTCTCAGGAATCTGTAGAATGTTTAATATTAAATACCTCTTATAATTTATGTACTTTTAATGTACTTTGCAAATACAACTGCAGAAGTAACGAAGAGCAGTGTTCTGTATGATGAGATGTGAATGAATTTATTTTGGTATATTCTCTAAATATTTATATGCAGGCAAAACTAGTTTGTGTCTCATAGCATTTATATGAATATTTATTGACCAAAGAGTCGTAGTAAAGAGGCTGCTTGCAATATTCTGGTCTAGTAGCATGAAGTTTATGGGAATTGAAAGGCCAGAGTATCCTCAACTATTGATCATTGTAGAGTTCTTGGGACTCAGCATCTTGCAGGACTGGATCTCAAAGTAATAAACTAATAATAAGGAATTGCTACTAAAAGTTCAGTTGCAATACCAGTCTTTGTCATAATCACTTAAGGATGCATTAAATATTAAGGGAAAGATTAGGTAATGGTTACAAATGATGGTGCAAACATTCTGATGGAATTTGTGTTCTGTTTTTTTTTAAGGTTTTGAATTAACCATACCTGATATATTACCCCAAATGAAGAATCAGTCTATGTAGAATCTTTCTTGAGTGCAGAAATTTCTGCTGGAATGGAGAAAGAAAAGTTTGCATAAGAACCTGTTGCAAAGACAAGTGGGTTAAGAGGTGGGTGTTTTCTGTAATACAGTAGTTCATTGTTTTGATTTTTTAATAAGTTTCAGTTTTTAAAAGAACCTACCAGTGTGGTGCTATTTGTGGTACTATTACAATATTCATGATTCTGTCCCATATAGCCAAGGGCTTGTTATAGCTGATGACATAAACTCAAGCACTGTTAGGGTACTTTTTGTAAATTGACACATATTTGATATTTTAATTCCAGGTAGATGTTAGAATAATTAATTTGGAAAAAAAGTAATTTTTCAAGATGATGCTTACTGGAATCCCCCGGGTGCTTCTTTAGGATGAGGTTTTGAATACTGATGTGGGTGCAGTGGAAGGAAGCTGTCAGTGTGCTCTCTGAGGTCAGTTTAAGTAGGTAGGCAGCTTTTCAGGAGGTAAATGTTAGGAAGAGAAATACTTTAGAAAGGTGGCTCCATCCGGGTCTCAAAGCAGTGCAGTGAGCTAATGGAGAGTTGTGCTGGCTGGGCTGAACAGCTCAGCTACTTCTGCATTCCACAATGTCCAGCTGCATTCTCAAGCTCAAGGCTTGAGAGTTGGCTCTTACATAGTTTTGATTTTTCTCCTATCCTGTTGCTCAGCAGCCACAGAAGGACAGATACGATGATTCCATTCGTTCCAGTTCCACTCATAGCTCTGGCTATCATACTCGGTCAAAGTAAACACAGGATCACTTCTTTAGAGAAAAAAGTTTATAAAGATTTTACTCAGTTTTCTGTAAGCTATCAACCCATTTGTAAATGGTAGAGGGAATAACTGTATTAAATAATCCATAAAAAATAATCGTAATGAAGCTGTGCTTTGGAGCAAAACGTCATGTTTCTCCTTGAAACTGTGGTTTCCATTCCAGTATTTTTATCTTTTATAAAACTACCCCTAATTAGTGTGTCTAAAGAGTGAATAATACCTACAATATTTAATACTCAGGAAGTATAAAAACTATAAATACATCACATTTTAAGGCATTAAGGAAACTTTTTCACTATTAAGCCAAGCAGTGGAACAGGTTGCCCAGCAAGGCCATACCATCTGCATCTGTGGAGGTTTCCTAGACCAGACTGAATAAAACTTTGAGTAACTTTGAGTCTGACTTCACAACTGACTCTGCTTTGAGCAGTAGTTTGAGCTGGGGCCTCCTGAGGTGTCCTCCACCCTGAATTATCCTGTAACAATGTGTATGGTGGTGATGAGCACAACTGCCTTGTCTCTCATGCTGTGAGCAGGACTTGGAGCCAGCCACCTATCTTACTCCTCAGCATGTCTGAGAAAGTGCTGCGTTTCCCATCAGTATGGATTTTTTGACCAATATGATGTCTATTACATAGTTTTATATGTGTATATATATTTATATATTGCTATGTAGATCAGTGTGAGTTGAATTTTAATTACAGGAATGGTACTGTACAAGTTGAAAATGTGTGTGTTTTTGCAACACTTCTGCTTTTTTTCAGAAGCTGGCTGTAGTCTTTGTATGAATGATGTCAAACTCTCTCATAATTAACTATTTTGAAAAGTTGCTTCTCTGTGCTGGCCCCTGATCATTGTTTTACAGGAACTTCAGCTTACACATTAATACAATTTTTTTTTGTCCCAAGTGAGAGGACAGCATTTTAAGTCAGAGTAGTACTGAGAGTGGACAATGAGGTACATAAATTGTGAAATTCCTTTTTCACATCTGCATTGCTTGAGGGTTCATTTAAATCTGATAATGTTTTTGAATATAACCTAGCTTCAGCTGTTAAGCAGTGGACTCAACCCCAAAGTTTAAATGAATTTGCTGAGATAGTCTCCTTTTTAGTTTTAAACCCATGGGTGAAAAAACCCATGAGAACACTACCAATTCTTTTATAGAACACGAACAGTTATTATTTGACTTGGGAATGAGGAGTTTGATAACATAGTTCTTGGAAAGCAGGACAGCTTTTCTTGCAGAGAGAGTAGTACAAATCCCTTGTTGTCATATTCAGCAGATGGCAGCATGCATGTTAACTGGCTGGGTATCTGCTCAAATCTTTTAGCTGCCACGCCATATTGATGAGCAAAGTAATTAATTTGTGAGTGTCTTTAAGGTCAATCACAGTGGAAGCTTTCAGTGTGTTAATATAAAGTATCATATTTACCCTGAGGGTGCACTGTCACAGCAGGTAGAAATTAATTGTGAAATTAGATCATTTTCTTCCTAGAATACAACCATGTTGAAAAGAAGGAAATATATAAAACCAGTAGAGTACAATTCAGAAGCCCAGTGTTTCAAACATTAAAACACAAATATGACATTTCCACAAATGTGTATCTGAGTGGCACCAGGATCAGGGCCTGGGATTAGGCCATGAATGGTCATGCAAAAAGGAAGGGAAAAATAAAGGGGATGACCAAGCAAATGTTTGGTCAGCAAATAATAATGTGATTATTTAATGCCAGTACTCATGTCATTTGTATTTGGCTGGTCCTGTTTTATAATAGCAGATCATAGGTGTGGAGTAAATGACGTTTTATCAAACTCTGAAAATAAATAATGAAGGCATATGATAACTATGTAAAACAAATTGCCATATTAGGTAGAAAAACCCCCTTGGTTTTTACAATCGACATAGTGTTTTTCATTGTAATCTTGTCAGATTTGCAGAAACAGGAATAATGGGATATTTAAGACAAAAATCTAAAATGCTGTCTTATTTTTCCACTATGCTGAATTTTGCCCAAGGCTGTCAAGGTGAACTCTTCTGTGTGAAAAATGCTGTAGACTTTGACTGTTGCAGAATATTGTAAATATTCCTTTTTAGCTGTTCAAGAAACATTTCTTCTGTTTGTGTGTTTGTATAAAGTGAATTTTAAAGCCTGCTGATGGCATTTGTGTAGATATGACAAGAAATCGGTATCTCGCTATCTTCCATTTACTTAAAAAAGGTTAGTGAGATATTGGAGTCACCTAACATAAAAGAATCATTATATTGTGACCCAAAAGAATCAATCACACAGACTACTCTTAATTTATGAGTGCTAATTGCTGATTTGTACCAAGTCCTGCATATCTCACAAGAAACCTTACAAGTAAAATTTGTTCAGAAAACTGTGAAAATTTCCCAATGAGTAGATATTTCTTATCTAGTTACAGATAATTGCCAATAAAGGAACATGCTGTTTTTGCTCACTGATTTAATGAAAAAATCATTCATTACAATTGATGTTCTCTCTGAAGCAGTGTAAGCTCCTGATCCTGAAGAGGTTTATATGCATAGTTATAATCGTAGATAATGTTAGTAGGAACATCAGTTAGTGAAGTTAATAAGAATGTTGCCTGTCTGTATTTCCATCACTATGAAGTGAAGCATTTATTACAATTCAGATGAAATGTGTGTGTAGGGATTTATAAAAATAGGATCTTCATTTAACTAGGTTTGTTGAGGTTATTTTTTTTCTCCCCGACTCTTAGAACTAAGTTCTAAACTAACCATTTTTTTGCAGATTTTTTTGTTAATTTTGGATGCAGAATTCTGAAACTTTTTTGATGCCTTATTCAAATTTTTTATGGAGATCTAGGGATGTGCATAACCTTCAGAGAGCTTTCCAGTCAAACCGTAAAGAAACCACATTGGGTTTCCACCCTATGTTTCATATTACAGAGGCTCCCCTTCTACACCCATCCGTGGAAAATTTAGTTCCTGTAATATAGGACATAGTGGGTTCATTCCCCAGCTAATTGATTTTTGCAGTTAATATGGAGTGTGAGTCAGGTGGATCTTCTGTAAAAGTCAAGAACAAACTATTATAATATATTTGACAGGATGTAGGGAACACAATACATAAATCAGTGTTCCTGTCTTTGTTCAGGTGTATTCATTTCTCAACTGATTAAAGAGGACTGGAGAGAAAGAAAAGCTTTATTCGCATAATAACATCTATTTTTCTTTGGTTTGCATTTAAAGGGAAATATTTGATTTCTCATGTTTGATCTTGTTACAAAATAAATGCCCATATAAAACCACTGCTCAGAATATTAATGTAACATTGAAAGAATGAGATGAACGAAGAAAAATAATTACCTCTAGTGTAGGAAGGCTTTAAAGGTTTTTTGCAGACAGGCTATGAACATTAGTTTTGATTAATTCATTCAGCCAAGAAAGCCAACAGTTTGGACCACTGTAAGCTTTGTTTCATTCCTTTATAGCTGTCACTCTGCTGTGCTGAGACGCCTGCAATCGAGTTAGAAGTTATCAGCACTGTCTAGCCTCTGCTGAGTAGTTTACATGTACATCCATTGCAGTGGAAATTCTGTTTGCCTTGTAAAAATCATCAAAACTGTCCAAATGACTGTAGTCAGTTTTTGTGTATAGACTTTCATATTTTAATGCAGTTAAGCATAATATGAAAAAGAAGGAAAATTTCTGAATGGGCAGATCTGCAGTGTGAACCAGGAAGAGAATGATAACAGCTTGTAAATTTTTAATGACTTCTAAATTCTCTGTGTGAATTAGTTACTTGGAAAGTTACTGAAGCCCTTAACTGCCTTAATAATATATTTTCTATGGACATCTGTCAGTTTATATAATAATTAAACAACTGTTTAATTTATATTTTATATAAATTTATATAACAAATTTATATAACAAATAACTGGATACTAGAAATCACAAAGAAGGCACACAGTGGCTCCAGACAAACTTCTGACAGAGGCTGAGAAATCATCAAATCCCTGTATCTTTTAGTTGAGAAGATGCTTTTTCCTTCTGCCAAGGTGTAGGATTTCTTTGCTAAGGTATGAGGCTTAAGTTCAAAAGAATATTAAATACTTGAAAACAATTGTCCAGAAGAGGAAAAATAATGTGATTCTTTTTGGGGGTCTGTTTGAACAGTAGCAGACTGGCATGGCATGAACAATGTTAGAAAGTGTTTGGGTTGACTAGCTCAGAGTTTTTTGATCCTGTTTCCTACAGGAGAAAAAAGTAAACACTTTGTTTTTTCCATCCTTCATCTTCCCCTTAATTTTTTGAAATGAAATGTTGGCTAATTTAATTCAATTTTCAGAAAGGGATAGATGTGTCAAAGAAATTATTTTAATATTAGAATTTTGGAGAAAAGTATTCGTGGTGGTACTAAGAAGTACTCCTAGTATAGGTCTCTCCTAAGTGAGGAGAGACCTACATGAGCACTACTTGCAGAGAGATCTTACATTTCAGTGTTCTGTTTGCTAGCAAGGTGATCAGCATATCTTTACTTCTGAAGCAGTCACGGGCCAAAGGAATCTCTTATGCATTTGATATTGAGCAGTCCTTGAACAAGAACATTTTGAATGAGAAGTATTCCTAATCTTTTATTATTAATATTCTGTTGGAGTCGATGACATTGGTTTGATGGTTTCTTGTTAAATAATCCAGTTTCTGTGTACAAATGCTTAGAAAAAGAATATCTGGGTTATATCACTTTTCAGATTGATCAATACGTGTCTGTAAACTATATGGGTCTGTGACAAAATATATTAGAATAGTACAAAATGGTATTATCTTATAGACCTGTAACTACCACTGTATTCAAACATTTTTGAGTTATGTGTTGGATAGAGAAGTACAATTACCTTTGAAAGAGCAGGCTCTCTTGGCTGGCAGGAGGCCATTGTTACTGAAATTTCCTTGTTAGATTCTGTAGGAATGTGGTTAGCTATGTTCTAAAATGTAATTTCCCAGTTAGTCGCCTTCACCTAAATAAAATTAAAAACATTCTGCATATTTTGATTGTTCACAAGCATTGAACTAGTGGATCTTGATTTTATTATTCATTTTAAATTGAGAAAATGTGTTGCCTAACTAGATTTAGCATATTAATTCTATGAATTATATTGCTGTTAATCTAAGAATTAAAAACTACCTTTTTCAATCAAAGCTCTATAGAAATCTTGCTGAAACATTTATAATGGTCTCACTTTTTCCTAAATGTTAAATGATGGCTTTTAGAAACATGCTAAGGATTTTAATGCAACTTTGGTCTCCCATTCTGTGAGATTGACTGAAACAAGATCAAAGGCATTTGTAAAAAACAAAACCCGATACAAACAGTAGGTGCTTTCCCAAGAAGCTTTGCATGACACAACAAAAATTTGTAAAGATGGCACAGCTCTCCAGGCTAGTAGAAGATGTTAGAAATACTTGCATAAAATTCTGCTATTTGTATTTCAGAATTTCAGCTGCAGTCTTCAGGTGGGTTGATTGAAAAGTTGCATATGAAACTGTTTATATTAATTTGTTTTTATATGTATACAACTTATGTACACAGAGGGAAGACGAACTGAAATAGTATTTCTGGGTTTTTAAACAGTTTTCATTATTTGTGAGGAAAAATGGTGGGTTTTGGTAACTTAGAGGGTACAAAGTAGAAGGAAATCTTCTTGATTAGTCTTGATGTTTTCTGGCCTCATTAGTTAGAGATTTTTTTAAAAAAAGTTTGGTGTCATGTTCTAGACAATGTTTGTGCAGTGCAGATATTTATTATACACATAGCTGTAGAAGGGAAATGAAGGTAACAGAGGGAGAACGGCTGTGAACAGAGGTAAAAAAAGAGGGAAAGGACTGAAACAAAAATATTGAGTGACAAAGCAAAACAGAAACTGAAACGAATTAAAAAATTATTTTTATCTTAATTTCTGATTCCCTACTTAGGCTGAAAAGCACCAACCTTAAGCACATGTAAAAACATGTGTTTTACTGAAGTTGTCTTATTTTGAGTTATGTTATAAAGTTTGAGTTTCAACTAATTAAAACTGAAAATGAAAAAAAAATCCCTTATTTGTAATATTTATAATCAACTCTCAGTCAGTGAGGACTTGTGATACAACCCTGTGTCATAGACTTCGTTCTTTTTATGGATATGGCATTCCATACTTAGAGGGGGAGCTGACTTGAAATTGAGGAACATTTTGAAATTTACTCTTCATTAGTTTGCAATATGCTGTTCCCAAGAGTCTTGGTTTGCCTGGATGCTGACCTTTAAGTCACTGTCAGTCAGTGTAAATGACATATATAACATGCATACATGGCTAAGAAAGCTGTTTCTGTTGTGTAACACAGAGCCTTAGAAATATTTAATGTCACTTAACTTTCAGGCAGAAGAAAGCAAACCCTTAGGATATGGTTGTTACAGTAGTTTGGTTTTTTCCCCCTTGTATAAGGTACAGTGATCTTAAAATGTAGTTTAATTGCTGAGATGATGAAGTGTCCCTTATACTGGAAAATATTTGTGTTGATGTTTTTGTTGTCCCTTTTATATCTCAATATCTGAGTCACAGTCAGAATTGAAGGAACACTGTCTTTTCCTCTCAAGAAGAACTCTTGAAGAGTGCACACTGCTGCCTTGCTATCACAAAGTAGCGTCATGAAATGTGTGAGCTAAACCTCAGTTAGGTGTAGCAAAGAATGAGCCCAGCTAACTGGAATTTACCCATGTCTACTTGGACAATGCAAAGTTTACTCAATTCTTACTTTTTTCCTGTGGTGCCAAACTCAGTGATTTTATCTCTCTATTTTTAATTGTGTTTATAAAAACTAGTGCAGTTTTGCCTTCTGGTTTCTCTACTAGGCTCAGACCAGGAGCTATCAAGCAAATACTGGAAACATTGAGACTGTGTCTAACTGTTGTTGCCAATTAAAAATGGTGGAGTGCACAGATCCTGGGTATCATTTTGTTTCTTCTATAGGTTTCAGAGGTGTAATTGCTGGAAAAATAGATTTCCTATGAACCCCGTGATAAGCTACCCACATTGTACCCAGTCACAATTTATACGTGGGTGAGGTCAGGCACAATTTACTTGGTGTAGCAGATGTGCTGTCTGGAGTATTTTACTGATTTTATATGTTGGTGTTGGTATGGTACTCCTTCATATTACAGTGGTCTAGATCATTGCAAATTAAAATAGAGATTAGATGAAAGTCCTTCTTTGTATTTGCTCTACTCTCTAAGTGTGGCATATGGTCTTGTACAGACTAGGAGTTAATTCCGTGCCAGATTAAATACTGGAAATGTCAACAGCAAATGAAAACTAAGCAAAAAGAAAAACCACAAGAAAAAATGGAAAGCACAAAAGGTATCCATAAGTGTAAGCATATAGTATTAGGGTTTTTATGTTAATAAATATGTCAAAATCCATATAATTTTTCACTCTCTTGTAGAAATTTAATGGCCCCAGGGCATTAGCTCATGAATCACTTCATATCTATTACCTGTTCCAACTGCCCTGTGTATGAATCACTAAAGGAGTGGGCTAGTATGGGTCTGCTAGGGCCTATGAATTCCTGTGGGGAAAAATGTGTCAGGAGAAGTGGTGACAGAATTTAATGTCATTTGGTGTAGACCCAAGTGTAGACCCTGTCTGTCCTTGCCCTGTGCATTCTTGTTGGAGGAAGCCAGGGGTCCTTTGAAAGATGACTCTTGCTTGGGAGCCAGTCTGAGGGGCTTCTACAGTTTCAGACTTTTAGCATGTGCCTGTATGAAGAGGCCTGTAAATGATATTAATGTAAGGAGGAGATACAGGAAGGTTTTCTCTGAGTGGACATGATTTGGTAGTGTGGGACATCAGAATAATACTGGTGAGTGCAGTAAGTTTCTGCACACAAAATGGAGTGTGCACAAATTCTATGCCCTTTCTGGCTTGAACTGTCACACACTAAGATTACAGCTTCCACCCTTCCTCCTTTGTATTTAGTATGTGTCTGTGGTTTTGTCAGCTTCACGTCTCTCTGGGGTGTTAGTCTCTCTGGGGAATGGGAAGCTTTTCCCCTCAGATTAGTGCAGGTTGGAAACTTCGCACCAACCAAAGCACCTGTGTGTGTGTTGCGTACTGAGAAGATCAGAATGCCACAGGTTCATCAGGCAATGGATTGATGGCACAGTTTGGTCAGAAGGGGGCTGGAGCCATAATAAGCCACTAGAGCATGTTGGCATTTAAGAATGAGCCGAGGGGTGTTAGAACACTGGGGGATGAACTGGGTAAAAAGCTTCAAGAGAAGGCTTTGCAGCCTCAACAGCAGTAGAGGGACTGATGACAATTATCTCATCAAGAGAAACAATCACGTAATAATACTGTGATCTGTGCTATTTCAGGCAGTGCTTGAACTAGTGTTCTTGCTTAGATAAACCATCTCCCTTGCATGATGTCTTTCTTTCCTGATTTCTGGTTAACAACTCCAACTATCTTTTCTATAGAGTTCATTGAAGACTGAAATTGTTCAGCTGTGAAAATCATAATGGAATTCATTTTGATATGTGAAGTTTGGAGGAATAAATCTGAAGCTCCATCAAACATTTCAGTCTCAGAAGTACCACAGCCAAGATATATTCCAAGAGGTGATAGAAACTGTGGCTTCATAATTTAACAACAGCACAGTTTTATCATTATTGTTCCTTATATGTAGGTGTGAATATATATGAAAACAGGAGTTCAGGAATACTTGGGAAGTTATTTCCCCTAAACCTCAAAATTGCAAGCAATTATTTAGCAATTATTAACTTACACACTACCACATCCGCTCTAAGCAGACATGGTGGTGTGTAAGTTAATCCACAAACCTTCATTTCTGAAGACATGTGCTGAAGACACATGTAGTAGAATGTATTGGATAAACTAGAATATTATCCACATTCAGTCACTGAGCTGAGACATCCAGGATTTGGCATTATGTATGACAGTATCTTATCAACCTTGTAATGCTCCACTGTGCTTACCAGCTTTTCAAGACTAGGCAAAAAATTATAATTTAAGTTGTAATTAGTCTTTCTGATGCTTAATGGATCAAACATGTCCACCTTTCTGCTAAATCTCAGTCTTCCAGCTAAGAAAAGTTGACAATGGTGATTAAAAAGTGAAAGCATCAACATGTGTGAGAAATCTAATGAGAAATGTTTTATTACAATGAAAAAAATTCTGAAACCCAGTTGAAAATTAAAGCAGAAAAACACTAAAATGGGATGTAAAAATGTTTCCTGTCTGAAAACAGTAAAGTGGCTGTCAACTGAAAAAAATCAATATATTTGCTTAATGATTTCATTACTGATTGTTTAGTTTCATTTGTACGTGTAAAATTTCATAGAAAATTCTTGCAAATTGACTCAGAACCAAGACTTCATAGTTTGGATGAATGTGAAAATGCTTACCTAGTATTCTAATCAGTTTGATAGTAATTCTCCAGATAAGCAGACTAAGAATTGACTAAGGTCAGTGTCTAATTACTGTACACTCAAAATGATTGTGAGGGTTTGGAGAGAGTGGGAAAGAAAACAATTTATTTTTGTGTGAAAGTAATAACCTGAAAATGAGATATGCCTGATATTGTGTTTATTGATGATTCATCTGAACAGCTCCATAACCACAAAGGAAATAGCTTTCTGTTAAGGCACTGTAGAGAGAATACTATCTGAAGAGGGCTTATTGCTTCCTATCCTTCATGAAAAGATGTGGCTTTTAATGAAATATGCATAAAAGTCATTTTAGATATGTGACCTACATAATAACACTCATCCTGAGAGGCCAGGATAGAAAATTTTTCTATTCAGAATAATTAAACTCCCCCTTTGTATTATTCCTCATTAATTCAATATTCTTCTAAAAAATAAAGCTCCCACAACAGTTTCAGTAATCAGCTTTTCAGATTTATGAGCTATTTTTATGCTAGTATTGTTCTGTGAGACAAGGCTCCCTGATCAATTGCCAGGTAACTGTTTCAGTCTTTTCCCAACACCCTGCTAATCCAGCACGTTAAATTATTTTTAATTGAGTAACTTCATTATTCAAAAAATCCCCTTTGTCATGATTCTGTAAACATTAACAGTATCTTATACAAACAATTATCTAAATATAGTCATGTTGCTTCCTTCATCCCCATATCTCTCTTGTGCAGAATAGAAAAAGTTCCCAAGCAAAGAAGGAACATATTGGAAAAATTAAAGAAGCTTATTGTCATTTAAATTATTCCCCAAAGTAATCAGAGGTCCAGATATAAGACAGTTTTAAGAAAAATTTTGAGAGGCACTTTCAGTATACTTTACTGTATAAAAACCAGTTGTTTTGCTTGTCTGCAAGGAAATGTTCTATCTCAAGCCTTCATAAGTACACATACAATGAGAATGTAATAATTAAGACTAAGCAGAAGTGATTCAGGTAGTGTATTTTCAGGTTGAAATAATGAAGAGATTACAGGGGCAGTTTGCTTTAAAGCAGTATGTTTTGTGTTACCCAAAATGATGGAATCATTGAAATTAATATTCATGCATTCTTTGCTGCATAGTTACAGCGTACTGGCTGCCTCCTTTTCAGCTGAAGAGTGGCTTTTTACATTCAAGTGCTCTTCCTGAAACACTTTATTATTCCAGCAACAGTCACAACAATGCCTCTCCTAAAAAACACCTAAAAGGAAATGAAAGGTGTGTCTGAAAGGATCAAGAGGGACTGAGGGGGAAGATGGTGTAGCTGCCTTTTCTACAGCATCTTCTTTGTTCTCGTAATGACTCAGAAATGCTTGACATTCATGACAGAAGAAGAAATCTTTGCTGTCTATAGTGAAAACTCTATATTTTATGATTTCTTGTAAGACTCCTTCACATAACAGTATTCTTATTTTTACCAAGGGTGAGAAAAAGGTATTTACATCATCACACATATATATTCAATGTTCCCTTGATCAAAACTTAGGCCTCCAATATATTGCAGCAGATTAAACAATGTAGCTATAGAAGATACCTGAGCTGCCATTACAGCTGGATTTTAGCTCTACATGCTGCTGAGGGTCAATCATTATTAATTCTGTTAATTTTTCACCTAACAGCAGCTCACATAGTAGACCTCACAGCGCTGCTTTCTCTTCATGACTCATGCTTAAGGCAATGAAGACAGAAGGACTTTCTACCCAGACTTCAGGCAGACCAGTTGTAAAGTAGCTGATAGATCAAATAAATGCCTCTCTTGATGGAAAGAGAAACCTGTGCAGGACTTCAGTGAATTTGTTGTAACATCATTTTAAGGAATCCAGATATCTGCGTGGATGATTTAGAGCCTCTGTAGTGAGTAATCAGAAGTTGACATGTGCTAAAGGCAGCTAAAGGTATTGTGGGAATCATCATAAGGAATAACAATCTGTGCTGATGTGATTGTTTTTGTAAAGTCCTTTGTGGGAGTCTTTTTAGATTGGATAGAAATATGCGTGAATTTTGGAGGCTGGACTGCTAAACCATGGTGTCATGTATGGTAGTGTGCCTGATTTTGTCTTCGAGGAAAGTTATGTGTTGTTATTCAGTGGTCTGAGTCATCATTGCTGTTGTGAGTGTATCCTTGAATGCAGACTATTCCTCTTTATACTACTTTGAATCCTGTCAATTATCTCTGCATTTCTCAGTTCATGTCCCTGCTGTATCTCCCTGCCTTATGCTTTTAGTCCAGCTATTTCCCAGTTTCTCTCTCTGGCAGTTTCCAGTCACAGTGCCTGACTATGCTGTCCATGCTTCAGTGTCTTCCTTATCATTTGGCCCCTGATATACCAGACTTCTGGTAGAAAATGCTCAGTTGTGTCTGAACTAGAAAAATCATTGGAGAAATATGAAGGAAATAACTAAAATGTTATTTTTATTAAATCCTTTCTGTTCCTGTGGTTTTGATGTTTTAGTTCTGTATTTCTTATGGTTTCATTGTGAACCTAATTTTATCTTGGTAATTAGTTTGTATATGCAACATCTGTATTTACATTTACCATTATACATATATATCTGCATTATATCTTAGTTTGAATATACATTTATAATTTAAATATTGACTATTGATCTTCTCAACTGGGAAAACTTTCTGGGGAGAAAATTGTTTCAAACTCCTGCTTTTCTCCCATCATAATTTACAGTTAGTAAAATAATTTTTGGATTTTGAAAGGAAGAAATCAAATTATTGGCGTAACATGGGTAAAACAACAGAAGATGGATAGGATAAAATGATGCATCACTGTTTTTAGTGCATTCAGTCATTTCTTTGTACTTGAGAGGAAGCCGGGACTAGGGGGTGTCAGTTCCAGTGCTCACTATTGCATACCTAGGCACGGTTTGAGGACCAATTTGAAGAACTCGAAGGATACCTAACACTGCAATAAATAAACCAGCTGCCCATCAGATAGATCTCCAGTACTGTAGTAAAGATCAAAGGTTGTAATTGTGGTGTGCTACATGAAGAAAATGTGGATACTAAATGAGCCTCGTAGATATCTCAAAATTCAGTAAGTTAATTCAAAAGCTGGGAGAGGTATTCATGCTTCACTGTGTGTAGGATGATGAGGGGAAATTGCTGATCTGATGTGGAGAGGAAACCCAAATACCTTTGTCTCTGAAGTTGGCGAATAGCGTGCAAATGTGGGTCCTGAGGGATATTAATGAAAGCAGGAAAGGGGCACCCTGGTTTTGCCTCCCTGGAGAGCTCGTGCCAATACTCTGTAGCTCCTTGTTATAATTTATGCATTTTCTAGAAAATTGGAGTGTTGTGGTGCTAATATTAATGCAAGCCTTTCAAGTTTTTTGTTTTACTGAGGGAGGGTTGGAATTCACAGAAAGTAGATATTATGAAGAAGATGAAAGGCTAAGTATGAATCTGATCTTGTATTTAAAAATCCAGGAATGATTGTTATTAGTTCTTAGGCTTTTACATCCTTCTTCTTGATGAAGCAATTTTATTCCTTTCCCTTGTGTGCCTTTTTGAAGAACATAGGGTAGGGTTTTATGTACATCAAGCCTATACTTTGTTTTGCAATATTGATTTATTGTTAATTGGGCTAGAACTAACTCTGAATACAGATATTTCCACATACTCTCCTGTTACCATTTATGAAATGAGGAGAAATTAGATTATGGGAAAGCGCACTTTTGGATTGGCCTCTTCAGGGACAGAAGCCACAGACTGTGTTCTCGTATTCATCCTTCTCTTTCACAGACACTTCACATGGTGCACATAAGTCTTCCTGCTCCTTGTAGTAGAAGAGCAAGACTTGCCTAGTCCTGTGTGGTTTTGCAGGTACTGGAAATGTGTTAGTCCACTTGCCACTGAGCATTATGGTTTGTACAGCTAATTTTTATTATCTAGCAGTTCAAGAACTATTTTTTTATTCTTTCTAAGGATTTTAAAGAGTTTTTCACGTAGTATGTCTGATTTTTTCCTGTCTTTGAGCATTGTTTTTAATACCTCTTTCACCCTGGAAGTCTACCACACCATTTGGAAGCTGAGCACAAGGCTCCAAGTGATGTGTCTGCCTCTATTTAAATTCAACAGCTATCAGCTTAAATTATTGTGCTTCAAAGCTTATTTATTATAACATGAAGCCATTCTTTTCCTTTTTTCTCTCTTGTCTCCTGCCTTCTTTCCGCTTTCATTAGCAAAGACTGAAAGACTTGGGTACTCAAAGGCAGATTTGCATTTCCTGTGTTTCCAGTCTAAATACATTCTATTTGCTTATGAAATTAATTTTAGACAAATGAAAAAATTCCCTTCCAATTATGTTTTATAAATTTATAGTAGTGTAATAGTGGTTTTCCTAATCCATCATAGAAGCTGTAGTATTGTATTTATCCTCATGTATTTATGGATGAAATAATGTTAATTTCAAGCTGTCTCTTCCATTTGCAAAACATAATTTCTCACTGTAAGCATTTGTTTCTTTTTCTCTGTGCACAGGCTTTAAAGAGCTTATGCAGTACAATTTATAGATGAAGTTCACTTTCTTGTATTGCAGCTATAGATCTCCTAAATGTAGGTTAAATGCAGCAGGACAAAAAGTAGTTTTGACACCAAAAGGGGTAAAGCTATGCTAAAAGATCAGGGAAGCTGGTCAAGACAATTTTTGAGTATTTGGTGGTTTTAGGTTAGGATTCTGTGTCTGCTTTCCTTAGACACTATTAGTTAGTTTGTTTCTTGAGTTTTGTTTGCTGAGTCTAGGACCTTATGAGTGTTTGGTGACGACATCAGTGAGGAAGGAGGAAAAGTCTCCAGAACAGGTTTTCTGGAGTGAATGCTGAGGAAACCACTAGGCTCAGAGTATGACAGTGGCCAGATTATGCCTTCTAGACTGCCCCTTAATGCCTCTGTAATTCTGAGGGCATTGACTTCTGACTTCCTGATGTTCTTCACTTGTCTGTCTGTCTATCTATCTATCTGTTGTCTCTTTGAAATAATTTCTACTGCCTGCACCTTCTAGCACTAGCTATAATGGAGTAATGAAGGTAGCTACCTGGTAAGAATTTTAATTAAAAAATGCTTATGTAACATCACAATTTGCATAACAAAAGATCACAGCAGCTGAGAATAGAAAACTGCTGTTATCATAAATACATATGTCATGATGAATATTTAACATATCTCTTCAATCTAAATGTAAGTACATTTTGTTGTGTATTTAATTTCTTCTTTCTTTCTCTGAGTTTTACCTAGATGGCTCCATTTTAAACAGGCATTATGAAGAAATTAGTAATGCCTGAATGTTATCAGCCTGAAAACAGTGCCAAAAGGTAATCAAATGTTAATGTAGGTCAACATCATCCCATGAGTCAGCACTGAGACAGGGCACTTTTATGCATTCAAGGTCAGCATCAATTTCTTCCTATTAATATTGTTTGTAATATTCAGTGAGGCACAGGTTTTTCTCCTTGTATTTGAGGCAAGATTTGTATTTTGATACTACATGCAGACATAGAGCATTCTGAGCTAGAGTATTTTTTTCAGTTATATAGGTGTTTAACCATTTAAAACCTGAATAAAAACACTTTATAATATAGCTGCTCCTTAGATATATAATTTTAAATCATCTTCATAATTGTTATTTTCTCAGAGAGAATTTGAGAATTACAAAACAATAAAATGTCTCACAAAATAGCAAAGAAGTCTAGGAGTGCATGCATTTATTGGTGTGCTCCTCATAAAATCTGTTCCTCTATAAGTGATGATTCCTCATATTGAGCTCACAAAACAATTTGAACACGTCACTGTATTAAGGAATTATCTAATTCTGCATTTTAAAGCACACCTTGAATGAATTTTAGTTTATAATTAGTAAAACAAAAAAGCCAATTCTGTTAAATTAATCAAAAGACTTGCATTATTACCTCTGAACTGTTAATTAAACCCCAAATACTGGAACCACCTGGAATATCAAACATAATGGATTGTGAGGAATTACTTCTAGAGTCAATTTCCTGTGATTTGTTTGTGGAGAAAAAACCCAGGCCATTTGGTATTTTTAGATTCTTGTGGTTGAACATTCTGACTGAACATGAACATGCTATTAAATAGCAGATGTCAAAGTAAACAGATCCAGAATGCTAAGAGAGATGTTTAAAAGTGGTAAAAATACCATCATCCTTTTCTATTTCCTATCAAAATACAAAATGTGGAGCACAGGCACATAAAACCACTTGAAAAGACAGCTTGTCATACTTCTGGGTGTATTTGGGAAAATAACACATTTCACTGAAATGCCATGGAAGATTAACAAATTAATTATGTATAAGCTGACCTCTTATATCCTTTGGCTCTCACTGCTATCTCATTCTCTCTCAATGCCACTCTGATACAAATTTAATTGGAAACACAGTTCCTTATGCCAGTTTGAGTTTGGGTTTAGTTGTCTTGCACAGGGAAGATTACCTCTAAAAGCAGGAAACATGCATACTCTTTAATAGTTTTCCTTTACTTCAGATAAGAAACCTAATTATAAGGAATATGGAATGCAGAAACTGCTGAACTCCATATTGACATTATGATTAAACAGAATTTCTTTGCAGATTCCTCAAAAATAAAACAACAGCATTCTGTAAACAGCATTAAGTACATTACATGCAAGAGACCTTTCAGAGAAGAGCAGATGCAAGAAATACATATCATCTGCTCAACTAGTCACTACGTTTCCAGTATAAAGCTTGTATGTATGTTTTTCTGTAGTTTTAGGGACCATTTAAAATGAATCAAGTGATGTAGCAAAAGAAAGGATCAGTAAGCAGAGCTCTGCATTTTCACCCTTGAAATTTTCTCTTGCTTTTGCTTTTCATTGGTTTATTTTATTAATTTATTCTCTCTGTTTCTAATGACTTACTATTCATAACACTGTCATTAAAATATCATTTGCACAGAAGCATAAACAGTGTAAAGAACAGGATGCACAAGAAATAGCATAAGAAAACAGCAGAAACTTTCTGAAACCATATGTCCTTGAACTCTTTACTGCTTATGTGTTCTTCCTTCATGCTACTGGAGGTGTCCCGAGGCCATATTTGTCAGAATACTTAGGGAGCCACAAGCAGCCGCATCGAGTAGCTGCAGACAGGAGCACGAAGTGAGCCTGTCCTTCTCTTTCCTAACCCTGTACCACATTGAGTGAGTGCTGTAGGAAGGAACATGTCTGTTGTATAATGAAGGAATGTACCTGTGAATTGAATAGAGGTGATTGGAAGTCACAGTGGCAAGGGCAATAATTGCTACTTTTTCCAGAGATTTGCAGCATGTACTGGTGGTGTACCACAGGCCAAGTCTGGGATCTAACTTCATTCTCCAAGGAAACCCTTCTATGTTGTCAGCTGCACATACATTCTCCTTCTCCCTTCTCTTAAATTTTCTGTCGGTTTAGAAATAAAGTTAGCTGGTGTAAGGCAGCAGATATCCTATATCCTGCAAGCTTAACTTGACCTTTAGAGATTAAATTAACACACTTTTATCAGTAATAGTATTTTTTCTCTCTGAATTCCTTGGACCTGCCTGGTCCCACAATATTATTGATGCTTTTCTGAAACAACTGTGTAAACTGTATGTAAAATTTATACTCTATTCTAAGCCATAAAGCAATAGCTGTGGGGAATAACAGCACAGATGCTTGAACATTGTGAATCCAGTGCTTTAGACTCTGCATTTTGGAGGGATGTGTGAAAGGAGATAGGAGGTGCCATGGAGCATGCTAGAGAAATGCTGGAGGAAGGAGATAGGGTTGTGTGATGGGGAAGAGGGGTGCTGTACAGCACAGCCCCTCTGGGAGTGGACTCTAGGGCTTGCATGGTGGCTGCTGCTGTGGTGTAGAGTCCTAAAGCAGAAGAGACACTGCTGCACTCTGTTATGGAGTCGGTTGATGATTATAGTGCCAGCAGAAGATCAGAACTCTGTAAAAAGGTCTCTTACTGACAGGTTGAGACTGCTGGTAAAAAAGTTAGGATTTTCCTTTTAAATTCTACAAATGTGGACTTGTAAACTTTGGTGAGGTGAAAATTAGTTTCCAAACCTTCAGCGTCAGTGTTTTCACAGTTTATTTTGCAGCAATGTTTTTCTTATCTGTTCAGCTGCAAGTGAATATAAGTATGTGCAAGTTAGGGAATAAGAGATTGAAAGATTTCAGCAATGAGAGAGTATTTAGAATCTGATAAATCAGCCGCTTTGAAGCTTCAAAGAGAACTGTACTAGAGTGACATTTAGTAGCAAGGCATATTGCCAGTGCCTCATTTGTAAAATTTATTAATAACTGTCACCACTTCAGAGCAGTCAAATCTTATTAACAAGCTTATCCTAAAGTAATGGTGGTGCCACAGAGCTGTAGAGTTAGTGCTGATGGATGTGGTCATAGTCACTGAGATTGACATATCAGGCTATAGAGCTCTTTGCTGAGAGGAGATGGAAGCCTAGTGGGTAAAGCCAGCATTCTCTATTTTTCTTCTCCCACTGTAGGTGTTTCTATATTCCTTGCCCATTTTGTTATTATGTCTTATACTTCTCTGCATTACAAAATGGTTATATATGATGACGGTGTATGTTTGTGTTAATTTGGAATACCTATGCCTATATTCAAGAGAAGCAAATATTAGTTATCACCTGCTCAATATATTTCTACTGTATGGGTTAAGCAGGAATCTGCTCTTGCTACAGCAGTGCAGCACCTTTTTCTTCATTTATTTTCATAGCAAATGTAGTTTGTGATTTCCCTGCAATCTAAGCTTTTCTAATGTAAAATATTTTGGTACTTGATTTGGAAAAAATGTTACACACTGAGTTTGTTAGTGTCTGGAACAGCAGAGATTGCCAAAGGATCTTCTCTAATACAGAGGGGAACACGTCATGGTCAGCCTGTGTGGATTCCCTGGGTTCAAGCACAAAAAGAGCTTCACTCCTGAGGGAAAAAACATTTCCCTCCTTTCCAGCTTCAAGAAGAGGCTGTTTAGATGAGCTGACTTTGCAGGGCAGAAGAGAAAACTCAGGTCTTGAGAATCAGTGGGTACTGCTAGCTTCTCACTTTAGTTTGAATTCTGGACCTTCTTGTTCACTATGTCAAAAGAACGGAATGGGCTTTTTCCCTTTTTCCATATTTCTTAGCTTTCATGATCTTGTTGAAGTGTGAAGTGTTTCATTTTTACACTCTATGGCCTTGTACTACTTAGTGCCTTATACTACTGAAGTTTTGGACTGTGAAGGCTCTAACTTGGTGCTATGTGGCTTTCTGAGCTTCTAAGACACTGATTTCACCATGAGCTGGTCTCTTGGCATCTGAATCCTAATGATTTACAGAACAAAGAGCGTCTTTGCACCCTAGATGAAAAATAATGGAAACTGCTGTAGTATGGCAAGCAAAAGCTCTGGCTGGATCAGTACAAAAAGGGCTTCCCATGAAAAATTTTGTGGATACTGAGGCAAAATTTAGAACCGGGTGCTTTTTTAATTTCTCTGTATTTATAATACAGATGTCTCAAAAGATCACCTCTGAGTAATTTACTACCCTGAAAAAATATTGTTGTTTCCTTACTGCTGGTTTCATTTTATCTTTCTTGCAGTGCTCTTATTTAATAAATGAAAGTTACTAGCCTTGTGCTCATTACTTGTTTTTTCTTGTATTATATGTTGCCAAGATTGTAACTGTTGTGACTCTTCTTGGGTTTTTTCCAATTTCAACATCTCCTTTTTCTCCATTTATTGTTAATGGAGATCAACATCTCCATTTACAAACATAAAAATATTTACATAGAAATATATGGTAAAGACACTGAAAAGGCAAAGAATTAGCAATTTTTTATTTCAGCTTAGACTTTTTCACATGTATCCAACTGAAAGCTTCTTTAAAACATGGAGTGTCCTGAACTCTGTCACAATTTAAAATGAGATCATTTCATATTCATATTCATATATTTTGCTTGACAATTGCTAAATGAGATCTGGAACAAGCACAGCTTTGATTTCACCTTCAGACACATATTTTGTATCTAAGCACAGTGGATACATTTTTAGCTCTTCACCTCAGCTCTTCCTATGACTAATCCCTGTAGCATTGTCTTTTCTTCCCAGTTTTTCTTTTCCTTACCTGCCCCCATAATTATTGGCCATTTTTCGGTTTCTCTGCTGGGCTATCTCATGTTGTGCTTTTTAACACTGTGCATTGAATGCAGCTTTCTCTAATGTCATGGTACTTTTTCTAGTCATTGTGGTTTTGATTTTTACAATTATACTTATTTTGGCCAAAAAAAAATCACAAACCTGAAACCAACCAAAAGCTTAAACAGACAAATCTAGACAAAATTATAAAGGTGCAGCAAATTCCCTATTGCTTTCTGGGGGAAAAGTTCTCCCACCCGAACACTTGGTAGCCACCTGCCAGTTAAAACCTGTTGGGTTTTCAGTCACCCCCAGTGATAATCATATGGAGGGAGTGCATGCAGATTAAGGATTCTTAGAACCATAGAATGGTGTGGGTTGGAAGGGTTCTTAAAGATCTGTGGGCAGAAACATCTCCCACTGGACCAGGCTGCTCCAAGGCCCATCCAGCCTGCCTTTGAGCACATCCAGGAATGGGACATCCACAGCATCTCTGGGCAACCTGTGCCCATGCTTCACCACCCTCACAGGGAAGAATTTCTTTCTAATGTCTAATCTAAACCTACTCCCTCTCGGTTTAAAGCCAATCCCTTTTGTCCTAGCACTGCATGTCCTTGTAGATGTTAAGAATTTTCTGCTTGTCCGAGTAGTATGACCTCAGATAATCCTTCTGTGAGACAGTAAGGGAACACATCCCTGTGAGCTCATTGCTCACCTGACAGTGAGCTTTATTGCAGGCAAATCTGGCTGCATAATACTGTTGCTTTCCCCAGGCTAATATGTCAAGGTAGAACTGGCTTATTTTGTTACAAACACAACAGGCATTGTCATTGTGTTCTGGTTGTGAATTTTCATGTTTTCATCTGATTATGTATTTCTCCAAGTTTTTGCAGTCTTCAAGAAAAAAGGAAGTTTAGCAAAATGTGAACTATTTTAAAACATGAATGATAAATACTTGTTTTTTACTTTTGAAGGCTTACTCGTGTTACTAGAGTGGTCTGCTCACTTAAGAACCTTGTACGATGGCAGCTTTGTGCCTTTTAGAGAAATGATGGTTAGTGAGGAGGATGAGTTGTTAAATGCCCTAAAACAGCAGGTAATTTAGGGTGATAACCAACAGAGTTACAAGGGCAAATGTGTTGGCGTATGCTACAATATTTTTGACAAATGTATTTCCCACTTATGTTATATCTAAACTTGTTTAGACAAGACCACCTAGGTGGTTGTGTTGTTTCTTGTTTATTTTACAGTACTGCTACACTGTCACTGGAGTTGGTATATTTTAAAATAATTGTTGTAAATGAGCTTCTGTAGCTGCAAATACTGAAATTATATAGAATTGAGGAGACTGGTCAGAGTAAACAGTGCTGCATTTAGTTGCTTTTTATGAAGAATCTTATTTAACTGAACTGCTTATTTAGACTTCTGGTCGAACTAAAGTTTGAATCCTAGAAAAGCAAAGCTGCTTTTGGTATTCTAACTAGAAATTTGCCTAACAATTGGAAATCCTAGGCAATTGGTTCCTTTGGTAGGATTCACCCCCTCTGGAACAAGCAAGATCAGATCATCCTCTCACCCCTAAGAATTTTCCATGTAAATCCAAGATGAGATGTTGTGGCAAGTAAAGAAAATTGTATTCCTTGTTAGTTGTGGCAGAAAGTGAGTCTTGGAAGAAATTGGGAGAGGCAGAGTAGAATGCTCTTGAACTTGGGAAGATAATAGAAAATCCTTTGGTGATCCAGAGAAGAATATACATAAATCTAAACTTATAGGACAGTAAGACTGCTTGAGGTTAGAAGGAGCCTGTCAGGGAGAAGGTCTATCTCAATGTGTATTGTACCAATGTAACTGAGCTGACACAGCACACTGCAGGTCAGATATATTTTGGGGAGTACCATATTTTAGTTAAGCTCCAAGTGTCTACTTCTGTGCATTTCTTTTTCATTGCAGATAGTTTAGATATTTACAGGTGAATATAACCACTTTGTTATATTCTGTCTCATCTTTTTTCTGTACTTCTGTACCATCAATCCAATTGTCTTTTTTATTCTGTCTTTATTTCTCTCAGGTGAGCAGATCTTGTCCTGCAATGATTTGCTTTCCTTCATCTCTTAATTTGCTTAGAGAGTAGAGAGTTCCTCAGAAAGAGATCTTGTTGGAACCTGGAAATCCTTGTCTGTGTACAGTAAATGAAAAATTCTGTAATAATTGAATTAAAAAATATGCATAAAATATATGCACATATTGTTAACCTCTATTGTGTCCCCAGCAAGAGTATTCATAAGGAAGGTGAAAATAGAAGCATTTTAATGGCTTTTACTTGTGGACATATCTTTCCAGTAGATGTTAGAAAGGCTATTTCAAATGTAATGTTTTCAAAATTCAAAAGTCTATGGTACATGTTTACCATCAGGCAGTAGAAATAGATTGTTCTCTAGAGAACTGGCAGTGACAACCTCCAAATCATTTGTTCTTGTTCAAATGGTGTGTTATGAAGAAGGGATTGTGGGAGATTATATGAATCATAGTCCCTCTCCTCACCATAAAAAGAATTGCAATTACACTGGGAAAATATTGAGTCAGCTACATGTTGTGAGAGGTGCTCTGGTTTTGCACTCTGCAGCCAGAGCCATTCACTGCAGCAAATCACTGACCAGTTAAAAAATCTACAAATCAATGTCACAGCCTATAGTGCATCGTAGTGTCCTAAAAGGGAGCTGACAATTTGTTCTGAAAGGGGTTTTCTCCTCCAAGGTGGCATGGGGGTAATACTAATGCAGGGAATTACTGGGTCAGACTGGCAGTCACGCCTGCAAGGGTCACCCAGGTTTCTAATGGCTAGATGCCTTATTCATTAGAAACTCTGAATCTTATTTTCATGCCTTTAGGAAATGTAGGTGAAAAGCCTAATCCCTGGACAAGGCCATGGACTTCAGCTGGATTTATACTGAGAATGAGTTTGCTTCCCACAAACTTTCTGGCTATGTAACTATTTTAACTGAATGAATCATGCTGTATACATGTTTAATAATCATTGTAGGAGGGTGTCAAAGAGTGTTCCAACTTATTTATTAATTTTCAGGAAAATTTGCCAATACTTATCTTCCTCAGAAGGCAATTTAATGTTTTCCCAATATGTTGTGCTAAACAAGAGGGTGTTACAACCAGAATGCTGTGAAATGAATGCAGAGAAAATGAAAATAATGCAAATGTGATAAATTTAAAAGAAAAGGATGGATTTATGGCAGCAAGTCTAACAATGCTGCTTTTAGCTCAGGTAGCTGCTATGATTTTAGCAAAGTTATCATAAATGAGGAGCTTAAACTGTAGGATGAGAACTTGTCATACTATTCTGGGTTATCATTTAGGTAAGTTTTAATGTTGCTAAATGATCTTTAGACACAAAAGATCAAAATTACAGTGTTTTTAAATAACCTTTAGTTCTTTTCTGTTAAGATGTCAGTTTACAAATAAAATTGTGCTTAGTTTTTATATTTCAGTTCTCATTAGTAGGTGAAAAAGAAGGTAAGTATTATAATTTTCTCATTTTCTGTGTGAGAAAAACTATGGTTTTCTTTATGCGACTCATCAGCAAAATTGAGACAAAAACGCAATTATGTTAACTTGCCTCTGGTACACAATCCAACAAACCACTTTTAAGTTCTTTAGGTTATTAACATGATTCAATTCAATTATGAAATTCTTTTTAATATTCAGGAAGAAACCTGTGGGCTATCTTTCAGAAGCACTTATTCAACAGCTGCTAGAACACATAAACACCTTTTATATTGCTTGATGTAAAGGTTCAGCACTCTTCATGATCTCTCATATTCCATGCTGTAGGAAATGAAGTCAGCTGCTTTGTGATTTGCAGATGATTCATTTAACTACTTCAACACTATCTTAAGTGTTTCTCTCTTGCTTAATAGATTCTTCATTTGGATTGGTGGCTGTGGTATAAACTGCAGTGGAAAATCCAGCCATATAAATACAACTGTGGTCTGAGTGTAATTGGGTCTGCTTTAAACCAGGCAAAAATTAGACCAGAAAAACTATCTGTTCATAATTTTGATTAATTAACTTTTAGGTTAAATTTACTGGAGACAGTTTCTGATCTCAGCTGTGCTTATTTTAGGCTACTCTAGCCTTTGCTATGTAGCTCACGTTTCTCATCAGTGTGAGAAAGGAAACTTGTTCATAGAATGGTGTGGTTTGTATTTATCTTCATACTTATCCCTTGCATTTCTTTATTCAATGAATACAAAGTGTATTTTTCCATTTAATGTGTTGGATTGAAGTCTGATTTTTGTAATATTTTTTTTTTGTTTTGGAATTCAGCACTGCTATTAACAACCAATGAACCAGAAAGCTTAGGAAGCTAATAAATGAAAGTAAGTCTCTTGTGATGTTCTTCAATACTAGTGTATAAGGGAGTCAATGACTGATGCTTTGCCATGTAATCAATAAATCACATTTGCAGAAGTTACCACGGTTTCAAAAGAAATGTTTTACTTACTTTCTACTGGGCATATTCCTTATAGATAAAAAAGTGTGCTTTTCAACTGACCAAACCATAATAATAATAATTTAGAAAACCCCTTACTGGAGGAAGAGCAGAGGAGCAAATGCAATATCCAAAATGTTGTACACTCAGGTTAATTGCTTGTAGAACTACTTGTCAAGATTTTATATTCCAATCTCAAAGTTTTATAAGAGATAAATGTAGCAAGTTAGTAAAAAAATACTAGATCTATAAATCATTTACATTCTTATTTTAGTAAATCCATCTGGGACAAATAGATTCATGCTAATATATTTAGAAAGCAAGATGAATAAAAGATACCATCTTCAGAGTACAACTGAAAATACTGTACTAAATGCAGATCATTATTACAGGATAGAATGGTTGCGTAAACAGAAATTGTGGGTTTATGTGGGTGAGATATTATGTATTAAACTCCCCACTTTTTAAAATATAGTTTTACTCTTATGCCACCTTGCTTTTTTGCCAGCAGAGCTGAAGTCCAGCTTGATGGCTCTGGTGATGTCAGGTTATGCCAGCAGAAGTTTGGCTTTGACTGGAAAGTTGGGCAATATTTATATACTGAAGTTACTTTGAGTTGATTCACTGTGTACTTTTTGATGTGATGATGAAAGCCAACATACAGTGTTGTTAATCTATGGGCAAGCAGTTATTGAATGATAAAGAAATAAATCCAGGAATAAGTGCTGACTGCTTTTGTTCAAAGTTGTATTTTTATAATTTTTTTTAATATAACACTTGTAATCTCTGTTTAGGGGAGATTGTAAGTATACCATATGTGTGTTGACTTTTCCAGATAATTTTATTTAATAGGTATGTAAAAAGTGACATCTTTAAGAAATATCAAAAATATTAAATCCAAGCAGAGCATTTGATACAGCAAATGCAAACATACATGGCTGGGAGGAGGAAGCAGAATCCTCCTAGATTTGGAAAAAGAGTCCAAATTTGGACTCTTAAGAGAGGAAAGGGCCATAAAGTTGTAGTGTATGTGAGAAATTTTAATTTAAGAAACCATTTTTCAGATAATAGAAGAGGTATTTACAATTTGGTATTTTTCTATGTAAATAGTGACTTTAATACAAGTGGTGTACATTTAATTAAATGTGCTTTTCAATAAAATTGTAGACACAGTTTATTAATAAAAATTCCTATTATGCTAATTTGTATCTGCTAGGTAGATACAAATTCCCATGCATATATTAAGTATTCATTTAGAACTTAAACAATACATAATTTCAGTGCTTAAATGATAACAACCTATTACGGGAATTAAAGGGTATACCTAGCAATTTTAATCTTGTTCCAGCAAGATGTATGAAAGTATTTTGTGGTAGTTATATTGTGTTTCTGGTGATTTCCAGAGTTCCTTTATTCATCTAAACAATACAGTATATGAAGGATGATGATGGGTTATGATTCATTGTAATTTAAGAAGTTACTGTTTCTCTGGTCTCTGAATTTCTTTGCTTTATTGAACTTGTGTTAAGGGTTTCCCCACCCCCCTGCTTCTCAGCTCCTGTGGGATGTCAGTGTTTTAACTTTAGGAAAGTTCTAGTACTTCCTCACACTTGGCTTCAACAGCTCTGGTATGAAATATTTTCACTGCAGGGTTTCTCTGAATTATTGTCAAAGTAGAAAAAGTGACACTGTATCATTAAGTTGAAAGTCTGAAAAATATTTGGTTCCTTAAGACTGCATTTTAAGAGCAGAATTTATGCTAGTCAAACAGGTTTTTTATAGTAAATTAACAATGATGAATAATTACATTTGCTGTGAAGCTCCTGATGTAAGGTGTATCCAGCAAGGCAAAAAAAAAAAAAAAAACAACAACAACAAAAAAAAACCAACCCAAAAAAAACAGAATAAGATTGGAAGAAGCAATTATGAGGCTAACGAGACTGGTTGGTTGAATTAGTGCTTGCAGGTACTTGAAGTCTTTCAGGATTTTGCTGAACATAGTCAAAATTAAAGAAATGTCTGGACCCAAATAATATTTTAGGCCCAGCTGTTTCATGGGTGTAAGGGAAATGATCAGTTATACTTGAGGTTTGTTAGACCCCAGTACAACTGCACTGAAGAGTGAGCTGCAATTGATTGTGTACTAAAAGGCTGTAGTGAAAAAAGATGCATTCAAAGATGGCTTTTTTAAAAATTGCAGTGTAAATTCTTCCTACAAAAAAGAAAAACTCTGACCTCACTTCCTAAATTACTTGGAAAATTCTTAAAATTCAAACTTTCCTGTTCTAATACAGTGGGCAATTATTGTGTTGTCATTTTCTGAGAGTCATTACATCTCCAGTTGTTTTATTTAATTGGTGGAAAATGTGATATTGACTGAGCACTCATTCAGTGCCATAACAACTTTTAAAGCCATTAGAAATGTTTAAGTTTAGTCAGAAATATAAAGGATTTATAAACTTTTGATGCACTTTCTGTAGATTATACGTGCAGTAATTTATAAGTGCCATGTGGGCTTCAAACTTGCCTGTGCAATTTTAATTTTTTTTAATTATTACTGTTTACTATTGTCTAGCTGTTTACAATATTTTGGATTTTCATTTATTTATTCCTTCTGCAGCACCTTAGTGTAGGTGTTAAATGGTGTGTTTTAGGAGTAGATAAAAGCACACCACAGCCTCTACTATAAATTTTAGCATGTCTGTAGCATTCCCACAATGACATCCCATAAGGGGAGAAATAACCTTTCCCATCTAAATTAAGGAGGAATTGAATAGATCCAGTAGTTTCAAGAGTATCAGTCTGTGTGTATGTGTATGTATAATCCTTTGATTACAATGCATGTGAGAAAGCTAAATGCAACTTTAGGACATTGATTATTTTACCTTTGGGCTGTATTGGCTATTTACTACCTTAGTGTAATCCTCACATGAGAGATTTTTTTCTCTTGCTGTCTGAGTAGTGCTTGAAATTTAGAAGTTGAATATACTAAATGAAAAATTAAGATGATGCATTATTATGCTAGCAGTAGAGAAGTGTCAGCACCAGCACAAAACAGATCACAGCTGGAAAAAGACTTGAGGCTTTGTGGGTATTTTCCATGTGTCATCATGGTGAAAGAAAAAACTTTTCTAGTCTAAGCCTAGTGCCATGTATGTGACATGCCCCAGAGTTGTTGCCTGAGACCTTTGTAAGATTAATCACTATAAGATGAAGTCTGGAGATGCTTCTGACAACCTGGACTATGACAGAGGCAATTTGAAGACAGCATCTTTACAAATGTGCCATAAATCTTAGTGGGTCACATGCTGCATGAAGGAAAAGAAGGGCTTAATATAAGAAGTAATTTTAACAGAATGGTTAACCTTTATTAGGTGCATGTAAGAGTAAATAATTCAATTTAGTGAGAGTCGATGGAAAATACTTTCTTAACTCTGTGGATATTAGCTTTAAGATTTGTCTGTGACAGTTAAACTGATAAATAATAAAAAAATAAATGTAAGTGCATCCTCTTCCTGGTTTTAAGAGTGTTTAGAATTGAGCAGCCTTCTGTTCCAATCAAAACAGTGAATTTTTCAATTTAGTGTTATTTTATTTAGTGCTTTGCACATTTGTGGCTTGAATTTAACTTGAAATTACTGGAGAATATGCTCAGTGAAGACATTGATGATGTCCTTATTATCTGCTTCTTTAAGGGTCTGGAGACATTCTAAGACACCAGTAATCCTAAATTCCTGCATTAAGATTAGTTCTGTTGTCTAAACCTTAAGACCATCAGAAATTACAGTAGTTGAAAGTAGTGTGTAGGACTGGACTCTTTTCAGACATAAAAATAAAGTTGAGGCCTTGATACTTGTTACTTTTTTTTTTTTTTTTCCTGGTAGAAAACATTATAATATCTCTACATCAATTTAAAGCATCTGATGTTATCAGTGGATGAATAAATGGTTTTGTGTCAGGTTTTGACAAAAATGCAGTGGACAGATATATTCACACAAGAGCTTAAAGATCCTGCTCTCTGTTGTTCCAGATGAACATAGTCCATAACAGATAAAATGTCGCAATTGTTTAATAGAAATAGATCAGTATATTTCTGGAATTTGACTCAAAACACTGTCAGCTGAACTTCTCTTTTTAAATCCTTTCCAATAGAAATAATTTGCAGTTTTTATTTAGAAGGAAATGGGCCATGGCTCTGTTTGTATCTGCAGTCTGCATTACTTTTGTTCCCTTGTAAATGAATGCTGAGAGAACTTAGCCAACGTGCTAAATGCTGGCCAATACTGTTTAGACTAACAGTATAAATTAGGGCTCGAGAGCTCTCAGCATCCACAAGGCTTGTAATTAACCACTCAGCAGCCTCCTACCACCATTTACTCAGTTTTTATATACCACTAGTGACAAAGGTAATTGCCATGGCTCTTACATTGGAACACGTGCATAGGAGCCCTTCCCAGTGTGGAGTTGCCCAGGGTGTTGCAGGCTCTCTTACTGGGGCAGGTGCTGGTAGCCCCTGATGACCAGCAGAGGAGGCACTGCCACACCCTGGGGTGGGCAAACGCAGAAATGTGCAGCATTTGTCTCAGCTTTCAGTCCAAACTGCTGGGCCAGACACAATGTGGGTGAGGCATTTTTCCAACAAGCAAAGTGACTGCTGGGAGGAAGGAAATGCTTTGATGACAAAGGAAAATGAGAATGGAATGAAGTGGTAGAGTGGCAGTGAATTGAATATACTGCAGAGAAACAGAGACAAGGAGCTCAGAACAGCCACTTACAAAACACGGGGTGACAGACCCAAGGCATAATCCTAGAGACTCTCAAAGTGTCTGCTGCTGTTGTTGGCTGTTTCTGCACCTGTTATTTTCAAAATTTTCAAATTTTCAAATATTTTTGAAATTTTTACCTTCCCCAATAGAAAGAGCTTCTAGTGTCCCTGAAGCAAAGGAAGGATTTTCCTTCCTCTTTTGGCTTTTTGCTACTCAGAATTTTTCATACTAAAACTAAATTAATGCTAAGTTACCGGATGAAATTTTATTCGCCATTTTACCAGTATCCATCAGATGTTACTGTCTTCAACTTGTCTTTCTGGTTGGTTTTTTTCTGTTTTTTTCCTATGTGCATGTACCCAGACCAAATTTTCTAACCAAAGTTTAGCCTAGTTGGTTCCTGAGAGTAGAGCTTTGAATTGCTTTCTGGGGATACAATAAATTGCTGTGTTTGTGCTACCAGTTACAGTATGGATAAAATTACGGCAGATGGGCCTCCAAATGAGATGTCAAAAAGTGATGTGATGTGATTTTAATAACGGAAAACAGCAGAACATGAAAACAGCAGAACGTGAAAAACAATGTATGATTTTTAATCAATTTATCTCTAATTTTAACTGCCACAGTCTGAAATTCAATAAAACACCACTGAATAATTTCATGGGCACCAGCCACAGTGGTAATTTTATTTTTACTTTCTAAGATGTTAAGTACATCACATGGCAATGGAAAATTTTGCAAGAGGACAATAATCATAATGCTTATGTAACAATCAGAATATATGGCATTATCTGAACTGTTCCCATTTTGTATAAATTCATTATCAACTTCAGAGAAAAAGTTGCAGTTCACACGAGGGAACTGTGAAGTAGTTAATCAGAGGGATGGGGAATGTACACTGACCCATTGTGAAAGCTCAGTAAAAGATGTGTGTATAGTTTGACAGGAAAGGGGCAACACATGGGCAGAACACTCTGCGCATTCAGCCAGTGTAGTCTGGCACAAACACAGAACTACTACTAGACAGGCACTAGACCAAACTAGGAGGACAGGCATTTTATCATCTTTATGTCATTGTTTACCCACTTTCTTTTCTCCTTCAGAATGGCAGAGGAGTAGTGAAGGGGATGATACACTGTCCTGTGGAGGAGTTAGAGGTGGCAGATGCACAGCATATTGTGAACCATTGTCTAGACTGGCTAGAAGGTCAAGGGAAGTAATTTAATTTTTGTCCTGCATAAACCTATTCTTTGCCTGTTTCATATTAGTCACTGGGTATTTCAAAAGGTAACAGGGATGTCAGATGAGTTGACCTTCATTTCTCAGATGATGTATCAAGTTTCAGGAGCAAAGAACTGGCCTCTTTTCTGCTCCATTAGCTCCACTGGTATGAGAAGGACAGTGTAATTATTTATTCAGCTCAGTGGGAAAGATCAGCTGTACTCCATTTAGTGCTTCCTCTACTTCATATCTGTAAGCAACAGGAACCTACCATTAGGAATACTTTAACATTATAAATATATGAGACAGGCATGAGACTGCCTAGAGATTAACAACGTAGTATCTAGTAATTTTTCCTGGATTCAATTTTTTTCCCAGACTGAGAGTAAGCCCATACTGTTGTGTTGCAGAGCATTAAATTGCAGTGAAATGGTTTGTAAACATTTTCTTAATTCCTACTGTATTAATAAATTAGTGCTATAATATGTAAAGCTTTAAGTACTAACTGTTGGATCTAAACTTTAAGTTTAATCATGAAAGGATAGTACAGCTTGTTTGCAACAAGCAAACCTTTTCACCCCTCAGTTACACAGCACACCCTGTCTAGTCAATCATTAAAAAGACGTTTGAGACCTTCATGGTAGTCTTCAGATGATGGAATGAAAGATGCTGTAAAATGTTTGTACTTGTATGCAAAATAGATGTTTTGTTCAGTACATGAAAAGCAGCATAGTGGGAGAGAGGAAGCAGTTGGGTTTTTTTTTCCTTTTTCTTTTTTTAAGAAGAAAGCTTTAAAACTCTTTCTTGTTTGTATTCCATGCATTCAGCATCATGATGGAACTTTACAGTCTGAGCAGTCTTTTCTGTTAGGAACAATGCAGAATGGTGCTCTGCTGTCATTGCCAGGTCATCCATGGTTCCATGCCTCTTTTTACTGAGTGTGCAATGCTTTCCTTGGTGAAATGTAAGAGAAGGAGGTATGGTGTTATGATTCCAAGATATGGAATCTGTTATGCTGATTTCACAGGAAGAAGCTATTTTTGAAACTCTAAATTAGTCTGCTTAAAAGACTTTACAGTGTATTCCTGGGGAATTTTCAAGTATTTCCTTCACTAGTTTCTCATATTCCCTCCGGCTACACCCTTCTGAGATCATTTACATCCCTGTAATATTTTGAATATTCCCCTTTTGAATATTGTTTTCTCTAAAGCTGCAATGTAGTAGCACTCTTAATTTTGCCTTTTGAATTTCATATTAATGTTTGTTACTGTTTAGATAATGAGAAGATGTAGTCCATCCTTCTTAGCTCAATGGAATTTACATATTTCAGAGAAAATGCACCGTCTCTGTAAGAAATTTTGCTTCAGTTGCTTTAAAAAATAACTGGGATATGATGTTTCTACTCCAAGAAAATTGAAGTGGTACTGAGTGATACTGAGAAGAATAAAATGGACATGTGAGAGGATACTGAAATAACTTACAATTCTGAACCTGTACTTGACATTGTAAAAGAAATCAAATCTTTATCCTGAAAAATTTGGTAGAAGGTTCCTAAATAGCATTGTGTAGAGATGTTAACAGATGAACATGACCGAATTGACTTCAAACCCTGTCTCAGTTTCTCCAAACTGTATTGTGTTTGAAAGGAGAACAAGCTCTGTTTGCTTTGAGAGAGAGAAGAGAGAGAGAGAGAGAATGGTGGGTCAGCCTTCTCATATTGAAAGAGGATGAGAATTTTTGGCAGTGGAAAGGCAGCGTGTAGCAATAGAGCTAGGAGAAAAATCAGGAATATGAGATGCCTTTAGATAATTGGCAGCCCAGGATTGTATTTTCCAAGGAATGTCTGCATTTTAAAGTGCCTGAATGGTTACGACTGGGAACTAATGACTTCAAGTCTACCCACTTAGTATGCAAACCAGACTTCTTTTATCTCTCTCATACATTTGGTACCACGCTAAATGTCCATCTGTTTCTTTCACGTGATTTTAAGCTTTAAGGTTCTGATAGTTATTGTGCTTTTCTTGCTTTCCTTGGACAACACAGAAAGGTTTTAAGGTTTGGGATTTCCTTCTGCTACAGGCAATCAGCCAGAAAAGAATAAACTATCCAGAAGACTTGGTGGGGCCAGACCACTAGCTCTCACCTGCTAAACACTTCAAACCAATGTTATTTTTTACCACTTTGTAGCAGCATGAATATCTTATTTCTTTCATTGTGCTCTTTTCTATTGATTTTCATTGTAGCAGCCTTGCTTGATTTGACTCCTGGCAGTCAGGTGAATTGATATCAAACTGATAACCTGTGTTGCATATTTAATCTATAGAAGCAATGCATAACTGCTTAATTCTTCACAGAAGATGCCTGTGATGCTCTTGGATGAAAGAAATTTGAGAGATATGTACACATGTTGTTTTTTAATGAATGGTATTCAGTAATGTAATACAGTCATAATTTTGCACTGTATTGTTTTTGCATTAAATGAGTTTCTATTAAATTCTGTTATTAAACTAAGCACATCCTTGACAGCATTTCAATACTGCAGCCTAATTAATATTTGCAGAAGGTGCTTTTATGAAGAAGTATTTAAATGCAAATGCAGTTCTTCAGACAAATGTCTTTTCTTGTGTTTGGACAATGAAACAAAGCAGTGCTTGTTACTGATTCACTGCAAGGCTGTCATTTTGCACAGTTCAGTCTTCATGACATAAATCTAAAGAACAAAAGCAAATAAGTCATTTCATCATTATGGAAGGGACCAAGCTTAGCACTATAACCTACAGTGTCTGTAATGTGTAATGGGGTATAGCTGTGTCACATGCAGTATTTAACTCAGTAGAAAACAAGCACTATGATAAAGACTTGTGATGTGAATACACTGAGCTACTTTCACTTCTGTTGCTGTTCACTGCATGTTGATTTTTGCTAACTGATGCTGTTTATATTACTGCATCTTAGTATATATTCATATGTAGCCTTCATTGCTGGGATATAGGAGTGATGAAAACATAAATTTTATGTATTTCAGTAAACTGTAATGCAAATTTTGTGGATGTTATACAGTTCTTGACTTCTGCTTTTAGAGAGTCACTCTGATAATTTAGGTTTCATGCTTAGCTCTCCATTAAATATAAACTGTTAATGGAACCTTTTAGGGTTTATAAAATGTATCTGGAGCTTATTCATGCATTACTTTTTCAGGGTGGGCATTTGCTTGAGTGGATTTAGGGGAATCATTTTCACCATGAGAACAGTTAAGCAATGAAGAGGTTTGTTCAGGGAAGCTCTATAGTCTCCATGCGTGGAGATTTTCAAAACCAGACAGGATAAAGCCCTGATCAACCTGCTTTGGTCTAATAGCTGGTCATACGTGGTTTGTAGCATTAATCTGTGCAAATTAAAATTCGAAAGACCTTACTTAGAAAAGCCTGGTCTATTAAATATCCAGCTGTGCTGTATCGATATCCATTGACTATAATTTCTTGAGATTGGGATAGCATTTTAAAGTGGTTGGATAGCCTATGGTTACAAAATGACTTAAGTCATCTGGGTGCACGAAGATCAGCAGCAAGTGGGAAGTCAACATGAGGTGATTGCTACTACAAAATGCCATTGCTACTACAATGCTATGATGTAATAGCTGTGTTCCCACAGTAAAGTAACTCATGCCCAATGGTGGTAATTTGACTACAGACTATGACAATGATTCCCATGTCTAGACAGGAGAGCCACTGTTCAGCTGAATTAAAAGCATATAAATTAAATGCATGAATGTCTGTGAGGTGTGGTTATGGGTAATTTGCTGGAGAAGCACAACGTATGGTTGTATCATTGTACTTATGACCAAGCTGTGTAATTACTACATGCTCTATCTTGTGTCCCACAGCCAGTGGGCTTCATCCCTGCCAGTGTGTATTCCAGCTGCTGTGACATCCCTCAGCTAGATCTCTCTGTAATAATTTCCATTTGCCATCGGCCAGGAGGATCTTCCCCTTGGCAATTTTTTGTATCTGTCAAGATATATCACTAGTTGCCTTTCCAGAAGTAAAACAAAAAAAACCAAAACATAAGATGACTAGAGCCTGCAATTTTAAAAAAGAGCAGAGTGTGACAGATTTATTCTTAAATCCCCAGAATTCTTGTTTTGTGAGAATCTATGTCTCCTAACTTGTATGAAACACAGGTAAGAAAGATTAAAAACTGTGAGCCATTGTCATGTTCACGTCAGTACTTTTGACTTGGTTCTTTTTCTGTCCCAGGCCATTCATGTCTTTCTTTCAGGAAACCAGTACCCATTCTCCTGGCAAACACTGCCTTTGATATGAAAAACACTATCTTTGCGCTTTCCCCTCTTCCCAGTAACAATGCTTTTCTCCTGACACAGGGTTTTAAAGTATGTTTTTTGTGAATGTTGGAATTCTTTTTCCCCTTGGTGTATTTACCTGGGCAGAAAACTTGTTCCTTCTGAGAAGACCCTTAAGTGAAATTTAACTAGAATGTTGTAACATAGATTGTAGTAATATATTTCTATTTCATTTGTATGCAGTCTTATCAGCTGGATTTTTATTCAGTTAGAAAAGGAAACCTGTTACTAAGGTTTATTTACTGTTCTTTATACCATTACCCATCTTTTATGTTTCTATCTTCCTGAGGAAATGTAATATTACATTCTTACCATCCTCTGTTTGCTGAGTCCTTTGTTAATCATCTGCTCTCCAGTTTCAATAGCATGACTGCACAAACATGGTCCATAAAAGAGGGGAAAACTTCATCCAAATCTGAGTGAATGATGAAAAATAATAGGTCTGGGGAAGGTTTCAGTTTTTGAAATCTATTTCCCTAAGGTCAGATTTCAGAAAATTCAACAGTTTATAGGAACAGATAGCTTATTTTTTCATTCCTTTGGTAGTTTGACTGAGGTCAGAATTTGCGTGTACAGTTTGAGCAGATCAGACTAAGTGCCCCTGAAAGAGTAGCAACTTGTGGTACATGTGGTATGAAAATCCTTTCTCTTGCATCCTTGTACAAACAAAGTTGATTTATCTCCAATGTAGTATGCAGGCTTATATTTTAGGAGTATGCAGTTTGTTTCCATACTTAATGGAGAAAAAACTTGGGAAACAGAATCCTTGAAAATCTTTCTGTAAGCATACATGAGAACAGTAACCCTAGCCTTTCCTTAGACCAGCAGGTCCACTTGCATGAATAAAAAGCTTGTATTGGTCTCTGAGTTGTGAAAATTTTCACCTTGAAAAACTATCTTTCATAATGAAACAAAATAAAAACTGAATTCTGTTATTCAGTTACAGGATCTGTGGGACCATATGGAAATGCACTCAAAGGTCTATGAGAGATTAATGGTAATTTAGTTTTCAAAGTCCAGTTTGACCTATCTTCTGTACTAAGTCACTCAAAACGGGTGGGATGGGTTAGATTGCATTAGTCTCAACAGTTGTCACAATTCCTCTTTGTTTTCTCTTCCCCCCCTCCCCCTTTTAGTCTCACTTTCTTTTAAAAACATCAGTTTTGATTCTTCAGTAGAATCTTTTCACTAGCTAAGCTGGATTGGAGGAGAAGATTGAAAGGACATCGTCTTGTTTTTGTCACCTGTCATGAAATAGAGGCAAGAGTTTACACACACACATTTACCAAATTCAATAAGCTGTAGCTGTTAGATATTGAGTTGATTTCAAAGCCCTTGAGTGACAAATAAAAGGCTAATGCTTCTACTGAATCTGGTTGACTCTTATCAGTGAACAGAGTGCAACTGTTTTTCATCAGGAATTTCTAAAAAAATCTCTTTCTTATTATTCTTCTATAGTCGTAAGGAATAATATACATTCAGAAATCAGGAATACCAAATTATACCTGCTTTGCATACATATAACCATGTAGTCCTTATAAAACAGATAATTTATGTGAATTTAGAGATGGATAAGCCCCATAGGAAGTATTTATAAATGTTTAAACCCAATCTGTGTCCATATGTAGTTACTTAAATATCCAGTAAAAGGGAATCTTTAATGTTTGATCAAATGCTTGATAGAGAACCACAGAGTAATGAACAAATATTTCTTGTCTTGTAATTGACAGATCCCTCTTTGTGTAAGTCTGTCATTTGTAGTTTTCTATTCATGCACCTAAACTCATCTTCACTTTATTCAGGTACTTATGTTTGGGAGCAAAAAATGTTGAAGGATTTCTTGAAATAGAAAATTTTTAAGAGAATCAGCAAAGTTGAAAAGCATTCCTAAGTTTGAGAGGAATGTCCATAGAATTTATTATTTGAACTCACCATCCAAGTAATTATATTTGGTTCCAGTACTTGTTTTACAAATGTTCTGAAAACCGGTGTTTGAGACTCTCAGGGGAAAGACAAGCTATTTATTTAATTTGTCAGGTCTGGCGTAAATCATAACCCTGTTGCACTTGATGTTGTACAAACAGAGTTAATAAATGATCCTTGCCCCAGGTGCTTACAAATTAAGTCTAAGACATAAGATGGTGTGTAGGTATGACAAATAGAAGAGTAAAGAAACCCAATAAATAGTGCCAGTTAGGAAGACAGATTACCCCCTGGCATGTCAGTATCAAGGATTTTCTAGATCAGAAAGGTCAGGTTTTTATAAAGGATTTAAAGGGCAGGGAGAAGGGAGTATCTTTACAGTATTTATAGGGAAATTTTTGCAATGATGAGAGGGAATATGGAGGAAAAACTGGAGTTGGCTTGTATGGAAGATAAATAGACAAATTAGCTTGTTATACAATATTAGAGCATAACATTTCAGATCTGATTGAGGATGAGATGCAGCTTGCTTTGTTAGCATTTTCCTCTAGATTTAGGACATAAGTAGGGAAAAAGCTAGTAGGTGGAGGTGTTAAGTATGATTCCAATAAATTCTCACCAATTAAGGGAGATTCCAAAGACTGGTACTATTATTCCTTCCTTATTTGGCTGACAACCCTTAAGGCCCAGTGTTAAAACACTCTGGATTTCCCTTCAAATATTTCACTTCAAATTGCATGAGCAAAGAATGATCTCTTGCGAGTTCTGATATCAAGATGAGTTTGGGTAATTACTTTAATGAGTAAACAGATATATACATATATAATATATAAAAATGTGTATGTATATCTCTGTTTTGAGAGGAACATAGATAAAGAGGAGACGATGAGTATCACATAACAATGTAATAAATGACTTCCTCATACCAATAGTAAAAAGCAAACTGGCAGAGCGTCTCAAAATGCAGAAGTAAAAATAATTTTATAACATCATTTAGAGGAAATTATGCATTGAGAAGTCTGGTAGACTGCCAGTGCCTCAGCCTTCATACCCAAATGCATGGGAAGAATAGAGAGGCAATTAATGAAAGGTTTTTTTTTTTTTTCCAAGATAAATTCTTTTAATGGTTCTACAGCAACTGTAATTATTTAAGAACAGCACTTACTCCAAGCAGAAATTTGAACATGTGGATAGTTTGTACAAGCCCTCACATTTGTACTGTAGAATGAGGAAAAAAAAATTACCAAATAACCAAAAGCAGCAAAATCTTTTAGCTCTGAGAAAATAATATTGTGAAAGCTATATAAGGCAACAGGGTTAAAAGTACTAACTGAAATCATCCTGATTCAGCAAAGCTGGCTGAAGTACTTACATGCTTTATGTTAAGCAATCTTTCTATCACAATGTGATGAGACTGAGCTAAATGTGCATAATCCTTCAGCAGCTTGCAGTCACCATAACCTATAAGGAAGAACAAAAATGCTAAGGAGTGTCTGTGGAAAAGGGAAGAAGTTACAGTGTAATATTGCATCAGTATACAGTGATCTGTGACAGGTCAACAGGTCAGAAAAGGTATATTATCTCAAGGAAGAGTATGGCAAAAAATTCTTGATTAAAATTGCAAACATCACATGACACTGCTCTGAAGAGGTAGCATGGGTATATCTGAATACTGTTGGTTTCTATTGCTTAGTGTAGGTCCGGTGTAACTGTTATTTTCAGAGACAGGACCAATGTCATTCTTTATAAACATGGATGAATACATGATGGAAGTTACAGTTTGTCTCATCCTATTGAAGAGGAAAATATTGTTCTGATAGTTAAGTAGATCATCCTTGAAAGTCCAGTGTGGGTGGGCTTTTTGTGTGTGTTCTGGTCTTTGTGTTTTTGTTTCTTTGGTTTTCTCTTTTTAAAAATTTATTTATTTATTTTCTTTCTATTGAAACGAACTGCACAAGCTGTAGTAATTATTCCTTCAATACGGTGGTTCTGTGATACAACATACAGTGTAATAATCAGACCAATTTTTTTGTGTAATTGTAAGTGACAGATGTCTGAGGCTCACAGTCATTTTAGCCTGACATTTGCAACGATTGCAGCGGTATTGATGGAAGAAGATTAAGGAGCTCTCAGATGCCAAACCTCATTATTTCAACTTTATGTAGAGCTGTCAAGTCCTAATAATTCCACAGGGATTTAGCCTTTACAGTGTAAAAAAGGCATGCAAAAGGTTTTCATAACAATCTTAAAACTATTATGGACAATCAAAATGTAAATGATCACAGTTTAATGAATATCTAATGACTATATTTTATAACTTTCACTCAGTAATTTAAAAATTGTTCCCTGTTTTCTAAGTGGCATAGTGGTCAGCAGTAATATCCCTTAAATAAGTCTTAAAACTTTTTTTTTTCCTGGCATCTTAGAATTGTGATTCATGAGAGCACATAGTCTAGTCCAATGAAAATATATCTAATGTGCAATAAAATGGATTGGATAGTTTTTCTTTGCATCTGACATCTTCATGTCAACAATCTGCAGTCTGGTCTTTCAAGTTTTTTCAAAAGGAGATAATTCATAAAGAGCTTCTGTACTTTATTTTTAAGACACTTTCATGAAAAATGAGTCATACCCAGTACATTGCTGAACTCTTTTGTAGTATTGTAGGATACTGTAAAATGAAATGATTCCATGGAGAATTGATTTTAGTCTATACCCACTTCTTTTGGAGATTCTGAATATCTACCTGTAAAATGCTATTTTTTAAATCTTAATGTGCTCAGGAAGCACTTAACTCAGGCTTAAAATCTCAGATGAAAGAAACATATTCTTTGTATTAGACCTAGCTATTTCTCTTTAATGACTTTTTTTCTGACTCCCTCTGCAAAGGCAGATACTGGATTGTGCCTTGAAGATGACCCGTCATATCTGCTGGCAGACCTTTTCATACTGAAAAGACTTCATACAAAGACTTTTTCATACTGAAGATTCTATTCCTTTAGTAGTTTAAAGTTTGACAAGAAGTCTATATGAAACTTAGCACTTTGACCAGCAAAGTTATTTCATCTTTATGGATGAAAGAAGCTGATGTTTTTGGAGATAATGAATGGGCACTGAAAATGTATCCAGAGACAAAGTAGGCTCTTAGGGAATACCAGTGTGTTCCACTCAGCTATATTTATTAGTTAAAATTTAGGTTGACTGTATTCCATTTTTTTAATTGGATTCAGAGGTGTTGCTTTGATTCCACATTTGTAACAATGAATTATAGCATTCTAACTGAGGAAGTAAAAAATAAGGCAGGTGCAGAGCTAGAGGCTGCAATATTTCTGTTTGACTGAAATGGACCAAGATTCAACTGCTGTGATAATGTGTTTGTTCAGGAATAGCAACAATCCGGTAGGATTTCCAGTCTGGTTAGAGCTCTTCTGGATAAAAAAATGCCCATAAAATGTAAGCAGACTTTTGTTCACTTTCTCCAAGTTGTTTTTGGTTTTCAGCCACAACTGGTAACAATTTCAGTCTGATAAAGATGCTGAAATGTGTCCATTTATATTGCTGAAACATATTCATACTCCTGATTGTCTCCCATTATGTCTTTGGCTGTCTCAGGATGGAAGGTGTTGCCTTTTCATGACCAGGCGCTGGTTGTACTTTCCTTATTGCAATTAGGCATGGACTTGAGACCACTGTAAGAGCCGTTTGGAACTCCACCTTCTGCACTGATCCTTTCCAAGGATTATCCAAACCTTTCAAGGCAGGTGCTGGAATATATTTAATACTCATTTACTTTTGAATGAAACCATTGATTACCTCTTGGTAGTAATTTTTATTAGACTTTATAAAAATTATGTTATTAAAGAAAATGCTTGTTTTTTTCATTATAGCCAAAAGCCTTAGATTGGTAGATAATAACACTTCTAACCTATCTCTTTTGGATTTTGAGAAAAATGTAGACAGAAATCTAACCCCATTCGAACATAGATCTCTTTCTTCAGAATGCCTCAGGATTGTGAGTAAAGCATTATATCAGTAAATGTGAAAGAATCCTTTGTGAGATACAAGACTCAAAAAGAGAAATAAAAATAGCAGAAACAAACAGAAATGGGCTTATAAGTAAGGCAAATAAAGCCCTTTGCCCAAATCCTGGCCCTGTTAATTTTCTTATTCTGATTTACATTGTGTAGTTCCAGTGAAAATCGATCTACAAGAACACAAGGTATATTGAGGTACAGACAGCAAAATGGTATGAGGACAATTTTGTGCAATTGAAAATGAAGAATCAATCTCTCTCTCTCTATCTAACAGTGATAGCACTCTGGGAAATTATGTGGCTTTAGGGAAACTGTTCTTTGGCCAGAAGAGGTAGAGCTCTGCTGTAGTCACACAAGTGCAGCAGGCATGCTTGAGGGAGGGAGGTACATGGCATCACTGACATGGAAGTGCATATGAAGTTTTGACCTGGCAAAAGTCTTAATCAGACCCTGGGCTGCAGTACTTGCTTATTGCACATTTTTTTGTCTAATTTTTAGTAACAATCAGTTTTTTTATCTGTTCGTCATTAGGGCTTGATAGCATTTGGTGTATTCCTCCTTGACAGCTCAAAGACCATCAAGAACTTGGCTGTTGGTTTGACTTTTGTGTTTGCTGTGAATGATTACTGTGTATCTTGCGCTCACTCTTTTTTCCCACTTCAATTTGTAGTTAGCTAGTTTGCCTGGAGCCCAGTAATTTGTTGCTATGACTGTTGGATGCTATCCCATGCTTGTGTCTTTAATGAGCTGAATGGCTTGTTTTGAGCTTCTGCATCTGGTAAAGATAATAAGGATGACATCTCTGTTAGTCACAGCCCTGCCTGCAGTGAAGGGCACACTGAGTTTTGGGCTTAAAATAGATTTTTCTTCTATAGTCTGTGTGCTCAAGCCTACAATAATTACTGAACAAAATGTTCTTAGACATTTGCCTGAATAGCATCAATCAATGGCACTGTTTATGAAGGAGAAAGCTATTTTTGAGACATAAAGAGGCTATGCATATAAGCTGGCATTTGCTTTCCTGTAGTTCCAAAATCTGGACCTGACGTTCTGTTTCCATTGTCATTTAATCAATAGCTATGCTTTGATCAGACAGCTCAAAGTCTGTTTGTGCTCCTTACCTACAAAACAAGAGATTCAGAGGGCCACTGTTTTGTCCTGAAGCAATAGACCATTAGCTCTTCATCACAGCAATAGCCATACTGGGGTGGTTTTAAGGGAAATTCACAGTATTCATCTGTGCAACAGGAAACTGACAGAAACAGAAATAAAATCCAGGGAGAATCTTCACATAGTGAGTGACATGAACAGGTGGGGTTTGTTTATCCAGAGAATGGGGATAGTCGTGGTTTATTAAAATGGGATTTGTCTCTCTTTTGTAGAAATTCTCCACGACTAATTTAGTCTCTTGTTCTGCAAGTTGTTCTCTCCAGGAATCCTCCTTGTAGCAGGTAGAGCCTTTAACCAGGTAGCTTCTATGGAGATTCATGTCCGAGACTCTACCTTAGAAAGATGCACATTAAGAAGGTATCTTTTGGGGCCAGCTGTTGCAGCTAGTAGTAGTAGTCACAGTGGGAATTGGCAGAATATTTCTTTGGAAATACTGTAAATTGGTCTTAAATGCTATAGAAGATGTAGTATCTGGTGTCTGGCAGTTCTCCATAGATTAGCAAGTCATAAAGTCCCATGGTCATGTGAACAGGGCAGATGAGTAATTAGAGCACAGTCACACAAATGCTGCTTTGGAGTGACAGGTTGGGGCTGGCAGCTGATCTGAAAGAACTGCCACAGGGCACACTCTCAGTCAGCTGCAAATGCAATTAGCATTAGCTGAGTACTGCGACTTGTCCAGGCGTGTAAGCCATTACTTAACAAAATATTGTTTCTGATATTCAAGTTATTAAAGAAAGACAAGGGAGTAGCTATATTTTAGCCATAGGGTATGATTAGCTTTTTTGGAAATGGCCGAGTTTGGAGGAAACAGCAGTGCTACCCCTGAAACATGTTATTCATTGTAATTGTTTCATGAGGAGTCTAGTTCTTTGATAAAACACAATCAGGACAGCATAAAAAGTATTTGTTAGTCGGGTAAGAATGAAAAAAAAAAAGAAACATAACATATTCAGACCTTTCCTCCTCACATGACCACTGATGCCCATGTAGGTTTGAAGAAAGGAAGAAAGCTTCATGATTTCTTCTATCAGGTGAAAGAAGTCACCAAAGCCTCACGGCTGTGTTGAACAAAATATTGCCAGAGACTTACAAAGTCATCAAAGTTAGTAGATTGCCCTAGACCTTACACATTTGATTTTTTCTTTCCACTTAAAGCAAAAATAATTGTGTAAAGATCAACAAGGGAGAGAATGTGCAATTAATTTTAGAATCTGTAGAACCTGGATCTCCAAGTAGATTTACAGTGGATTTTCATTCAAAAAGACAGAAGGAGCAGTGGTCTTTTATATACCGGCAGTTTCTGAAAAATCTTGCCCCACAGAATGAATTGTGAAAAATTATGCAAGTAAGTGTTTCAAGAAATCCAGTATTAACATTTAAAATCAAATATGTAGCTTTAAAATACTTAGAAGATGTTGGTCTAATTTTGAAAATGTATATTCATAATTGTTTTGGTTTAGTACTGCTGAGGTAAGATAAGTAGCCTGTAAACAATTATTGTTATAGGAAGCCAAATCAGTGTCCTATTGACAGGAATTAACAAGGAATCGTTTAATTGCCTCATTTTAAAGAATGCAATCTTGTTTAGTAACTTGAAAAGCCAATTATTTGAAAGCGAGGTTTTAACATGGAAAATTACCTTCATCTTTCAGTATCTTTCTGAATTGGGGTCTCATGATGGAAGAGTGATTTCTCAGCTCAAGGTGCAATTTCCGTGTCAGATACTGTTGACTTCTAAATGTAAAACTGCCTCTCTATGCCATTTTCACTAACATTACTGTTAACACACCTAAGCTGTGCACAAGGTCTAGTCCATGCATGTTCACTAAGCTATTCTATCCGTGTCACATTCAGAGGGAGAGACAGACACATCTGTGAATCTGGCCATGTTTTGCTGCTGAATGCTTTGTAGAAATGTTGCCAGTATTAGACTTCTGAGCTAGTGGAGAAGGCTATAAATGAAAACCACGGAATTTCATGGTCTTATGACACAAAGTGAATAAGTTCAACTTCATCCTTTCTAAAGTCAAACAGAATTTAAAAAATATTTCAAGGGAAATAGTGCGAATTCTTCTCTTATATTTTGGGTGAAAAATCTAAGCTGTTATGAGATGCAAGAATAAAAAAGTAGCTTCTTGCTCTACAGTGCTATTTTTTATTACATTTGAATTGACTTGAAATGTGAAAATTATCAGGATAAGCCCCACTTCTCATTTGATATTTAGTTTAAAATCCTAAAATCTTATGGGAAGCCTTTAGGATCCAAACCCAGCTTTCACAAATCAGATTTTGTTAGTCCATGTTGAGGGCATCCATCAAAGAGACAGCGTGAGACTGGCATGACTAGGTAGAAGTAGATCTTCTCAGGATGAAGGGTATGACTATGACAAGCATATGATTAACAGGACATTTTTTTTCCCAAAGAGCTGCTGTACCTGCAACTTTTTTACCTACACAGAACTGCAGGGTTTTATTTCCTATAACAGAAAGAGTTTCACGATATATAATATGATAAAAGCACATTTTTGAAGAAGAGGGTCCTGGTAAGTAAAGCCCTCATGATATGTATTTAAAATAATGTAAAATTAAAAAAAAAAAAAGATGACGCTCTTAATATATGTGGTAAGTGCCTGTGTTCAGGTGCATCACTTTAATCAATCTCATCCCCTTTCCTGCTGTTTGCATGTTGCCTCGTTCTGTTCCCTTTGGAATTCTCAGGAAAGAAACTTTCACTCTAAGAGTGGAAATCAATAATATAGGATCAGAAGATTAATACCATTCAATTGTTGCTACTTATATTAAAGCCACACAGAAATAGTAAATACCTCAAGTCTTGCTTCTTGATCCAAATATTAAATGTATAGTTAAACAGGACCTTTAGATTGTAGATTCTCCTTGGCCTGTTTCATAATTTCTAGCTTTGCTGCTTCATGTGTTAAGATGGGAATATGCAGAGCTGTGAGATTTAGTACTATCAGTGCACCTTCAAATCCAGAGAGACAGATTTTTCATGCCAGGCATTTTGCTGGGTGATGGGCTGCTGAATAAGATCCTGCTTTCCAAGAATTTGAAAGATTTATGGGCAGTCTTTATGAACACTCTCCTTTCTCCATTGTTCTCTTAACTTTTGCACCAAAATTGATACATATAATTTCAATCTGCGTGTGTAATTACTGCAATACCAGTTAGGGATGCTTCTGAGAAGGAAAGCATCTGTACAGTTTTCAAATCTGAGCAAATTGTGCTTATTTTCCTTTCCTAACCCAAAATCTCATAGGGCTTGAAGGGGAAGTTAAGTTTGATAAGTAAATCTGCAGCTGGAGAGGACCTGTTAAGTCTTTGCACAGACTATATTAATTTAATTCTAAAGAGTGATGACACCATAGAATGTTGAAATTTCTCAGTGTTCCCTTATTTATTTGGGCAAGAAGACATGGGGAATATATAAGAAATATCTTTTTCTTATCCCATACATTTTCCTTAGAGCGGTTTCAAGGATATTTACCTTAAAAAAGTAAAGGTAAGTCTCTACAAATATTTGTGCTCTGAAAGACACATCTTTACAGATGAATACCTTACATTAATCAATATAATTAACATGTCAATATACGAAGGTCTTATAATTCTATAAAAATATTAATATTTCAAAGTGGAACTTGGCAGTTTCTCTAGTGTTTCCATAGAAACCAATGGGATGAAATAGGAAGAAACAATTGTAGTTTTGCATTGCTATGTATTTCCAAGATATATATATTTGTACATATATATATATTTTTTTTTTTTTTTGAGTGGGTTCATACTTTAATCAAAGTTCTGGCTAAAGTTCTTGCTATCATTCATGGCTGAATTTACAGCAGGCTGTCATGTCAGGATACCTGGAGAGACAATGCATGGATTTAATATAATTTGCCAGTGGGAATTCCTGGGGCTCAAAGTAATAATGTCTTCTACATTAATGTGCAGTGAAGTGAGTATATCATTAATCTTCATAGAAAGTTCAGTTCTCTTGAGAATGTGGAAGGATAATATAAACCATGTAACAGGAGATAGGAGCCAGGTAACATGGGCTTACTTCTATGTAATTTCAATCTCATTAAAGAAAGTTAGAATTTTCTCTCTGCAATTTGTCAGAAGATGGCAGGATGGCAGATATGAGCCATCTCAATACTGTGAGCATGTGTATATGACTCGTACATCTTACTTGAGTTTGAAATTTTAAGATCCAGTTAATAGAATTATTTCCAAAGTTACTGTAACATCATCATTTATGCTATTGTACTTGAGAATCTGGGTATTATAAATGCCCTGTTTTCCAGATGCTGTGTTTCTGCTATGAGAAATGTGCCTTCGTCTGAATCTTAATTCATGATTTACCAGCTGAGAATAAATTATTTTCTATGTTAGCAGTATTTACTAATGTAGCCAGGATTTGTTTGGTTGTGTGTGGGGAAAGGGATGGAAAGCTGAGTGACTTCAAATGGGCTGACTTGCTGGAACAGAAGTGTGCAAATGGAAATGTATCACTGTGCTTTGGTTTTTTTCATTATAAACAGAAAAATAGTTCTATTTGCAAAAGTAGTTAATTGTTGCTCCTTTAATGAAAAGAAACATGACTTTGTAACTTTCTCCTTTCTTGCTATCGGTGTGATTAGAATCTCATCAATTGATTTTAAGCATGACTTCAGGATCAGAGGGATGTGGGGTAAGAAGAAGCAGAGCCCATGAGAGTCATTGAACTTGATGTTGCAGTGGAGGGGATGTGTGGGAGAGAAAGTGTGCTGAAGTGCAAGAGGGGCTCTAATAAAGAGGTCAGAGTTAGCAGGAAGATAGACTGGTGATCTGCTAGCAGAGCTGTGCCCTGCATTCTTTATGAAACCTTGTGCAGGAGCAGCAAGAGCTTTTTTTCAGATGTGTCAGAAAAGGATTTCTGTCCTTATGGCTAATCCACGTGACAGCCTCAGCTCACACTTTCTGTTAAGGTCAGCTCCCCAAACACTTGGACAAAGCAATACTCCAGGGATGCAGGAGGAGTAAGATGACAGGGGACGCTAAAGTTCACGTGTATTCATTGAATTGTACCTAAAGCAGCACGACCTTACCATGCCTCGTGTCTGCCCTGCAGCTCAGCTGCTGTCTCTGTGTACATCAGGCATTTCAGTTTACTTGCACTGATGAAGCCTAGGCACAATTTTCCACACTGAAGTTTTCTAACATGTCCTTTGTCATTTTAGAACTAACTACTGGATCACAGCCATTCATTTTTGTAGCTGAGGAGACAGGATTAGGGTTGTGATTTTCTTTGACATCAAGGGAATATGCTTACACAATACCTCAGTTTACAAACGGGAGAACACGAATTTCCAATACCCTGTAATAATGAAGTTTAATTTATGGATGTTTATGCAACCCCTTGATACATATGCATCACTCTGCAAGAAATACAGTGCAGCCTCCTTGATGGGATCTCTTACTGCACACAGTAAGAGCAACCCAGACTCTTGCCAAAGATCCCTGAAATCACTAAAGCCAGTCAGCTGAATGCAGTTTTGGTGGGAGAGTATTTTAATTATCCCAGATGACAATGAAAAAATACAAGTTTTAGATAGGTACAAGTTGTAATATAGTGTCTAGATAGAGACATAGCTATTTTAGTATCACTGAGTTCCTTTAAGTGACCACCTCTTGGTTTTTTGCCAGGCATGTAAGATTTCATGAGTAATTTCTTTTACTATCTACCTGATCAGTGGTATGTGCTCCAAAAAAATTATTAGGCTTCTCTATTTTCCCAAGCATGGGACACAAGTGGCTTTTATACATAATAAGATACATTAAATGGTGTGACAATTAAAGCCCTTATACTTTTTTTGTCTTTGAAGCTCGTAGTCCAAAGACACTCACAGATCATGGAAACTTAAACTCAGTGTCATGGTGGGGACAAAATTACAACCAGCTCTATAACCAATGGGTTGTAGGAACTTTTGTCTTCCAGATGCCTTCAGAGTGTGAGGGAGGCTTTGCTTAGCCTTACAGAGAGTTTTTTCACATGCACAATTAATGGACATAAACATCAGAAATCTTAGGCTACAGCAATTTTCAAATATCTGCACTGAAGTGGAATGGTCATCACAAATTCACTGAGTTCTCTACACTGCCTGTGGCTCTTTCTGCCATCTGAACCTTAGACAAATGGAACAGTATCCGCTGCTGAGTTCCTCTCAGGGCTTTCCTGCTGGTCTGTGCTGATGTAGCAAGGGAGCAAGGGGACAGCTTTGATGTACTCATGAGAATGATAGCCAGGTTTCTGCTTTATGTAGGGACACAGCTTCTGATACTCAAAGACAGAACACCATCTTTGCAATGACTCAGGACACAGTCAAGCAGGAATGTTGTGGGTGCAGGGTTCCACTGGCAGTGCCAGCAATGGAAAGCATATTCAGGGAAACCTGAGACAGAAACATCAGTACCTGGGTCAGTTATCTATCTTTCAGAATATATAGTCAATGCCTCTTCCTAAAAAATAGTACTATCTTAAGAAATGCAGGGCACCTGAATGAGCCCTTAAGAAAAAAACCCACAAACCATGCTGCTTTAATGATGTGTGTGTATATATACATATATATATATATATATATATAGTATTCTATATATGTGTAGACATGTATAAGCAGGTCTTAACTAAGAATCACAGTAATATCAGAAGTATATCCAAAACTGAAATTATACTTCCTGTGCCTCTTCTCTGCTCTTTGGGAAATACTGTATTACAGAAAAGGACTGCAAGGATTGATTTTTAAATACCTGCAGTGTAGACAGTGGAAATTTAATAATTACAGCTAATTAGTTCAACAGATAACAAAGGGCCATGGTTCATGCATGGTATGCTGTGAGGCTGTGGGTATTTAAAGTGACAGGAAACAGGTAGACTGACCTGCAAATTAGTTATGAAATGAATTCAAATAGAGCTGTATATAGGACAGCAGAATTATGTAAGGATGAGTTTTTCATTAAAGTCTGAACCTTTTATAGCTTCTGTATTCAGTTTCCTAGAACTTCATTTTAATGTACAATATTAATTAATAAAAATGGCTTTAAAATTAGTATTTCAAAGAATTTCTCATTAAAATAAATTCTGACAGTACAAGTGTTCTACAAGGAGTCCATAGTAAATTCAACAGGGATTTTCCTCTATTACATATGATGGCTTCTCATTGTTTAGTTATTTATAGCAGATACAGGAGTGATAAATTTACTTTAATCTTGCAGTGATTAATATGGGATAAGGTATAGAAACCAAGTTAATAGGAAAGTATAATGAAATATGAATTCTGCCTTTCTGAGATAAGTGCAGAATTCAGACCTATATCTTCTCTTGGGCCAGGCAAGTAACTGATACCTTGTAGAGGAAGAGTGTTCTCTGACAGTATGAATGCTCTTTGTGGGTTTCTGTCTGCTCTACACAGCGGTGAGTTTCTAGAGTGCTGTTTGTAAACTACAGTGTTGGGGTTTTTTTACTGATACAATTTTTTCTTAGTAGTGAAGTGCTAAGCATCCCTCTTTTTTACTGCTTTTCTTCACAGTTACTTCTTTCTCTACTGATACCTTTTATTTCATTTTTAGATTGATTTTCCCCACAATTTTTCTTGGTCATTATACCTTTCTGTGTAGTATCAAAATTCAATCTTCTATTTAATGAATCAAATAAAAATCATTGCTAGAAGCAAATGATCATGCAGAGATATTAATTGTTTGAGCTAATTACGTTTTTTTTTTTCCACAAAGACATGATTTAATGCTACAGTAACAGAAAAACCATTCAAAGTTCTTGAAAACACTCAAAGAAATTTTATATGTCATCTTGAGGATACTCTTGCCTAGAGGTTGTAATGCACAGACATTAGACTTAGGGTTTGTGGTTTTTGTTCTTTTTTTATTTTCCAAAGAGTGTGAAAGAGGAACCATTACCTGACTAAATGCTGGGGCTTCGAATTGTAGTCATGGGGAGAAAATATCCTACATTAAAATGCAGATAAAAAGGAAAGTAAGGTAATTGATGATAATTTACTCAAATATAAGCTGTAGAATATGCTGTTGAACTACTAAAATGTAATATAATATGAATAGAATTGAATTAATTTTTGCCCAGTTCTAGGGTTTCACTGAATTTTTTTCGAAAGGTCTGAGTTATTTTCTGAAATAGGAAAACACTTTGGGGAAACACCAATTAAGTGTATTCAAATGCTTCTGGAAATTTAGAAAGCATTCACAATTTATGTGCTCACATAGGACAACAGCTACAGGAGAAAACAAAGATGTTTTATTATTTTATTGTCACTGAGCATGCAGTATTTTTGGCTATCTTTGAAGAAGAATTTAATACTGGGTATATAGTGAGCAAAAGCTTCAGTTATCATTCAGAATCCCTTTGATGTGTGGAGAGCCTGAGAAGATGCTGGAGGAATAAGAGAAAATTTAAGGCCCAGTCATGCTTTCAGAAAGTTAATTGTAAGTAGAAGTGGTAAAATTCTGGTGAGAGTCACTCTGAAGTTAGGGTGGTTGAGTATGGTATAAAGCATTGATTGAACAATGCATTTAACACATGCTATAGTAGTTTGTGAAGTTGTGGCCTAACTGTGCAGCTTTACTGGGAGAGTATAACTAGAGAAGATTAAAAGAACAGAACCTAGCACTAAAATTTTCCAAAGTTTGAAAATGGGCTTCATTGCTTTATCATGAATCATTAGTTTCCATCAAGTCAGACTTGCATGCAAGGTAATAGAAAAGCTGAAAATCATTTTGGAATAAGGAGACAATTTTTAAAAAAAATGTATTTAATAATCTTTCTTTTTTATTTCAACCTCTTGTCGTTCTGTAGCTATAATTAAGGGAAATCCATATTGCAGACTCATGATTATAACTGCTTTTTGTCTTCTATTGAATTTTGTTTTAGGCACAACAAAGCTGCTGTATGAAAGCGTCATAGCCATAAAATAGAAGAGTGGGTTAGCAAATGGGGAGGTTATTTTGCAAAAGAAAAATAGAAATGGAGAGAAACTATGTTGATTACTCCTATCTTTCCTTGCAGCTAGGTCTTGCAGTAAATTTATACTCTGTTTAATTAACATCATTCACACATTAGCAATTCCCTTCTTTATTATTTGTTAGAATTTTTTTCTGCTTCACTGGGAGTATGTTAATACAAATAAAAGCATTGCAGCATCTGCAGATGAAGATCCTTGCCTTTTTTACTGTAAAAATAGGAAGAGTATATGATGTTAAATATTTGTTTAAAAGGCTATGTTAACTCCTTGTTTCAAAGTTTTATAGAGCCTCCTAGAAAATCCATGTTCATGTAGAGGACCTCAGTGTTTCTATCTATAAGGAAGTTAGGCACTGCTTGTACTAACATATTTATTTAGAAAACTGGATTGATTGGCTATTTAAAAAAGAATGGTCTGGTTTTTATTTTAGTCTCACTTTGCAGCACATATGATATAGTTCTGACAAAAAGTTACCTTTGTTATCTGTGCAGTGAAGGTGGCTCAATATTCCTTTAAAGCTCCTGTGGGTTGTAATGTGGTTAAATTCAGGAGTGGGTTTATCAGTAAGGACAAGGGCTGTGTGATGAGAAAGTGGCTGTGTGCCTGTGCAGCCCTGAAGCCAGATGACAGCTGGTTCCTCTTCTCAAGTACATGCTGGTTTCTTAACTACTTACACTTGCTTCACTGAAATCTAGACCAGCTTGTGATTTATGGAGACATTCTGATCCATTCCTGAATCCATCACTGGGGTTGCCTGCAGACCCCACTGTGAGTTAAACATTCAGAGTCTGAGTGCTGCTGAATCCTGATGAGATGAATCTTCACATTGTAGTTATTTCTTTGCCCCAATGTGTAACAGTAACAAATCTTGATCTCTTTGATGGTAGAAAATATTTGTTTATGGATAGTTATTTACTACTTACTGTCTTGATATTCAGTATAACTGACGTGAAGGACTTTGTATATGTAATTACATTCCTCTGAGATTATTCAGGCTAATGGTTTATATGTAATTTAAGCATTAGATTTGTAGCTTAAACAAGAAATTATTTCGTGTGATCTGCATAGTTTAGCAGTTTTAGACAAATACAGTATTTCAAATTCTTTGCATGAATTATTTTGTTTCACATTTTCTTTTGTAATTTTAATGCCAATCCTATTTGTGGATGTTATTCTACAATAGATACTAGTGTATTTAAATATTTTATGGGTGCTATTATTATCCTACCATGAAATGATTAATATTATATATGTCTTTGAAAAAGAATTTCCTGCAGCATCTTCCAGTCATTGGTGTTTCTTTTTTATAAATAATAAATTAGAAAATAGCTATATATTTATTGTTTGTAAGAGAATGCAGATTGTGACTGTACTTTGTTATCAGCTTATTTTTTGTTAATTATGCTGAGCTTAAACTTCCTATTTATTGACATAAGTAGGTGAAATAAATAAGTGCTAGTAGGTGTTTAGTAGGTTAAGTGCCTAAGTAGGTGAAATAAATAAGTAATAATTTAAGAATTAGGTTATTCTTGCAATACAATTGCAATATATTAAGTATTTAACTTTTAGCAGCTGTATACCTCTCTGAGCTTCAGTCATCCCTCAGCAGTCAAAGCAAGTTTCTCTTCAGATGTCCCTTTTTGGACAGTAGTTGTTTTCTGAGGTAAAATAGATTGTGCTTGATATCAGAAGTGTCATTTTATGTGTCTGTGATGTTGTCAAAAAGAATAATCTGTAATCTATAATGTTGACATTATAAAATTGCAACAAAGCCTGGTTTAATAGCATAGCTACCTAGCATTTGTTGTAACAACTGCAACAATGCACCATGACAGGGTCTGATTAAAAACATTGATCAATCTCACTTCCTGCTGTAAACAATCACGGGAATTTACTGAAACACCTCACGTTTCTTATTTCTGATTTTTCTAGAGGGAAACTGAGCCATGAAAAAATTGGTCAGTGTAACTGTGTTCACAAAAATTACTGTGAAATTTATTAGAATCGATGGATAAAGACAAGAAAAGATCCTTTTCTATATATTTTTTTCTCTTATACCACAAAAGTACTTAGAAAAACAATCTCTTTAATTACCACAATTTTCATAATCCAGGGCCATTTTAATCTATATTAAGAAAAAAAAAAGCTTAAAATTTATGTAAGATACTGTGTTTGTAACAGAAAGGTTCCTCTTTTTTATTGATTCCACTTTTTCCTTGTTCTGTCCACTCCCTGTTTCCTGGCAGAAGGGGTTAATTCTATTGCCCATGTCTGCGCATTAATCAGACTGGGCTCTACTTTGTTCTGAAATTTGTTGTGCAGAGTGATGTTCAGATAGCTCTAAGTAATTACATGAAATATTTTAACAATGCACAGTGTAGTAATTCACTTTTACAAAGCAATGCATTAAATATTGTTGGATAGTTGCTGATGCTGCAATATTTTGAGAGAAAATTGATTTGTTTATTGATGTCCCTTTCATCTGTGCATTGCTCTTACTTTATATGCCTTCCTCCTTTGCTAGTGTATGTGTAAACTGTCCTGGTTTAAGCTGATGTGTTCATTCTGAGGCCAAAAGAGAAGCTGAGGGAAATTCAGTGACTGAAGAGGAATTGAATTGAAAGCTTCTGAGCCCTATCTGTGACCTATTATGCTTTCCTTTCATTTCCTAAAATGTTTCAAATAGGATAGGGAACCATATAATTTTAAAAGCTTGGATCTCATGACATATTTAATATATTTTCTGTGATAGCTTTTTTTCCTTAAGATTGCTCTTTCTATTTCTTTATCTCCTATCCCAGGATAAGTGCAGAGTGATTTTGCCTTGAGACAGAAGGTTGGTCACAAGTCTTTATGCTCCCTGAATGTAGGGGGGCAAGAGACACTATGGCTTGATGAAGAAGACTACTTTTATATGAAGGAAAAAAATGAAGTGCCAACAGAGCTGTCTAGGACCACTGTATGGGCCCTGCAACGTGACACAGTGACTCTGGCATTGATCTCAGTGACTAAAGCAGCTCTGTTGCCCTGGATTTTCAGGGGGAATTCAGATATTGTGCCTCTGCCTGTGTTATCTCTGTAGAGCAGTTTTTTGGTCTATGACAATAGTGTATTTCACCCTTAGATAGCTATCGAGATGCTTTCCTGTACTCTGAGGTTTAAACTGGAGCTGGGCATTGTAGCTAAGAAATTATGCATTATTATTTCTAATAGGTTCAGCGAAATACTTGATAAGAGGTTCACTCCAGAGAGTATCTCCATGGCTGCTGCTTCTTTCTTTTAAGCTGAAGAAGCCATGTCACTGATAAAAAGAGAATCTTTCTTAAAAAGATAAAAAACTGGTGATGTCTGTGTTAACTGCTGTGCTTTTTCAGGTTAAATTTATAATTATCAATGAACTGGTTCTCCATAATGGCCAACTGGCAAACAAGTGACTACTAAGTTCAAGGAGTGAAAGTGTGCTTATACAAATTGATTAGAAACAAAGACAATAATGCATTTGTTACTCTTAGTCATTACTCTTACTATTACTCTGCCCTCTAAAAACGATATTCCTGTGGATCAAAACTAATCTTTTTTTTGCCTTGCTGTTCGTGTAACAACATCAGCATACCCGCTTCCTGATTAAAGACCTGCTTTTTTCAGGCACAGTTATGACAAGAAAAAAAATGCTTTCCTTGTTGTCTTTAGGAGGAATAGGAAAAATATGAACACCCAGCTGAAATACTGTCATCTAAGAACTCGAGAGTTTAGTTGTACGAACTCCCCATATCCATTTGGTATTAGTTTTGTGAAGAAATACACTGTTTTGCTGAAGTTCTTCCTTCCACAAAGCAGAATTTGACACCCAGGTTTAGGGATTGCACGGAGTGCGGCGAATTAAATGAATTTCTATTTATTGTCTGTGCCATTTCTGAAAACAAAGCTGTATTGTAGGGCAGTTGAGCAGTCACTTTCTCCCCCACTGTGCTGCTCAGCATTACACTTTGCACCTTCTTCTGCCACCTTCCAGGGCAAACTTTACAGATGCTGCACTGTTTGGTGCTTTTTTTTTTTTTTTTTTTTTTTTTTTTTTTTTTGAGAAAAAACAAGATTTGTGCCGGAGGAATACCAGGACTGATGCTGCAGAGAGCACTATAAAACATAGCAAGGGAGCTGGTATGTCATGAATCGTGTTACTACTTGGAGCTGGTAGCTTCTGAACTGTTCTTTCCTCTGCTTTTTTTCAGAGAGAAAAGTGAATTAACCTCATGAAAGATGTGCTTAATTTCCTCCTGGTATTTTCCACCAGGAATCTTAGAGCTCAAGCTTGTTTCATTCCTTTTGGAATTCTGCTTGAGCATATGGAAGCTCTCTTGTAAAACTTGTGGTATCCTATGTTTTCTTCTTGTTTAATATTAATTTATTTAGGATTATTAATTTTTTGCTGCCTTAATGCAGTTTAAAAAGGAAAATCACTAAATCAGCTGACTAGCAAAAAGGAGGACTTTCCACCCATATGAATTTTAAAAGTAATAGTCACCGTTAAAAGAGATCCACGTTACTTCAAAAACCTTTTTCTCTCTCTTATGTTGACGTGACCCTTATAAATGATAACACTAAAAATGGCTAGAAGATTAAAAAGATAACACCCTGAAACAAAAGCAAGCATAGATGTGATCTGCAGAGCTTTTTGTGCTGGATGTCCCCTGGCTATGGGCTGCATCTTCAAAAGAAAGGGTGTTTGTTCCCCTCATTGCTGAGACAGCGAAGGGTTTATGTTTAGATTTGAGTAAGAGCCCACTATATTGTACAACAGAGATCTTACTTTTCTTGCACTCATTCCTATTGCTGTTTCTCCTGTGATCCTGCAGTATCTCACTTGCATTCATTCTGTGATTGAGCTGGGACATATAAATGGTTTGGGTTTTGAATTTTGTTTGGTCTTTTTCTCTGCATAGCTTCATTTTGCTTTTTTTTTTGCATTCACATAGTTACCAGTGTTACAAGTAGAGTGAGGAAAGCATGTTTCTGACAAGGCCATTTGCCTTGGTTTTATTTGATGGCACTCTTAGCTAAAATCAGATCTGTCACTGATGTCAGCACTTTAGTTAAAGCTGCCTGGGTTTCTTCACCACTGTTTTCATCCTTAGAATTGTAAATCAATACCCTTTGATCTAAACATAAAAGCCTGGGAAGCTTATGTTGAGGATGTCTTCCCTTGTGCCTTGCTTCATTCAGTTCAGCTGCTAAATCTGGTCTAAGGAAATCAAAAGTGATACTGAATTGACATTTAATAGGTCTCCTCAAGACTGCCAGAAAGTAATTTCTCAGAAAGTTTGAAGTTTGAAACAAAATTTGCATTGTACTGGTTTATTATTAGCATTCCACTTAGCATATGCAAGTAGCTTTATGAAAGCAGCACATAATATCTGAACTAGGAATTCTAAATGCTTCTGCCTTAATTAAATTGAATTTTCTGAGGAATAATAAAAAATATTCAAAGGAACATGGAAGAGAAAGAATTACTGTTAAGGAATTCTGAGGAACAAATGTGTTTTGTCAACTGTACCAGTTTTGACCGTATGGAGTAAACTGCAACTAGACTAAAATACAGTCGACTCCAATTTTTGCAAAAATAAATTTTTAAGAATTTCAGTGTCTTGTTAGTTCATTTCTACAGACTAGTACTCAGTGGTGTGTCTCTTTTAGTTGCTATTGCCCAGTAAGAATTAGTGGTTTTTCCAAGATTCCAGGAATCCCAATGTCTATTAATCAGCTGTTACAAATGTGTGCTTTCTTTTAATTGATTCTGTAAGGCAGTAATGAGGCTTATATTCAGAATTTTGTAACATATTGGAAAATTAAAATGTATAGGAAACAATAAATTACTATTTTGCTTGAGTATAAACTTCTTCTGACATCTGATGACCTTTTCATTTTCCCATGAGTGAAGTGGAACTCTTAAGATGATTTTTCCTATTGTCAGAGATATTTTATAATTATTTGTAATACTTATGCTTTTTGCTGGAACAGACTTTGTTCTGTTTGAAGAAATTACTGCGTAAGTTCAACAAGGAGCCGTAGTCCTGCTTACAGCACAGAAATCCAGTGCTGCCAATGATGCTCTGACAGTGGATATGAGAGTGGGAATTACTAGAGCTGAAATGTTCAATGAGGTAAATAGAGCAATGCAAATCTCAAGGGCTTCTGAAATACAGAATATGCAAGGATGATTTTGAGAATGTGTGTTACATTGCTGCTTCCTCTCACACCATCTACCAAACATCTCTTTCCTCTCTTCAGCTTTTAAAAATCAATTTGATGTGACTGCCTCCAGTTTGAAATTAGCATGATTTAATCTGGTCCAGGAAAAATCTTTCTCCATGGAAAAGGCCCAAATGGGAAATCTAATGATAGCATATTCCCCAAGGAAAGCTGCCACCTTAGACAGTGTCTCTGTAGGAGGGAAAATGAACAGCTGCAATATTTTATGTATAGAATGTGTGTGTGCATGTGTATGGTGACATGACACAATGCTTTGTGACAGCTCATTTTATTCTGGGTTCTTCACATGACAGATGAAATGATTTCTGTAATTATTCTTAGGTATAAGACCCAAAGTCAGTTCTGTTAATACTTGGAGTGTTTGGCACAAAATACATTTAGGTATCTCATTTAAACATCCCTCTGGGAAAAAAGCTCTGGAAATCAGAAGTGATTGAGTGGATGAGCTCCAACTGTATTGCTTCTAGGCCCAGTAAAAAGGCAAGTATAAGGGGCTGATTTTCATTTCAAGTGTTTCATGTGAGGCACAGTTTCATCCCAAGGCTTACATAACCAGACTAACTTTTCTTGTAGTTGAATTAGCTTTTGTTTTACTTCTAAGTTAAATTAAGATCGTAGCAATTTTGTGATAAGGAGTAGGAAAAGTTTAAATACATTTTTGCTTTAGAACAAAAATGTACATTATCCGTAACCAGTGATGAAATACTACTTGCCACTGCAGGTCTTTATCACTACTTAGGATTAGAAATAGATCCATTATATAATTTGACATACTGCTAAGGAAATTGTTGTACATGTATCTATGCCTTATTTTAAAATAATTGATAGGTTAATGATTTAATGTGCATATAGAATATTTTAAAAGTACATACTACAATTAGTAAACTAAGTAAGAAAAATGTATGTAATCTCCTAAAGCTTGAAGGGGATTTGTTGCATCTGCCTTTGTTATGTAGTAATAATGCAATTCTGAATATTAATTTAGAGAAAATATTGTTGAACTTTGATGAAAATTATTTTCTCTTTCTTAACATTCTGTATGACTTTGCCATACATTTTTAGGTTTCCAGCTGGGCTTTTTTGCTTTCATTCAGGATTCAGCTCAGTTGCTCTATTTCTAGGATTACTGAAAGGTTGAACCTACTTCAGTGATATATAGGGTCTACAGAATAACAGTTTTGCAACTTATATGCTTAAGAGAGAGGGAATATGTTCAGAAAAATTCACTTAAATCATCTATCACAGGTGCCAGCAACACCTAGTGGCTTTATTTCTCAGGAAAGCAGAGAGAGATGGAAGGGCATGAGGGGAGCTTTTATTGATTGCTTTCTGGGAAAATTATTCTATGAGTTACTTTTATAAAAAATGTAATTTGCCTGGGGTATAGTAGGAGTAGTATGAAAAGCTCTGGGAGAAATAGTTCCCTGGTTGGTTTTTTTCAAAATGAAATGATGGTGTTCTCTCAGAACCAGAGCTATATCAGCTCCACAAATATCACTAAAGATGGGTAGGCTTTATGTGCTTGATAATGCTACAGGTAACTTTTGAAAGGTATACTAGAAGGAAAAAATAGAAATTGGGAAGAAGAGAGATTTTTACTTCTCAATGAACTGTTCATGTAATAACAAAGAAGGCAAATAATAAATTATGTGATGTAACGCCCTGACTTGCAAGGCTATTTTCTTTCCCATTTCTGTGATGAAAGCCTTGAAAATATACTAGTGCAGCTTATAATACTTTTGACCTGTACTATAAAGTTTACTGTTTTAAGATCTAAAGCCAAAAGCATTATCATCCTTAAAACTGAAACTGGGACAACTCAATCAGTTTTTCCACATCAAATTCTGTACATATAGCTGCCAATCTGTGATTCAGATATAGGCTTATCTCCCACAGGTGAAAGCAGCTTAAAATGTAAAAAAAAAAAAAAAAAAAAAAAAAAAGAAGAAATTCTCAGTTTAGAAATTATATTATTTTATGAATTTGTCTTATATTTACCATTTTGCAGTATTATAGGAATCTGATAAGTGAATTGAAGTTGAATGTGAAATTTATATAAATGTTTATGGAAAACTGGTCTTTTACAATTGGGAAGAAAAGCAATATTTAAGAAGATAAAACACAAAAAGAAAAAAGAACTTGGTGTCCCTGCATGTGACAGGTGAAAGGTCTAAAGTCTGAGGAAATTTGTTATTACTCAGTTACTATCAATCCTCATTACTCACTGTCACACTGCAGAAAAACAGTTAATTTTTTCTGAGTTGCAGTCTTACTGTACAGCCACACATTTCACGTAATTTGATGTGAAATTTGACTTGATTCTGACATCATTTTACATTGGCATTAATGTACAATATTTGTAAAACAATCTTGTTGCTGGAAAACATTGCTTCAGTAGTCAAAGTGATGGAGTCATGTTCTGAATTTAATTTTGGTATTGTTTTGTATTGTTTCCTAGGGCAATTGCAGGCTGCATACATATTTTTGTGTTCAAAAATCAGGAATATATTTCCAATAGGTGAATTGTTTTGTCTTCCTCCAGCCTAAGAAAAAACCCATAATAATTTGAAGTTCACAAAGACAGCTCTCAACAAACCAGCAGAATTATAGATGAACAACTGTTCTGTGGTGAGTAAACTGAAGCCTTAATACTTAAGGCTTCTTGAGTGAAAATTGGGTGGTTAATACTCTCAAACAAGTAGAAATGACAAAGTATCAGTAATTGATTGAAACCTCAAGGAATTGCTCTTACAAAAGTAGTACTAAAAATGAAATATTTATTACTTTTTCTTTACTTTAACTAAAGTATTCTATTCTACTGCAGACCTTTATTTTTCTTCTGTTTTGATCAATATTCTCACATTTTACTGTCATTTTTTGACATCTAATACTATATATTGTAGTTTCCTTCAATAATTCCTGTAGTTGAAACCATGAAGCACTTTTCATTGCTAAAACATCTCTTAATCCTTGACAAGCTTGTATCTGAACATCCCATTGATGCTGTAGTTGCAGTTAAGTGCTGTGGAGTGGCACTTTAGGCATTGACTGTGTAGGGACCTCACTGCTTTCATCTGTTCTGGTCACAGTCAGCTGAAATATAAAGCCCATTTTTGCCAAACTGGATCAGTTCTCATTGGAGACTGTAATGTTGCTGGCATGAGGATGCTCCTTGGTGCAGCCCCTGGCCAAACAGCTGAGAGGGAATTGCAGCAGGCAGAACAGGATTCTTCCCACAGGGCTGAGCCCTTGGTGACAGCTGGTAATGCAAAGCACTTCCTGAGCTGAGTGCAGGAGTTCTAACCCTCCTCCTTTGCTCTCCTGATATGCACAGTCACCACTTTTCTGGAAAGTAAAACCCAAGTATCTGTAAGTGATTGTGATAATACTGAGCTTTTCCCGTCAATTTACTCTTTTGGGGGGGCTGACTGTGCAGAGGAATAAATAAAAAGGAAACTAAAATTTAAGAACTTTTTTTTTCAAAATTGTCTCAGACTGTTTTACTGAGGCCTTGAGGAGCTGGAATAAATGGAAATAATCTGAAAATTATTTGGTATACAGATACCACATTTTATAGCTGAGAAGTTATTTTAAAGAACTCCTGATAGTTGCAGAGAAAAAAGCCCCACAAATTCCAGTGAGATTGCCATACTTAAATCCTTCTGAACCAATACACTAGTCAGTAGCAAGAAGATGATAGCTGGAAAAACTGTTGCCAAAGTGAAGACATTTTCCTAATTCTCCTTCAAAGGGAAGCAAGGTTGGAGCTGCAGTTCTTTTCTAGAACATACAGAACTTGTCTTAATGGATTAGCCACACTCTTGTGTGGCTTTTCTCCCTTGTAACTGTGCAGGAAGATGTGTTTGCTATGCAGAAGCATTGAGTGACTACCTCCTCCCACAGGGAAAAACAAAAAGACTTTACAGCAAAGTAGATTTTGCTCCTTAGTAGTTGTAATGAACCACAGAGAGCTTGTCAGTAAAAGTTATGTATGTGTATATACATATACATATGTACATATAACATACATGTCTTTGTTGTGTGTGTATAATATTTATATTGGCTATATGTATGAATATGTTTAGTAAATGCATGTGTATTTATATGTATGTATAGCTATATGTGCACTTATGTGAAAGAAAAATCAGAAAGTGGTCTTTAAACTCTGTTGAAGAAATAGAAGGTAGTGCTATGACTTCCAAGATGTGTCTCATGGGAATGATCACTTAAATGACACTTGTTGGTTGGTAATGACTCTTTTCATTGTTTGCTGGCTTCTTCAAGCAAAGGTAAGACTGCTGTTAGAGCTATTACATTCTTTAGATCTATTACTTTCTTTCCTCTGTTCTTTATTTTCTGCCCAAAGTTTGTTGCCCCATCCAAAAAGCCTTTAGCTGGTACTTTCTGAATGCATTTGCACTCAGTTGAAAGGGTTTTCTATTTCTCTGGCAATGGTGCCTAAAATGAAGAGATCCAACACACCTTGTGGTTGAGCACACTGCCAGCATAACAGATGGATGTGATTGCTGGCAGCCAAGAAGCCGTATGAAATATCAGTGTCAAATGGCTAGAGACAGCATTTTAAAATCAAAAATATATGTTAGATGCTCTGGGTTTATGCACATGGTGGAGCACAGTCTAATCAGGTTGACTGGGTTATTTTAAATTTTAAATTATAATTCTTCAGTGTACACTTTGAGTCTTAGTTGCATAACTTTCAGCTTTTATATTTCTGTATCTTCAAGCGTTATATTTATTTTTCCCTAAAAAAAAAAAAATTGTGTTATGAATAAGTTCAAAGGACTAATACCCGTGCTGGCTTCTTGGATCATGTTGTGTATGATGTGACATGCTATCAGTATTATGTCATATATCCTGATTCTTTGCGCACATCTAGATCATGTGGAATTCATTGCAGGGGTTAATTTACTTTTTTTAATATCACATATTGCTGCCTTTTCACATTGCATTCTTTTATTTTAGCTAGTTTAGTTATGCTGAGGTAGGGTAACATTTTTGAGATATAACTGTCCTACTACTCTTTTCCCTTCTTTTCTGTTCTACATGGAGAGAAAATATTTACAGGTAGAAAACAGGGACAGGTATTTAGGAGATCCCACTGGATGCTTCTCTGTATCCCTTAGTTCATAATTACCTTGGAAATGAACCAATTAATAAATGTTAAACCATACTGATTTTTATTAGGATCTTGTGACCCCAAATCATGTAAGTGCTTTAAGACATTTACCCTAAATAATAAACAGTAGACTTCCTTTTCTGAAAATTATTTCATTATCATGTTGAGTATAAAATGCATGCTCAAAATACTTGGGATTCTCTGATTTGTTATACTGCTCAGTGTAATCCCATAAAACCAAGTTCCTGCTTTATTTGTTAATATGTTAGCATGTATTTCTGTAAGTTTAATTGTAAGAGAGCTTTCTGTATCAGAAGGTGAGGGGTGCAATGGTATGTGGGGACTTGTGGTGTGTAATTTATCATCACATAGTGTTCACATCCAGATAAATTAAAGAGGGAAGATTTTCATGAAGAAATAGAAACAAGGTGTTCTGAAAATAAGATTCACAGCTTATAAAATCACTTTAATGTGATAAATTAACACATTAAATCTAATAAAATAAATCAATGTTAAGCTAAACACAGGTAGTTCTACTTTGTATTTAAAATTAATGTCTGATGATATTTTTTTTAAAACTGAGATAGTTTCATTTCAGAAACTATCAGTATTATCCTCTGAAATCCAAAGCACTATTAAAGAGATAGGCAAGCCAGTAGATAGCAGGTTGAAGGGTCATTGAAAACAGACAGTTCTATATTCTTATCATAAATGTGCTGAAATGACAATAGAGAATGTCTTGAGGAATTTAATGGAGTTTCCTTCATCTTAAGGTTAAGAAGTCTTCAGAGTTAGCATTTATTCTAGTTCTCAAGAATAGTTAAGATGCCTAGAGATGAGAAATCACAAGTGCTTAAGACTACATGAATATAAAGTACAAAGAGAGACAGAATAATTTATAATGCAGTGTTGATGTTTCTGATTTTAAAACACCATCATGTCAACCCCATTTTTTTTTCTCTATCATATTAAAAAGAAAAGACATGTATTACTCCACAAGACAGTTCTACTTTAATTCAGGTTTCATATTATGCTTTGCTTATTCTGCAGCTGCCTAGATATATTCATACCAGGTATGATAATTAAATTATATACTGGATGAAAGTGTAAAGTCAGCATTTTAAAAAATAATGCATTTTATAGTCATCCAAAGTGTCAGATTCTAAGATGACATAGTAGAAAAAACTTCACCAGTGTCCATGTGGTCATGTATATTTGTAAGATTCTTGCCTATTCTGTAAATTAAGTCCAAATCTAGGATGTTTTTATATTAGACTTGAACCATAAAACCCTCACACAATTTTTAGCCATGTGTTTGTTACTAGAGGCTCAGCCTGTCCCTCTTCAAATACTTAGAGAATTAGAGTTTGGTGTGGGAACAGGAGAGATCACCCTCAAACTGAGAAAGTGGTGACAATATATATCAATGTACTCATCTGTACCCTAAGGCTAATGGGAAGGGCCATTACCAGGAAGAAAATTCATCCTCTGTGTTTCCAGGGCTGACTCCCACTAATAAGCATAGGCACTTGCACTGAGAACTATGATAAGGTATTGAACAGTTCCAAAAGCAAGGCCAGCCTGTGACTGCAAACTTCAGGAGCAGTATGCCTGCTGATGCAATTGTAAGAATTTTCCAGGAAGTCAAGGAAAGATTTTCAGGCTTTATCCTTGGCAAATGCCTTCAAAGGAATTTTTGCAGTGAAACACCCCTACTGCATTTCAGCTCTCACTCTTTTCAATGCTGGCCAATGTACACACTATTTTCAGATGTACTGTGACAACATATGCTCCCTCTTACTGAAATAATCTTATTTGATTTCAAGAAAATCAGCAGAACAGAGCAGGTTGAAATGGTGTTCTTTTTGAAAGTGGCAGAGCAGTACGTCAGTGTTCTGTAGGATGCTGTTTCTCAAATGAAAGTAAAAGAGAGTTTCATTTTTCCCATCTTTCATAATAAAACACTGTTTGCTTAAGTTAGAAAATAATTTAGATTAGTTTATGAATTTTATACACTGCTTTTAGGTGGTGGGTCAAAATGTTCTAATTCTAGTTGAAAGGTTGAAACTGCATCAGCAGAGATTAAAATGCTGAGATGCATCTTTTAATTACTGGTGCTGACAGATGAAGTGAAGTAAGGAAGTGCTGGTGTAAAGCAGTTCAGAACAATGCTTGGGATGTGGATGTAATTCAGAGTGATCTGAAGATTCCAAAGGTGCTACCAGGCTCAGCAAAGGACTGATGCTGATAGGTAGACCCAGCACTTAGGGCAGTGGCTGAGTGAGACACAGTAAAGGGAAGAAGAGATTAAGGCTATTTCTGCAGGTCCAAAAGTGCTGGTAAAGGCTAATTTTATTACTAGAAAGAGTGTCTGGAGTAGATTTAATGTATAAACACTATATATATATGTATAAACCATAACTCATGAACTGCAAATACAGATGAGCTAGAATAAGGTGTGAATTCAGAAGGAGGCTATTAACACTGATATAAGACCTGAAGCTGGCATGTGCGAATTGAAAACAGCCTTTTAGGTTGAGGTGGGGAAGTATCACTAAACTGTGGGTAATAATTAATTAGAGCTGGGTTTTTGTTAAGATTCAGGTAGCAGGGTCATTAAGTTGGAGAAAAGTTTACCTGAAAATGTCTTGGTATTGATGGTGAGGGGTCACTGGGGGACTGGAGACTTGTACAGGGGAAGGATGACATGTCCAGCATGCCCAGTTTGATTGCTGGTGGTAGCACTGACTACAGACTGCTGATGAGGCAGGTTATGGGTATTGGGCACTGAGAGGCCACAAGGTATTTCAGTTCCTTTGGCAGTCGTTCATCAAGGTGATGAATAGCTGTCTTGCACAGGAATGTGTATTCTTTGTCAAGTGAAGATATGACAGCTCAGACATACACACCATGCTTAGCAGCTGTTTTGGCAGTTACAGGAATTAAACACATTCAGTTGTGATTCTCTACATGTAATATTAAGTTAACCCTTTTTTAATCAGTAGGTTTGTAAGAAGAAAATAAAGGAAAAGGCTGTAGAGCTGGGTGCTGCTACAAAAAGGATTTTGTGAAAATAAAGAAAATAAAGAAACCAGAGGAGATAGAAATCAGAGATGACTGGTTTTACTCCTTCCTATTTGAAAATATTTGCTTTTTAGGGCTCAAATTTTGTAAATCATATTAGCATCTGCTTAACCTTTATCACCTTAATAGTCCCTTTGATTTAAGTGTATTTACCTGTGTAAAGTTAGAGATGTGCGTGAATCTGCAAAAAGTCAGATAAAACTAGGCAGGTGGTAATATATTTATACTCTTCCACCCAGTTATACTCTAATGCTGCGTGTCAAAATCCAAATGAAATAACACACAGAAACCATGATGGTGATAAGCATTCTAATTCTAAAGTTTCCCACTGGGATTTAAATTAGAATCTGATTTGCAGCCATCAATACTACATTCTGAAGGCAAGTCAAATCTTGCTGTAATTGTGTTGTCTCTGATTTGTTTCCTAAACCACCTGTTTCTCTGGTTGTGCTTATTTTGGGAAATAAAGCTTATGTTGGATGAGAAGTGATCTGAAATCTTGCAAAATATCCTCTGTATCTGTAAGCATTTAGGATAAAGACAAAGTAACTGTTCTGAAAAAACACAAGTACAGCAGGAGTAGAAGTGTTATGTATAGATTGGACAGGGCTTTTTCATTAGAAAACTTGTCACATATTTAGACAAATTCTGTAATTTACTAACTTCTTCTATACACCACTATTTCAACGATTACTATATGCTTTTTTTCAGCAAAGGCTGTATCTTCCCTTGTGGTCATTGCTGCACTTCCAGCTTCCATCAGTGGAAACTCTGCCCTTTGTTCCAAATCTACTCTGCTTTAGCATTTACCAAAAGCTTGGCAGTGGCTGTGGTTCACCAGGAGAGATCACTGCTTGGCTCTCTAGTATAATCACATCCCTTTTGTGTCATTCTGTGGGTCTCTTTCTCTCAGCCTTTCTCATTTCCATTGAGACTTATTCCAAAAATAGACAGTCACTGGGATGTAGGGTGTTGTAAAAATTCACTTTTAGGTGCAGTGAGAGGCACATCAGCTCCTTGAGCAGACAAAGGTGAGCTCATGCCTTGCAGGGAGGTACCAGATCACCAGTAGCCTTCTGTCTGGGAGCTGGTTGGAGACACTGCCCAGACTGGGAAACTTCACAGTGCTTCGTGGCTTCTGATTCTCTGAACTCTCTTGGAGTGGCACTCCAAGAGCTAATGCAATCCAGAACACTCAATCCCTGCCTGTTCATGGTCTCCATCTCATCTCCTCTTAAACTTGCATTCTGATTTCCAGAGAAGGTAAGTATGTACATCAAGGTCAGACTGAAGTCATGTCCTCCACACTGGGAGCAGCCTGCATTGTGCATCTGCAGGTTGCTTTCTAAATGTTCCTGTCTTTGTTGGTAAGGGTTAAATCTCACTCTCCACCCTCTTGGGATTGATAGAAAACCTGAACTTTGTTCCCAAGGAAACAAAATTTTCCTGTCTTGATGTGGTAACTGTGATACTTTAGTAACTAACTGTGATATGAAAAGTCCAGGTCAATTTTTCAGTTTTGACCAAAGATGTTCACATTCTGGCATGTGGTTCTTGAGGCTGCCTTAACCATAATGATGGGATAGAGAAAAAGGAGCAAGAGAGAGGGTGAGGAATTGTTTAAATATGTTGAAATTTTCCCCCAGATAATGGTACATACCTCGTACAGTGAAAAATTAGAGAAATTAAACCCAGGAAATTAACATTTTAGAAATGTTTCTAAGCATGTCTAATCCTTCCAGATCCCTTAGAACAGCATTATGAAAATGAATTCAAACTAGGAACAACTTATGAAAATTAATTCAAACTAGGAACAGCTTATGAAAATTAATTCAAGATATATGTGAAAAGCTGCTGAGCAATGCTACTGAAACTGAGTTACATTCAGGTATTCAAGTCTTTGGAGAGCTGTACAATGAGAAGCTGATGTTTCTTTCTGATATGAGTAACTTCAGTGTTAAATGAAACTCCAGTGGAGGTTTAAGGATAATTTGCGAACTGGGCTCTGAGTTTTCATGCAAGTATTTCTGTGATTGTTTTTCTTGAACCTTGCTCTGGTTTTTTCACATATCTTCTTCTAATGCAGTGTGTCCTGTGACTCAAATTTGGAAGACTACTCCAAATAAAATAATAATTAAAGAAAATATTATAGCAATATCAGTAGGGTCAGTGGGATCCACACTATTCTGGATAGTATTGTAGAGTAATTTTCACTATAGTTTTATTCATAATACTGTGAAATCTACGGGAGTTCTGTTTTTAGCTTCACTGGGTGGTAAACCTCAGCCTATGACCCTCTATCTCAGCTATGGTAAAGATATCTGAATTCAAATAATTCATGCAGCTGCAGTTATGTATTGAGCATTTTTCTGTTTTTTACTTCTGACTTATTGCATCTTTATTTGAAAGATAAATGGAGACTTTTAAAATCATACTGTTAAGTTAATTAAAAATAATGTGGAGTTGTCCTACCACATTGATTTTGAACAAGAAAACAAAGTATGCTTATTAGTACTCATTTTTAATGCTTAAGACTAAGCCTTAAATTGTAGCTTTTCTCTTGAAAATCTCCTGGAGAATGTTTCCTGAGGAAATGAAATTCTTGCCTTCTCCTAAGGGCCTCCCTCTTCTATCAGTATGAGGAAGAGTCTGGGGACTAATTTATACCTACATCCTTCACTTGTGAAATATTATATCACAACTGGACTGGTAAGAACTGATGCTCAGGTTAAGTTAGACCAATTAAACAGCAAAACGAATTTTAATACTTTCCTTTAATTTGTGTCATTTCATTGTGTGGGATTAACACTGATGATTCCCTTTTATAGTGTTTCTTTATATTAAAATGAGATCTTTCTAAGAACATCTAAAAGAAATGCCTGCACGTTCCAGTCTAATTAAAAATAACAGTTGTCCAAAGTAGGAAATATTCCTATCAAAGACCAAACTATTTTATTACTTTTTAAGAGTGCTTCTCTGAAACATTGAGTGCAGCAGGGTGTATATACTTGAAAACTTTGAATTTTCATTGTGGTTCATGATATATTGTATATGTCATAGGTTGGTAATATGGCAATATTTCTTCAGCCTGCTGTTTAGATGCTGCCATTGAGTGATGTGAGTTGATGTCTAATTCCAGCTCTTGATAACATTGTTCAGTCATTATTTAGTGCTGTGAGATGGGGAGAACAAGCTGATTTATGTGAAGGAGAGGCCTGTGGGATTAAGTATGTTTTAAGCAGAGCTTAAGTCTTATGCTGGACTGCAGCATATGAGTACATGTCATATTGAATGAATGTAATAATTACAAAGAAAGAAACCTTTTTCATGCTAGAAAGTCTTTACTCAAATTTCACGAGCTTGGAATTTATTAAGACTCTGGAGGCTAGGGAAATTTTTCACAAGACTGTGAGAGGACAAATATTTTATAACATATGTGTTGAAAAGACCTCTTAGTTTGGAGAGCTGCAATAATTACAGCAGGCATTTGGTTTTATACAATTCAGGAAAGTTGGTCTTTGGAATTGTGTTGGTATATACCAATTTTTTGACAATTCCATTTCTAGTTTGTAAGTTTAAAGCTATTATTAGAAAATAAATGCTATTATTCCTATTGGAAGTGTGGCACCATGTGTGATACTTTAAAGTGAAGTCATATCCATGTGATCATGTGGGACAGAACAGGAGGGGATCAGGGAATGGCACAAGCTCTGGGAGAGGGAGTAGGAAGCTTTCTATGAGCCTGCTTGCAGCAGCCAGGTGAACAGAACACTGCAATGTGCTACATGCATCACTTTCCTTCTTATCACTTCCTTTGGGCTTTCTTATCTTCTAGAGCACCTGTGCTTTAAACACAGATTCCTGCCAGTCTGTTTGCCTCTTGGTGTACTGATTCAGGGCACCTCCCAGCAGCTGTTTGCTAGTCATTAGGATGAATCCCCATGGCAGGGACTGGGAGCCAGATGGAGACTGGGAGCCTGGAAGGTGAAGCTGACATTGGCTTAAGTTCCCTCCATTTTTGCATTGCAAACTACAGCAAGGAAGTCTTTAAAACACCCCTATAGCCATTTTAATTTCTGTGACCATATAAGATGCACAGTATCTGTGCCCTGACCAGTGACCAGACTGCACATGTGGGGATGCAGTCAGTGCTCCTCACAGAGAGACTTCAGTGTGGCCTCGAGGGAATGAACTGAGAAAGTCACAGCTTCAGTTCTCACTACTTTAATGAGGTTAGTGATAGACTTTGAAAGAGATCACTTGATTGATTTCCTGGCAAGCGGCCATTGCAGAATTCCTCATTAGGATGTCTCTTTCAGTCTCTCCTAAATTATGGTGATCAAACAGCCCAAACCTGACCAGGACTGAGAAGAAAAGAAATCAGCTTACAAAAGTTTTTATTTAGGGCAGAGTAAAGTGAGCAATTTAGAATATACACTTGATTTTTATCTAGGTAACATTAATTCTTATTCCTACATTGTTTAGGTCTATGATTTTTGTTGCTGCATGTCCAGTACAGCACATGTAAAGATTTTTTTTTCTTTTAAAAAGGTGATGAGGGGATGAAATTTGGTAAAGTTACCAAATATGGGATAAAATATGACCCCCAAAAGATCTTAAATTAGGTTTTTCTCTCTTTCTCCCCATTTTACATTAAAATAAATATATATTAGAAGAAATTAAGTATACCTGGGTAATCTTAGTTATTTGCATTCCCCTGAATACTTCATATTCCACCATAGCACTGCAGCCTGAGAGTTGAAAATGCTATCCAGGGTGCAGGAAGTCATCCACTAGCCTATTAAAAACATAAACTGTGAAAAACTTTTTCCTGTGAAAATTGGAACATCTCAGCTATTTGGAAGCTTTCAACATGGGCAAATATTTCTCTAGGTCTCCCTGCTTGCCTGTGGGCAATTTGTTGAAGTTGCACATAGTTGATTGTCTAGTTTGTTCAAGTGAGTTGTCTCTCACCTAGTGGTGATGCAAAACTGCTAGCACCAGATTTATAATATGAATGCTCACAAAAATACTGTAAACACGTATTTTCCACTGCATTTACCCACCACTTAGGGGCAAGAAATGGAATCCTGAGGTAAAGTAATTATTAAAAAGTAGGCAAATAATTTCTAATGTTAATTTAAACTTTATTGGACTGCTGTTCCTGTCCATAGGCTGAATGGCTACCGAAGTGTATAAAGGTCATGCAAGCAGAATTCAATCATCAGTGCATCATCTCTGTCTTATACTCTTACCTAAGGATACATTCCTTCCTCATTTACCCACTGTTAAAAACAAAATGCCAGGCTGAATACATGTGTGCTTTTCACTGGTACTGCCTCCTAACAGTGAATGTCAAATGCCTGTTGGCTACATCACAACTGCAGTTCCACATATTTCATGAATATTCATTAGAAGAGCATGATTATTCATGGCAAGTAAACATAGAAAAGAGGCAAACAACATAAAAATCAAACCACACAGGTGAAATTTCAGTGCTGTTGCCAATGCAACTACCATGGAAACTTTGTTTTTGTATTTTAAAAATATTCATCATTGTTTCCTTTTCAGTTAAAATAATCTTGTTTTTCAAAGGCACAATTATTTAGGAGATGTAAAGCATTTGTCTGGGAGACTATTTGGAGCTGAGGGAGAAGAGTTGAAGGTTATATATAGTAAACTTTTAGAATACTTTTCCACTAGAAACAATTCCCAGTGAAGTAAAGACATTTAAGTGGAGTATGGGTTTTTCTTTTTTATTTTTTTTAATTTTTTTTTTAAATTCTCTTGGTGGTTCTCTCATAGAACGTACCATCTAACTGATCTGTTTGGTTTCATATAAAGAGTAGCAAAATAGCAAAAATATCAGAACAAGAATGTCACCAGGTGTATTTCCAGAAAGGACAGGGTAGAAAAACGAAGAGGTATTCTGTGTTTAAAGAATTAGATTGCATGTTGTTTTTCTGGTGTATCTTTCTAAATTGGTTACATTTCTAGCTTTGGATTCCCCCAAGGGACAAATGCCTGTGGAATTTCTCTTTTGCTCTGTAACCCCTCACAAGACAGTAGATGTGTGGGTCAGAGATAATTATTTTACAATTCATGGCTCACATTAACTGGCTCTTCAAACGCCCTTGTTTAAATACTCGGTAGAACAAGAGTCCTTCTTAAGTAAACATCATTTACAAAAAGGTGCAACAATTTTGTTGTATTTTTGAGCTTTTTGTTATTCTCTTCTTTGTGTCCCCTGCTGTTCTTTTATGTCTGCCTAAAATCATGGTAAAATATGGCAGCTGTTATTAGTATTTCAGCAGGTACTGTGGCTGCTACCTCAACAGCTAAAAATGTACCAGTCTCTGAAGGGTTTAAAAGCTGTGCTGAAATGCAATTAATGCTGCAAGGCTCTGTTGTATTTTTATCATCACAGATTAAAGTCAAGAGGAAAGGAAAACTATTAGGAAAAAGAACTTTAGATATTTCAGAGGAGGAGAGCCCAGCTCTCCTGTGGCATTGACCCCATTTTGATTACAGCTGGCCAGCAGACACCGGAAAAGCTGAGACAGTCCATCAGCTCTGTTCTGTAGAATTGAGGCTGACTGTACTTTATAGCATTTAATTCCCCTTACTGCTAAAAAAGAGAAAAGTCTCTGGATTGAAGTTATGGTTTTAGCCTTAGCTGTATGTTAAATTTGTTCAGGACTAGAAAGTTGGTTGAATGGAACTCTATATTAATTGTTTAGGTTTTGGGGATGTGGGGAATTTCAGTAACAACTCAGTTTAGTGGAAATCCAGCTCTTTCTTCTCTCCCACTTGTAAGCTTTGAGATTATAAACCAAACTTTTATTCTGTTTTATTAGCAAAAAGGGTGTTAATCCATGGCTTATGCCACTCATTTCTACCCTAGTATACCTCAGCAGAGAAGCGGTAAGTGGTTGCTTGAGAATAAACAGATTATTGGACAAAGTTTGGGGTGGGGGGGAGGGATGGGTGCAGTGGGGTATTGGTGTGTTTGTTGTTTTTTTCCCTTAATCAGTTCTTAAGAAACATACAGGATCAAAGGCCAGCTTTTTCTAACTAATCCTTCCTATGGTCCATTTGAAATTGAACTGCTTGAAGTATTCCTGTATTTTATTAAAAAAAATCATTGTGGGCATGTTTTGAAGGCTACTAATCTAATTTTTTTTCTTATCTATATTAATCTTGGTACAGATTCACCAACTCCTAATATGTGATATGCTAATATGTAGCTAATTCTAAATGAATCTTCATATCTCTTTCTAGTAGTATAAACAAGACAATTCAATTTTGGTTTTGTCAGACTCTTACATAACCTCAACCATTTGTTCTACTGTTCTGAAGTACTTATTTTTCTCTGTGACATTCAAGAAGAAAAGATAGGTCTTTCCATGCTTCACTGCACAGCTCTTAGGTTTATCTTCATATTTTTGATGGACATTTACTATGTTTTATTGATCCATACTTCATGGTTGCCATTAAGCATATCTGAACCCGGAATACTTTGTCCTCTAAAATAAAAAGTTTAGTTTTAAAAGTTATTTTTCCAGTCCATTTACAGAACTGGAGTTTTTAAATATAAGTATCTTCTTTTTTTATTTTTAGTAAAAATTAAACCAGTGGATGCTACACTATTGTTTTTCTTCAGTAGAGAAACAGGTTGTCACAAGAGAGCAATTAAATAGTGTTTTTCTGGCTGACTACGATTGCAAGAAAAATTGAGATATTTAGCAAATCTTGCAGTGGTGTTAACTTAAATTTCAGTTCTGATCAAAACATCTAAATACTGGCATTATTACAAATTTTCACACTCAGAAGGGCTAATCATGCTACCCTCTGTAACTGAGCACATACTGGGCACTGACTGTGAATGACTGTGCCAAAGTGTAATTAGAACACCAACTGAGCTGCAGAACTGCAGGAATTTCTCTTTCAAGTGGGAAAGGGATTCCATTTCTTCAGTAATTTTCCTGCAAGCCACAGCACTTAAAGGGTTTTCTTAATTTGCTACTACATCATGACTGCTTTGTTTTAGAAGAACTTAGGAACAATCTTTTAAACAACTTTGCACTTTTTTGAGTGCAAAATCCATCTCTTACTTTTCTATATATTCACTTCTGCAGTTTGCTGGGGTTTTTTGTTTGTTCAGAGTACTTGCAAGACATCATATAAGCTTTTCTTGCTTCCTTTTCAAAATCTGAGCCTTAATGACTGTAATTTATTTGCAATTGCAATCCCAAGCCATTGCCATGGTTTAAGCTGAAGGCTGTGACAATTTAGGTTGTTCCCTCTTCAGAAATCTCCTTCCTTTGCACTGATTTTCTGCAATGAGATAAAGTAAAGCAATATATCTTATTTCATGTCAATCACCACCACTCCATTCTTGAACTAAATTGCACTTGTTAACCTTAGATTCATTTCCTTCTCTTCCTGGCTTGTCTTTTTTAATGTTCATTCTCAAGTGTAGCTAAAAAAATAAATGAAACAAACATAAGTAAAGATGGAGGGAGATACTATAAGTGTGTGATGATTCCTGATGCAGTTTTCATCATGCTAATAGTAATTATTCATGTCAAATCATGTGATGCCTAGTTAGCTTCATCGTCATTATTAATAAAGGGCTCTGTTTTGCAGATCGTTCTGAACAATTAACAATAGTTATTTTTTTGAAATTGAAATCAGGAAAATCCATATTCTAATGTTCTCTGCAGATAATTAATGTGAAACAAAGTCAGTAGGTACAAGTTTTATGGTTTTCTGTAAGTGGAGTTAAAGGCAAAATCAATGTTCATCTCTATTAAACTCTCAAATGAACAAATTGCTGTAGAACTGCTATTCTTCTGACATGGAAATAAGTATATGTCTATTTTTTGTAAGTGGTTAGTAGTCATTTTAATACTGAAAGGCGCTCCAATTTAGTAGGGAAATTCACTCTAACATTGCTAAAACAGCACTGTGAGCTCGTCATATATAATAAACATTTCCTCACATAATTCCCAGTAGTGTGGGTATTTCTATTCTGTATCGCGACAGAGGTTTAAAGGAGCACATCAGGATTGACGCTTCACCTCCCTCTGATATGACAAAGGCAACCAATTAATACAGTTACCAAAAGCATAGCAAGCTGTAAAGGTGGCTGGTACAGATGCTAAAGAGAATCCCACCAACAATTTTTTTCATAGATGCATAGAAGTAGTGACAAGGGTTTTGTCCGAGATTTATCTGGATGCCTTTACTATCAATTACAGAAATAAATACACAATAAAAATCTTCTCATTATGAAATAATTGTCCCTATATATATGCTTTTTACAAATCATGTCTGCCATGACAAATAGTGTGAACACTATTTGTGAATGCTGTGGAAGAGTACAGACTATTGTTTTAGATTTGGGGAGGTTTGTAAAGAGTTGTGTCATCACCCTTAACTGGCCAAGAGAATTAGATGAGAGAAGAGTTTATTCCTCACCACTAGTGTTTAGTAGTTATTCATATGTCTTGAGGAATGACAGCTACAAGTAGAAACATCAGGGGACAGTAACAGAAGGGTCTGCCTTTCTAAGCTGCTGGATATTAATGGCACTGAAGTTACTGGGGAAATATCCTGCAGTTTTCTTTGGGAGTAGAGCTTACCTGGTTTGAAAAGTTTGGAGTAAAGGCATCAAAATAGCGTGTGTTTTTGAGGGCAATGGCTGTGACAGAGCCGTTAAGACAACTTCACCTCCCGTGCACTCAGTCTGATGGGGAGCACCCAACATGGGAGATGCTGCAGGGGTCGTGGAGGCTGCAGCTGCATGGACACTAAAAGGTTACTTCTTTTCAGAGAAGTCTGGCCTAAGGCCTCAGGCCATGCCTAGCCCTGTACTGGTGCAATATAAAAAACCAATTATAAGTGCCCTTCACCACAGCCTTTTGATTTGTCAGCCTGTCTTTTAATTTTCTCTCTATCTCCTGTATTTCCCCTGCCCGCGCCAAGCTTTTTTGCATACATTGTTCAATCAGTACAGCAAATATTGAAGGTACGGCCTGAGATAAATAAAGTCATCCATGCTGTTTGTGTTAGCTTGGCATCAATAGCCAGCTAAAGAATACTATTCTGAGAACTTTGTTGCCATCAGTTGATGAAGCTACTGTGGGCAGCAGGGCCTTGATGGGTTAGATTGCTTTATATGAGGTGGAGGCCTTTTGATTTGGGAGCCAGAAAAAATCACCCCAATTTCAAGTCCAGCTAAAACAAGAAAAATCTCTGTTTTGGACAAATAGAAAAAGACAAGAAAAGAAAGAAAAGAGCAAAAAGAAGAAAAAAAAATTTGAATAGTTGGTGCCTGTAAACAGCAGGTGAATATTATGGAAATTGTGCTAACTCTCACATTGTCTGATGGGATGATTTAGGTTTATTCAGACCACAGTAAAGAAACTGAAAAATTAAGATGACAAATTAAAATGAGTTGGTTGTTCTTTAATGAAAGAAGTATGCTTAGATCAAAGTGAAAACTGAAAAGGGAAGCTGAAAGGTTAGCCATACATTAATAATTCAATATTCCTTGAGATTACTTTCATCATAGGAATTTTAAAAAGTGTTTTAGTCTGTGTCTTCATGTTCATCACTGAATCTGTGTGGAGTCTTTAAGTTTTGATACAGGTTGACAAATAGGCAAAGTATGTATTTTGGTCTGTTTGGCCCTTTTGCTGCCTGTAGGAGGCAGTTTATGAAAAATTCCAGGGCTTCAGAAAGGGCTCCAGGACTTTCAGGGGACACTGCTATTCAGAGAAGGTGAAGCTGAGGGGGTTAGCTAAGTAAGATGCTGGTATTCTGCCTAGCAGTGATCCCTGGAAAGGAGAATGAGGTGAAGGGAGCGGCAGAAAAACTTAAGAACAGAGACCAGCCTCAGGACTAACTAGAATGAATCTTTTTTCCACATTTATTTGTGGTATCATACTGGTAGTATGATACATACAACAAAATAAATTAACAGTGTTTGTATGATAACAAATGTGTCTATGTTTTGGAAATCCAACTGTACATTGGATTAGTGGGGAAATCTTCATGTTTACACATGGCAGTGGCTCTGTGTGTGTGTACATAGTGCATGATATAATGTATAGACCTTTAATGTGCTGATTCTTACTTTCACCAGTTTGGTGCGTAAACTGATTTTTTCCCACATGCAGATGGCTTTCTAAATTCCACACTCTTAGTTGTCATTTACTATTTCTGAACTGTCAATGTATGAACACAAATTTTAGTTTGAAGAAGATTGACCAACTGAAAAAGAATATAGAGAAGAAATCTATGAATATAATCAGAATGTGTGTCTGTGCTTGCATGCCCAGATGCCAATTTTGTTTCAATAAACAGTTGTCCATACGTAAGGCAGCTGGCCACAGCAGTACCTGCAGTTTAAAAGATTGAGTGAATCTGTTTTCCCATCATTAAACTTAGTGTTAGCACATAGGTAAAACTGAAGTTGGGGGGTGTTGTGAATTTGTTGTTTTCATTTGGTTTGGTGTGTTTGTTGGGTTTTTTTTTTTTGCCCAAGTTAGTAAGGGTTTTTTGACAGTTGTTTCATTGGAAATCACATGACCATTTCCAACTCTAAAATTTAAATGGGAATAGAGAGAGCCAGGCAGAAAAGATTTACAAATATCTAGCCAGAGGAAAAACTTTCACATCCAGCTTTGGGAGGATTCAACACAAATCTTTGGTTTTTTACAAATACTGTGTTAATTTTGGCCAGGATTATTTGTGTGCTTGCATTTTATGTTCCAGTAAGGGTAGTTTTCATTAGTTTAGGATGCTGTTAAGTGTTTCCTTGGGGTTTGTCTAAATTATCATGTTGTAAGATTTTTTTTTTAATTTTATTTTAGGCAAGGTAATTGTAATTGATCAGACCACTATGTCTTCAGCAGGTATCTTGTACTTCTACAAATACACTCACTGCAAACATGGAAGGCTGAAGGCTTGGAAGTAAAATTCTGAGAGAGAACAAAAATGCAAAAGGCAGAAATACTTAACCTTGAAGTATTATTAAATGAGATGGCAGTCATATTTGTGGAGTGCTAGCAGAGAGATCTTGAAAATTATTTATGAACTTTCACATAATTATTATTGCTGTGGATTTCTTTTTCCCTCTATTCAATGCAGCACTTTTATTTCTTTCACCCCACCTAGGATTCCTCCTCTGAACATGGTTTAGTGAGTCATTGTATATTGTGTTTCTATAAGAAAAATAGCATGCTAAAGAAGAAAGAAAAGCAAGTCAAAGAAAGACACCCAAGGGATTTGAAAACGAAATTGTTTCAATCAAAATTGTTTTCACTTTTGCAATAAGAAGGAACAAGAATAGCTTGGAAAGAAATGCTCTCCTTATGTTTGTGTTTGAAGACCATAATAATAAATGCTAATTTTTGGACCATATAGTTGATGATCAACAAGATGACTGACTTCTTAATTGTCTGGCTTTAGAATGAGGTATTGCAGATCCCAAGGCTTGTATTAGTTTCTTTTCTCCCTTTTCACTAGGTTAGATATTTTTTGTGCTGGTTTTATGTAGATATTTTTCTTTGAATTATGAGATAATTCAGTGTTAAGAGTAGGTCAAAGAAAAGTCCATAAACTATTCTATTTGCCAGTAGAAATGCAGCCTTCATGTTTTCCCCTTCTTATCCAGTGGCACAACACTAAGTCTCAATTGCCCTTCCTGGTTATTCAAAATTCTTTAATACCACTATCCCAGCCCTCCCAACAGGGATGACTTATGTGGAACCACATAATTCTTATAATCTTGGCAGTGTACAGCATTTCAGTGTGCAGGCTCCTCCTTCAGCCCCTCTGCATTTGAAAGAGCAGGCGTGCAGCACGTGCCCTTCCTGCTGCTCCAGAGAGCTGCTGCTGTGCAGTGATCTGGGCAAGCATCCACGGCTTGCCTCACCCATCACTGCTGTGACACAGAACTGAAATGGGCAGGTTTTCTTAGCTCATCCTTGCTTTTATGCTGTGATCAATTTCTAGTGGCTTTTCACCTTTTTCTTAGCTCCTGTACATTTATTTTGTCATAAATATACTAAAATAGGTAGTACATAATCTATTCGAGTCACTGTACTAAATTGTAGAAAGAAATCTTTCAAGGACTCTATAAACAATTCAGAAGATTTTTTTTAATGTATAATTTACCTTTATGTTTAATACCCAGCCTATTTCACATAGTTAATAATTTCCAGTTACTTTGTGTTTGAGAACTCTAACACTGTAGAGCTCTGTATTTCTTTTTCAGCTTTGGCTGAAATTTTGCCAAAGGGTTGCAATCTTTTGCAGCGAATACTGTGCAGAGTCATTACAGAAGTGTTCCAATGTGCTTTAATATGCAACATATACAAAGTCCTGGTGGGATTTGTAAATTATTACCATAGAACAACTGTGAGATGCAGGACAAATGGTAGAAAAAGAAAGGCTAAGATCAGGAGAATTGAAAGAAATGGGTGCTGTGGATATTCTAATACTACTTTCTGCCACACCCCCTGTACTTATAAGCTCTCCAAATGCCTTGCAGATCCCATGAGGGAGTGTGTGTTCATTGTGTGTGCAAGTATCTACCTTGCCACTACTGTCCATTACTGTTGGCATCCCTGTGAGGCAGATAAAATGTGTTTAATTAAGGTAGTGATCCTCAGCCACTGCAGCCCAGGTATGCCAGGTGGTATGTGCCAGATGGCATAGCCCTGATGAGGGGAGTCTTCCAAATACCCAGCTCTGAAAGATGAGGGAAACATCAGTGACAGTGTTAGAATGATACAGTGCCCCTGAGCATGTACTCCCAATAAATACTGTTTGTTTAAGTATGCCTTGGTTTGGATCTTACTGGAGAATTTCTAAAAGCCAATTTATTTTCCTCATATTTCTTACAGAAGTGAAATTCCCTGTATGATGTAAATAAGAAGCCATACAGCTTCAAGCATACAACTAGCTTTACTGCCTTCATAACATGAAAATTATCTCAATCATTTAGGACTTTTGATTGTTTAACCACCAGTGAAACATTTCCAACATTTATGTAGCATTGCTAGGCTATGTGGAGTGTTAGCACAGATGAAGACATGATAGCAGGGTTCACAAAGAGGACTGATAGATCATTAGACTCTTTACAAAGTAATAATTGCTTTAAGTGGTAAGCCTAAAAGCTTAATTGTCCTTGGATGTTCTGATCAATATTGACAAAACCAACTGTTTCTTCAGGTTGATTAGTGCATCAGCTGAGATTTTTAGTGCAAAATTGAAACACTTATTATTCCATATAAAAGAAGAGAAAGATGGAAAAATAGAGGATTCCTGAAAAGAATTTTTTCCTTAAGTTTAGGGAAAAATACAGTTAATTCTCATTGCAATCAAATTCTGATCGGCTTTAAAAATTGGTAAGCAACAGTAAAGATGATAGACTGAGTGGATAGATATTTTTAAAAAAAATTTGAAGAGAAGAGGGAAAGTGAATTGAAGAGATGTGGATGTTTGTATCCAAACAAACTTTACTACTGTGCCTGGGGGTTTTGATGCCATGTCTTTTTATTTTATGTCATTGAGTAGCTTTGCTGCAGAAGTGAGCTCTTCATCTGAGCAGTCTCTTCGGTTCTTGCTGAGCTGTTGCTGATGTTTCAACATCTGACATTCTCAGCATGGAGTCCCTGGTAGAACAAGACCATAGCTGTGTAAATTCCTCCAGTGTTTGTTAGTGTGACCTGTTTATCCATCATTTTCTTCCTGCTATTTCCTTTGGAAGTCACAGTCCCTTGTTGTTCTTAAGTTCCAATTTAATTATTTTATAATGTCAGCACTAAATGCATGCCCAGTCAACCCTAAAAGCATAACATAATACTAACCATTAAAAATAAAACTGCTTTTCTGTTTTGGCTTCTCAAATTCCTGCAGACACTGGAAGTTTCAAACTACATTAATTATGCTTACAGTAATTGCAGCAGAGTTGCACATTTTTATTATGTTGTTTGAGGTCTCTCAGTATTGAAGCTTTGTTACTTAAGCTTTCCCAGATAGTTTAAATGATGTTGGATTAGAATATCAGCGTTGCCTTTTTTCTTCTTTAGGATTGGTCAGAAATAATTTGGTTATGATAGAGAGTGATTTTGGTCATTATTACTGGACCCCCAAAACATTTTCCCACAAAGACATTGACAGTCTTTTTGCAGTGTGAATCAGGTGATATTATCTTCATGAATTCACCTTTCATTTTTGTTATTGTGGAGTTCACGGTACACCTTTAGAGACATCTCTAGTGCAATTGTTAGTATAGTGGACTAGATTGCAGTGAGAAGAGGTCAGTTCAACATCTGTCTTTCCTATTTTGCCTTCGCAGTAATGCACATGTTCTGCTGCTTTAGAAATCTCTGGAGCATAATATAAACTGAGATTTAATGACTTGGAACCTGCTGTTTCAACTGATACTCTGACAAGTTCCTAGCCTGCTGTAGCTTATGCAAGATTGTTGTTTTTTATTTCAGATTGCATGATATCACCAAAATATTTATAATCACAAACTTCAAGGTAAAACTAGAGGGTACAGCAATTCCTTGACTGAGAGACCCACCAGACTTTGACCTGTCCCACTAAAGTGTTTGTCTGTGTGTTATTAATTTCTGCTTTCAGCTTCTCCTAGGCTTCACTAGTTTTCTGGGAGACATATCTCTTCCTATGACACTTATTAATGCTTTATGATAACAAATGTGTGACATGCATCAGAAAAAGTAATTGATTTTTGAACTGGAGTCATTAAGCATGTCTTATACTCCGACAAGTTACAAGGAGCAGGCAGTGGGAACCTGCCATGAATGTCAGTATACATCAGAGTTGGATCTTGGTTGTCTGAGTCTCATCATAGCTATGCCCATGTGAGCTATAGGAAATTGCTTTTACTGAGCTCTGGATGTTGTGGCTTTTTCTCTCAGCGCAGGGTGTCCTTAAGAAAGTGTGTGCTTCTTTGTTAGTGCAGTTCAGCTGAATTCTACAACAGCAGAGGGTGAACTACTTTTAGTTAATGTGATTTAAAAAAAAAAATCAGTCTCACTTTTCAGTAAAGGCAGGGTGTAGGCTATATGCAGGATTCTCAAACATTCTGAGCTTACTTTGTTCCATCCATTCTGGAACATATTTAAATCAGTGAAAAGTTCTGCTTAAAAAGAGATTTTGCAGTCTTTTTAGTAGAGAGCATTCTGGGTTTGGGGCTTTTTACAGTCCCTGAAAGTTAAAAGAAATGAATAAAACTAAAAATGAATACATTAAATAAACATTGTTAAAGCATTTTGTCTGGCTTTATACACTGAACTAATTAGTATGTCAATTAAAAATCGATTTTTTTTTTAATTGCAGGGCAATTTGTCTTAGCATATTTGTCTTTTCCTAGTAATTTGTTAGTCAGGTAACTTCTCTTTGAATATTGTTCACTCAATAAATTTCAATACAAGTGGATTACTGTAGAAATACAAAGTCATGTTCCCCTTGGAGCACTTCTTTTTTTGGTGAAAACTAAATGTTGGTTTCTATTCTGGAAAGCCTGTGACTGCAAAAACCATTCATGGATTTGGATTTCTCACATGACCAAACTAAGACCGCCTGGAAAATGGGGCAGCATCTGTAGGTGCCTTGCACAGCCTGTCTTTGGAAACTTGAGTTAAAATTAGTCTCTCTGTGCCTGATGTTCTTTGACAAAGCCAGGAGGCCAGGAATTATGAGCATATGAGTTATACTATGTTTTCTTCTAAATTATAAAACTCAAGGCTGGACTAATTCTGCTCTCCTTGTCTTTGTTTATTGAGGGAATTTTTTGGTCATTCATACTCTAACAAAGAAGACCAAACATTCTGATTTACAATAGTGTGCGTTGCAGTTCTGTAATTAATGTAAAAAAGGTTTTGTAGGCCTTGTTTTGTAGGCTCAGGGTATATGGGACTAGTTAATACAATCATTTATGTTTGTGTGTCTGATCAAATTTTTCTTTTAATCTACTTCTTGAACATGGTAAGAAGCTGATGTGAGATTTTTAATGTTATTTATTATAACAAATAGTTGAAAATTTAAATATAATTTGAGTTTGTTGCTGCTTGTGATCTGTTCAGGAACATGTAACAAGAGTTTTCACACTTACTGATGGCTCTGGTCTGGCTGAGCTCACACATAATGCTATTAATATTAGAATGAATAATGGCAGTAGGAGAAAATAGATTACTCTTCAATTGTAGACCTCAAGTGCCCAAATGTACAGTACCTACAGTACCATAATTTAATTTTTGCAAGCTCAAGGTAAGTAGTATCTGTTTCAATAAATATGCCCCTTTTTATTGTATTTTACTTTCCAGAATGTATTTTACATTCCAGTAGTTTTAGCAAGGTTGATGTTGAGGAAATATTTCTACCAGGTAGTAAGGCAGGTTAAGACTTTTTTCTGGAGTAAAAAAAAAGGAGATTTGGTTGCCATTCTGGTTAAACTGATCTTTAAATTACCTTAGATCCAGAGATCTATTGATTTTTTCGTTATTCAGTCTTGAGAGGTTCAGCACTTACTGCAATGCGTTTTGAAATGCAATACCAAAGGACTGAAAATTTGCAAGTTTACCTCTAATCTTGCCTATAACCATAAAAAATGCAAGACAGTGCAAAACCTAGGCATTGCAAAATTCTAAACAGTTTTTGTTTCCTGTGTGCTAAGGCTGTAATTGTGTATTGGCAGCTCTTGTACGACCTTTCCCAAAATTCCAGCCATTTTTGTTTTGGGGTAAGTTAACAGTCATGGTGATCCGCCAGACAGGGTGATTTTCCAGAGCAGCTGAACCCTTCTCTGTACCTGTCACTGCTCCCCAGTGCAGGGCTCTACAATACTGCACCACCTCCACCACGAAATCCTGTCCCAAGACTTTCTGACCATATGCCTTGAATTGTTGTCTCACTTTCTGTTCTCTGATAACCCAGCTTCCAAATAACAAGGTCTGTGGGAGACTTGTTATTCCATTTTGCTCCTTCTGGTAATCCAAACAATAAAATTACCTTCCAATTTGGACAGTTATAAAATCATCCTAGAAATCTCCTTGGGCTACATACTACCCCAAACATGCTGATGAATTTTAAAATGTACTTTGGTGTTGTTCCAGTTTTTGGTTTTTCACTGACCTGGAAATTCTATGTGTATGTTCTATTTCTTGTAGTTTTTCTTTGACACAAAAAGCATTGACATTTTCAGACTGTTTGTAATGAAAATGCAGTATGAATATTGTCCTTGATGTCCTTTCTGGCTGATCCAAGCTTGTTTCTTCTGCAAATCATCTAATTTTCTTGCAGCTGTGAAACATACACTAAACCTGCTCATTCAGTGAAAAAGCCAGAGAATTGCATTTCCTTGTCAGGTTGCATTGTTTCAATCTGTGCAGCACATGAAAACCAATTTCCCTTCATTCCTTTAACCCTTGCTGAGTCAAGTTCATTGTGATTTTTTTTATGCAGCTCATCTTCAGGAATTAATTAACTTCTTTTCCATTGACAAGGGAAAAGACTTATGCAAACGCCCCTGACGTTGTGGTCAGGTGATGGCATTGAATTTCAGCAGTGGCAGTAAGTGTTTTCTGCAGTCTTTGTAGGATCTCTAAGATTGCACAGTAGGTTTCTATTTTCCACGCCTTTATTAATTTCCATTCTATTACAGAAGACTCCCTAGTTTTCCTCACAGACATTATGATGGTGGTGTAGGACTGGGGAGCCTGGTATTTGAGGAAAAGTCTTCTGAGAGGAAGGATTAGAGATTTTTGCACTTTACAATCTGAGCTACTTATTGATGGGCTGGAGTTGTAGCATCACTTTTTATGGCTTTCAAAGGATCATGGAATAATTTAGTTTGCAAAAGTCCCTCAAGATCATGGATTCCAACCATTAACCTAATGCTACCAAGTCCACCAAGACTTTGCAACATTTCTGCAATATCTCTCCATTAGAATTAGAATTGTGATTTGATCTTTACAGATGGCTCAGAGTAACCGGCTTATGTACACTGTGAATGTGGGAGACACTCTTGAATAGCTGAGTTCTTATTAAGCAGAAGATTTTCAGTGGTTTGAGCTAAATATTTTAATTTTGTGTAGAAGCTACACTCTCTGATGGAGACCTAAAATGTCAAATTTATGCCTCAGATGAATTATTAAATCTGTATTCCTAGCATCTGAGAAGTTGCAGTTTCAAGGGAAATAGGGAAAGTGTAAATAAGCAAGTAAACAAAATACCTTTTTTAAAAAAAGGAAATTACCCCAAATTGTTTTTCTTTCATTTTCCTGCTCCCTACAGGGCTCTTCTGACTGCCACAAGTCAAGTTACTTCTGTTTTCTCTATATGTTAAAAGCCAGAAAAGTTTTTGTTCTGCAAACAAACCATATACCCAAGAATTACATGTTTTGCTTTTGTTTGTTCACTTGCTTTTTTCACCTTCTTGTGCAAAAAACCTGACCAAGTAGAGGGCTGAGTGTCTCAAAGACTCTGGAGTTTTCAAATGACCAAGTGCATTCTGCAAGAAATCCTTATGCATACAGGGCTGTATTTAAGATGATCCTGTCTTTTAAATCAAGATTACACAAGGAAATTCAGAGAATTATTTAAGCATCTGTTAAACTGTTTTTAAGTCCTTTGGTCTTTGTGGTATTTTATGTTCTGATGTTCTGATAAATGTCAAATTAGGAAAGCATTCACTCTACAGAGTAGAAAGAGATTCTCATGATTGAGCACATTAACAAAAGTGTGATAAAGTTGTTGATATGTAGAGCAAACAATTAATCATCGATGACATTCTCTTCTTGAGGGACTAATTCTGATTAGCCATCATTTGCAACTGCTGGGCCTCCACCGTATTGGTTATTTTATTTATGTGCTAAGAATAGCCAGGAGTGCTCTGAGTAGGACTGAAATTCCAGTTTTCTCTGCAAAAACAATGGAGCTGATAACTGAAAATTACAAATGGGGTGATTGGAAAATTTCAGGAGGAGTAGAGAAAACATTTTAACTTAAGTATGCATTATTAAAATATTCCTCTGATTATGGTCAGATTTATTTGCAGGATTATGTGTGTTGAAAATCCAGGGCCTGGAAATCATATAATTATTTAAAACACAACTCTTAGCCAAAATTAAATTATTTACTATACATTCTGGAATATTGAAATGAACACAGACAAAGGAACAGGCAAAAGCAGCTATATCGCCATCTTATCTGAAATAAACACATTACTGTGTAATTAAATTAATCATTATCAATGCTATACGGTTTACTTACTATCAGCATTTTTAGTTTCCCTCTCCTTTGTTACCCATTAAGTTTTTTGGGGCTTTATTGAGATCAAGTAGCCAATGATGATTAATGACAATCATACTGTTGATTTTTAGATGTCTAGCTGAATCTGAAGTGCTGGTTCCCCCAAAATCAGAAGGCAATGCTGAATACACAAAGTTAAATTTCAAGCTCAGTTATCCTAGTAGAGAGAGTAATGATTTCTTTAATGTCATGTAAATATATCCCCCATATTACTCTATACTCGATTCCTTTTCATTTTTGGGTTCCAATCACAGATCTTTCAAGGGACTTCAGGCATCTGTGAGGAAGCCCAGATAACTATCTGGAATGTCTTATAATGCTATAGGTGTTCATGAGGAAGATAATAAAGAACTTTAGTTTTTAACTCCTATTTGTTGCAAGCATTACTTAATCTTCTAAAAAAAAGGTAATTTTCTTTTTGTTTATACATTCCTGGGCAAATTGTACTGGAGGCTGCTTTTACTCCATAGAGCATATTTACTAACATTCTGATTGAGAACATTTAAATTAAATGCTCTTTTCTTTATTACACTATTTTAACTGAATGTTATTACAATTTATACAAAGCCACATGTCTCTTTGAATTGTGGAAATTTCTTAATTTCACCTTTAAGGTATCACATATCCTATTTTTACCACTGTCATAGTGAATATATTCTGGAGTTTTTAATTTGCTCACTTAATATATATTGGTCATCCCAGCTAAAGAGCATAATTTCTTTCACACAAAAGATTCATTAAAACTTAAAAATTAGTTGCTCATGACCTGGAATGATGCTGTGTCTTGGCTGGTGTGATGAACACTATGGTTTTCAAACCATATTTTCTTTTTGTAACCTGTGTAATATCAAGTGCTATTGATTAAAACAGGTTGGTGCTGCCAGCTGTCATACACTGAGTGCAACAGCAGAGGATTATCAGGGAAATCATTAGGCCCAGCAATCAAACACACAAGTGTTCAAGTTTACACCACTGTCTCTTAAAACACAGCTAATTTGTTCATGTTTTCCTGAGAGCAATTAACAGCAGGCAGGAGTTTTAATGAAATAAGCTGGTATTTCCCACAGGGGCTATTTATTTTGAGCATTACTGAGTAGCAACAGCTTCAAAGTGTTTACCTTAAGACATGATTAATAACAAGGCTGTTCAGCTACACGTCAGGTAAAATGAAGGCCCCAATCAAGGGATATTTCTAAAGAAGTAATGGGATCCATTGGCCTATTCCCTGCCTAAGAATATTTTTGCAAAGAAGAGAGGTGGAACTTACCTCTCTTAAACTTTTTTATGCAAAACCAACAGAATTCAAGTAATTTCTTGCACAAGTATAGTTTTCAACAATGTAATAGTTTAATAAAGTGGAATTGTATTGAAACTTTTAGAAATTACCATTAGTCTCTTTTTATTAATTAATTGGAGCTGTACAAAGGAATTAATTAACTTTCTGTTATGGTTAAACAGGATTTTAAACATTCCAGTGGAAATAAATTTTGGGAGTTTAAAAGCTGCCAAAAATTTAATAACGAGATTCCTAATTTCTTCATTACTATCGAATCAAACATGCTTTTTTGAAAAAAAAAAAAAAAAAGAGCTCTTTAGGTGAAATAATTATCCAAAACATGAGATGCATTTTTGAGCAACTTCTGCTACAAAGTGAGATTTTTAGAAGAGCCCAAGTAATTTAGAACCAAACTCACCACTTGAAATCAAGGAGGTTCATGCTTCTAAGGAATGTAAGTACTTACAGAAATCTATGGCATGATGAAATACATTCCTGGATTTTTCAAAATGCTGTATCATTGTTCTACGAGACTCTTGGATGTTCTGTGAATTGTAGTGTGTTACAATTTAATACCAATTGGTATCAATGAACTCATACTGGTATTTGACTCAGCTTGCTTTAAAATACCGTCACAATTAAAATTCTCTGTTGTGTTTCAGTAACCTCAGTGAATGTCAGCCTTTTGACTGAGGAGCCTTGATGCTTTAGCAAAGTCCTTGCCTTGCTGTTCACAGCATGGGATCTTTAATCTGATTCACTGTGGCAAGTTTGGAAATCAGAAGCAGTTGTGCTTATAGCTCCTGACTGAGTAAACTAAATCTGCTGTTTTGATTGCACTTGTCTTACTGCAGTCCTTTAGAAGTGGGACACATTAAGTAAAAAATGTACTGCCTTCATTATGAATGCCCCTCCCAAATCAACATAATCAGAGTAATCAGCATTTACATATGGTGTCTTTCTAAATCAGAATTAATTCCCTTAGTTGGAATTCACATTTTTTTTCCTTTATGGAGTGCTTAAGCATCACATTTATGTGAGAAAAATCAGTTTAATGTAATTTGGAGTTGTTTCTGCTGAATTCATTAGGCATTCAGTTGTGTTTAGGACAGGAGTTTGCCAGGGACTGTTATTCCATGAGACCAAGAAAGGCAGTGCAAACGGGAAGTGCAAGTGAAAGAGCATCTCTGCTCTGCACTGCATTACTCACACCAGAGAAAGGATTTGGCCAGGATGCAAAACTACGTTGTACTGATGTAGACACACTAATGTGTGTGCTAATGCATGAGTAGTCCAGTGGACAAATTGCCACTGCTTTCTATCAAGATGAACTTAAAATTTACTACAGTGGTGCTTTATTTTTGCAGAAGTAGCCAATTACTGTATTTTTTATGCTACTTCAGTTAGGAAAAGGAAAAGCTAAATTTATGAACAGTCATATGATCATTTGTATTTATAAAACTTTATTGATTCTAATATTGGGTCTAAGATTTGGTGACCTGATCTTTTCATAGAAAAAAGAACATAATATTTGTGTTGGTAGACAAGACTTCAGCTTTTCTTGAGGGAAAATGGATGGGTCCCTTCTACTAAGACAAGTTATGTGAAGAAGGGGCCTAAAGTCATTAGAAGATTTAGTCTATTAATTATCCCTTCAGATTTAGAAAGGTTACATATATCTGTTGAAATGAGTCATATGAAGCTCTGCTTCATTAAATATCCTGCATTTTCCTCTGATGATGATAATTGCACACAGTAGTCAAATCCCTTCTCAAGCCTTTGGTAAGATAAATATACCATTTTCTTTGTAAGGCACTTTAAAAACGATATTCTTGTTGAGGCTACCTTCTTCTTTCTAATCTTCTCTCTTTTCTAGTAATTGTTTTGCTAAAGCAATTGTAAGGGAGATTTTGCTCCTTCCAAATAAATCCAGCTGAATAATTGCTGTTCTCTGGCCTTGAGTTAATCATTAATTCCAAAGCTATTACAATGCTGCTATAAAAGCACCATTACACATTTTTATCATACAAGCCAATTATTGATGTAAACGTTTGTACCTGCAGGATAAGATTATAAATTGGGAAAATATAGAATGATTTTGTGAATAGAATAAAATATCCTAAATATGAAGCAAAACTGAATTTTTTAAAAATACAGTGAATAGAAAAATGCATTCCATTTTGGTTTATGCCCTGTGAATATAGCACCAAGAAATTCACACTGCTTCTTTCTGGGTCTAGTCCATAAGTTACTTTTGAAAGGAAGTAAGGGAAAATTGGTTTCCCATACAAACAAATACTGCAGTGACTTTAGTAGAAGATGGAATGTTGTGACATAAACATGTACCTGATGTGATGGACTCAAAGGCTCCTTGAAGCAGCTCTTGGTCCCAGAACTCTAATCAGTACTACAGGACTCCTTCTACATTCCCAAAGTATTGGCATGCCACAGTCTGCAAAACTTTCCTTCCAACATGGAAGGATAGCACCATGCCAGGGAGTTTCAGGAAACACGAGTCTCTGTGAGCTTAAGGACTGTTCTAGCTGCAGAAAAGCAGTAGGTGTAGATAAATGCCATAAAATTAAAACAAAAATTCCACAACACTTCTGTGCAGTATGATCTATATTAGAAATAAAAGGCAGTTCTGGAGAGCTTGGATTAAACTGTGGACATTAATATTTCTAAATCCAGTAAATCTTTTAAAACAGCCTTTATAATCAACCAATGCCAAATAGAGACTACAAATAATACATTAATTCTTCTTTTTAATTTTCAGCATCACTTCATCAAAAAAACCCCAACTACCTCTTAGCACATCTGTTGATATATTATAAATTTGCTATTTATAAAATTTTAGAAAAGTACTTGCCTCTGATTGCCCCATTTTCATTATATACATATTCATATGTATAATTATGGCATTTCAAATGCAACCTCTATAGTGCAGTGTTAAACACAAGACAGGTTTGAATAAGAAATACAAGCATGGCGGGGTTTCTATTTTTTATTTCTTTTGCCTATTTTTGGGCATTTATATTTAGGTATTTATTTCTAGATATCTTTTTACTGATTTGTTATTATATATTCACTATTATTTTCCCCCAGTTCTGTATATACACCAATCTTTAGTGTCTGACTAGAGGAAATCCATTACTTCCATCTTAAATTGCATTTTTCCTGTTGGTCTATTTGTAAAGATTTATCTTTTTTTTTGCTTTTTTTCTGAAACCTTATAGTCTTCTATAACGTTCATTATCTTAAGGAGCAATCTTTATTCTCTGTCTGTTTTTGTTAAGGTAGCTCTCATTTAGGTATTGATACTGTGCCCAGTAATGTTCTGCAGTGTATTTGGCATAAATTAACACACTTCCTAGTCGTTCACAAATATCTTATTGCTTAAATATGCCAGTGAATCATGGTAAATACATGGATTAAACCACAAAATATTTCAACAGCACATACTTGCATTCTGCTAAGTTTGGTTTGTTTTCATCCAAGTGGAAATGAAGAACTGCAGTTGTGCTGTGTACACTTAAAATTACCACAAAACAAAACTCCTAATGGAACATATCTGCTTTTGAAATGTGGGGTTCCAGCCTTCTTATTCCCTCAATAAACATTGTGTGCAGAGAGCTTTTCCCTCTGAACTCACGTGAGTTGACTCAAGCTTTGTTGCCAGTCTCTCTGCAGAGGACTGGCACTCGGGTTGCTGACAGAGGAGCCCTGCAGATCGCTCAGGGGCATTTCTGCATCGCTTCAGCTGTGGCTGTGATCAGATTTTTAAAGTTCTCCTTGAAGAGGGGCTGTAGCGGCTTGAAAGGCAAACAATTCTGCTAACAACACCCACCTCCGAAACTCGCATCAGCTGATGACTTGTCTAGAGGACAAAAGGAGAAGTATTACAGTCAAGTGCTAGTTGTACACTGAAGTAATTACTTGCAGGTCAGTGAAAAATCCTGTAAGGTGAGTTTGTCTGTTGTTAATTGTGTGTGTCTTCAGGGATAGTCCTGCCACGGCAGAATGAAGAGCACAGCCTCACCTGTTCTTTCTGATGAGAAATTTAGATAACAACACAGAAAAGTGATGGGATTTGGAATAATATCTGTAGATATCTGTGGTCAGAACTATGGGCAAATGACAGGGCCTGAATTGGTAAGTGGGACTCTTTTGTGCACAAAAGGTAGTTCACTGGTCATCTCGTAGGAAATTTGAAATTATTTTGAAATGGCTGCTTAAAATGCCAATTTAATTTTTTCTCTGCATTTAAAAAAAAAAAGTTTTACATTTTGTATAATCTTGTCAAAGCCATTTGAAATTCTCATTTTATTATATTACCTCAATTTAATCAAAATATATGTTAATGAATAACACAGTAATGTCCTGGTATGGATAATTCAAAATTTCTGACAGGCTTTACTGTATAATAAGGCCTTAGATTTTCTATAGTCCCAGATTACCAATCACAGTAGAATTATTATACATGAGAAAAGTTATTGCTAGCTAAACAAATAGGCGTTATGTTATAAATTGCTAAATTACTAGAGTACCCTTATGCATGACTAGCCCTGAGTTTTGATTACTAAATTCAGTGTTAGAATCATGTCAAACTGAAGTTAACCACAACTGAAGTAGGAAATCCTTAGACCTTTGTCCAAGTGTAATGTTAGTTTAGCTGCTGCTAATACAGTTGCATATCTGAGATGATGCAGTTTAATAGCTGCTCTTTCTTACAGTCAGTTCTACTATAGGAAATCCATGTTGTGATCTGAAAACCAGATACAACTCTGTGCATTCCTGCTCTTTTCAGGCCAGAATGGTTCACAAACGTATACCTCCCATGAAAAGGAAATATTTAATTTTTTCCCTCTTTTTGAAATACAGTTCCCTTACAATCTAGTTGAAAATCAGGACTTCATTCTCCTGCTGGGCAGTCCAACCCAGCCTAAGCGGGACTATTATTTATTAGCTGCCTGCAGTTTTGATGACACAGAGGTGGTAGCTCTCTTCTGCCTTCCCTTGAGCCATGCCAAAGATCTTCCCTCACTACACAATGAAGATGAGCAGAACCTGCTGGAGCCACAGAGAATTTGGATGGGGAAATTTGGAAGAAAGAAGTTGGAGAGGAAGGCCCAGGTGTAAGTAATAGGTGAGAAGGGGATTAACTGAATGGGTAAGGAAGATTGAAGCTGGATGGAAGCACAAAGAGAGGCAACAGAAAAGCAGTGCTTAAGAAAGCAGTTTTTAATGGTGGAATAGAACTGGAGCTATACCTACCATAGCAGTTTATTTTCCTGAAGCTGGAGTGGAACTGGAGATTGTGAGATTTTTCCATGTCTGTTGTTAGCAAATTGCTGGGAGGCCCAGCGATTGTCCTGTGGAGCTCTGGTTTTCATCTGTGTTATTGAAAGTGTGAGATATCATAGCTGTAGAAAACTGCAGGAGAAAACTGTGAGGGACTCAAAGATTTCAGCACTACTTATTGTCTGAGTATATATTGTGCTGTCATCCCAGGCATTTTAGAATCCTATAAACACTTCAGTTCCCAAGAAAGCACTATTCTCCTTTAAACCAGTGTGTCAGTTTCTCATAAAGTGCCTGAACTTGTTATGCTGTGTAGTATGTTTTTTGTCACAGTGTTACCAAGTTTCCCTTTTGGGAGGAGGAAAACAAAATAAAAGTTACTCAGGGAGATGGGAGCCATCTGCGCCTGTTCCAAAGAACACCAAGGGGATTTCACCACTTGCTAGTTTTTTAATCAATGACAGATTGTGCTAAGTCAGGCACCCAGTAATTTAAGAAATGCCAGTTTCTGATTCATAGAGCTTTCTGAAAATTGACTGAGTGAATATCTGGTGGCCCATATTATTTTTGAAAACAAGTTCAGTGTATCTTTCCAGAGCAAACCATATGGATGTTTTAGCTGATCAGATACAAATAAAAAATAAACATTTGAGCAGCACATTTTAAAGGCAGTATGCACCAATTAATATTGAAATAATTATTGCTAATTACTAGACCTGAACAGGAATGGAATTTTATTTTGGAGAAGAAAATAATGTTTTCTGCAGTTTTCCAAAACGGAATAAAACAATGCATTTTAAAGAATGAAATAAACCCTACAAATTCTCAAAGTCTTTCAGGTGGATACACTGAAATAATTCCACTTTGTTTTGACTTTAAAAGAAAAGTTCAATATGCTATTCATACTTACAAATGTATTTATTTTCAGGATTTTTTTTTCTATTTGGTATATTTATACTGAAAGTAACTTATTTGCATTTTGGAGAAGTTAGCTTGGGTGACTTAGAGTTTTAGCACAAGGATTTTTCCATTCTTCTTCCCCAATTCCTTTTTTGAAATGAATCATTGCTGAAATCAACACACCCTACCAAATGTTTTCCTGTTATCAAAACTCCCACAAACCCCTGGCATTTGCTGACAAGTTTGCCTTCTTTCATATGCACAAGCAGTTCAAAATTTTAATACTGCAGATAAAATACCATGGTAAGTCTGCTTTGCTATATGTTCTACTTTAGTGATATATCTGGTTGTAAGACAAGTTTTCTTTAAAGTACACAACAAAATTTAGGAACATTTAACCCAGTTGATTTCAATTATTCCAGCTTTTAAATTTTTATTTTACTAAAGCAAATTAAAAATTGATTTTGCTTCATCAGAGCATTTCAAGAATTTGAATCAAGATACACATATTTTCTAAGTGTTTTGTGTTATATAATGTTGCGTGCAAGTTAATTATGAGAAGAAAATTTTAAGTTAATGTTTTCAAAATATGATGTCTGCTTTCAAGCAGCACAGTGATACTAAAAATAAATAAGAAAAAGAAGAACAAGCAAAAGTTTGTACAGAAAAGAGTCTATGTAAGAATACAGAAGAAAGGGAGACATGAATGAAGAATGGAGGTCTTAACTGGCCCTTCAAAAGAATTATCTTACATCCTAGAAAAACATTGTCTAGCAACACATGGAAGGCAGAGCTTCCCTTGTGGGTCATGGATACCATGGGAACATTTGAGTCATCACTTGGAAGTTGCTCCAATAAAGGCATTGCAACTCTAGGTCTCTGAGCTAAAAGTGTTTACTGCTTGGGGAAGTGTCCTGCTGCTTATAGTCTTTATAGTGTCCTTCACTCTGCAGTAACTGGGCTGCCACACGTTTCTCCACAGTCAAGATACATTTTCAGCATTTCAGAATGAATTATTAAGCCATCATCTTCCCATATACAATGTTATTCATTAATGTATTCTAACAGTAAAGGCTAAGTCTGATTGGTTCCAAAGTACTATGGAAGATCCAAATACAAGAGAAAAGCTCCATGAACATAAGCAGTAAAAATAATTTACTCTTAGGAAGTGCTTTTTACATCTTGGCCCCACAGTTTGTATCTAAATGTTTGCATATCTCTCCTGTGGTTGGGTATTTTGGAGAATAAAAGGACAAAGCAATTGCTCAGCATCGAATAGCACAGCTCAGAGCAACCTCCTGATTTTGTGACTTAAAGCTGAGATAAAATATGCTATTTTCTGTCTGATTAAACTCATCATAATTAAGTTCATGAAAGGAATGAATAGTGAATAAAGGTTCAGTTGATGAGAGAGGAAGCCAAAATTTCATACCAAATATGATGCAAATTGTGATGTTTTCATACCTTTTTTTCCCCCAATCTGTTCTTGTTGCTTATATCTGTCCTTCCCATGTGTGGCTGTAATAAGAAAAGGAATGACTTTGCCCCTCCACTTAGAAAGATTATTTTTTCAGAGATATATGTGAATGATTTGGTGTTAAAAGATGTACTGAAATTACCACAAGAAGGTATTTTCTCCTAAATTTTTATTGTTCTGGATCATAGAGAGGTCAAGTTATTATACATTTAAATTAGATTATTTTCTGGAGTTAAAGCACCTTACAGTTTTCCAGGTTAAATTTCTCCTAGATAATAAACATTAGTTGTTATTGCCACATTGTTTTAGCTCCTATAGCTATCTTTTTCTTACATGTTGAACCTTCCAGCAGAAACCCAGAGCTCCTTTGATCTTCCTTTGCTAGGCTCCCTTTGTGCAAGCTGTCTCTCCTCTCCACCTGTAATATACTCATTATTTCTGTAATGCCAGCAGCCTTCCAATTCACTTGTTTCAGTCTGAGTTCAAATTGAACATGTATTACCATAATTGTGGTAGTACACTTAATCACTGCACTTATTCAAGATGCTGCAGCTGTGTTTGCTTTCCCTGAAGATTCCAATTGTTCTGTTCAATTCCAGCAAGAAAACATCTTTTCAGACTCCACCATTTTTAATATTAGTCAGGGAACTTCTTATGGGAATTTTAGTCTACAGAAGTATATAGTACTTGGTGTTTCTCAAGACTGTTTTGAGATTCTTGCTTACAGATATATTTGAAAACAATTGAAAGTCATGGCCGCATCTCAAACACAAGCAGGGTTTGGTTTCCAGTATTGAAGCTCATTTTTTCAATAGAAGATTCCTAAAAATTCTACTAGCAGAGTACAAATTAGAAAACAAACATTCATATTCTAAGTGAACGTTCAAATGGAAGTGAAAGCCAAGTGAAATCCTCTCCTTTTCATGCAACATGACCTTTCATAAATATTCTGTAAGCTCAAACCCTAAGCTCCATCTGTAGAAATTCATTTTGTATTGAGATGGCATAACTATAATTAAGGACAGAAATGACTCTGCAATTTGTAATCCAATTCAGATCCTCAGTGGGTATGAATTATCAGACATTATGAAGTTAATTGGAGCTGTTCTTATTTATTCTTGGTACCTGACACACAGTTCATAAGCCTGCCAATACTTGTTGAGGGAAAAGAAAACTTGGCTCACTTTCTCCTGGGCTCTTAAGCCTAATGCAATTTAAAAATATATTGTTTTCTATTCAAGTAAAGAAATGAGACTAGAAATACAAAACAGAGAGTGGAACAGCTGAGTTGGAATGTGGCATTTAAACACGATCATTCATTCTAGTGGTTTTGTATTTGTAAATTATCATGTATTATGATCTAAAGTAGATGGCTAAAGTTCTGATTGTAGGATAAATTCTGCACTGGTGTTGTCAGAGGAATTATCTGCCAACAAAATGCTGCAAATAGACTATCACCTACTGGTACTGTCTGAAATAGCTGCCATTTGCATTCTTCCTGCTTTTTTTTTTTTTTTGGTATTTTTGGTAACTACTGATTTCACTGTCTTTCAGGTGAATTTTTGTCTTACTGTTTTAGCACAGCTGCATTTCACAAGGTGCAAGCAATCTCACACCTTAGTTATGATATATGTTGGAAAGACTATATGCTGCAAAGAGATTATCACAGCAGATTATCAATATTATAAAATATTATTATAAATATTCTAGTATATATATAATATGGTATCTAATTTATTTTTGTATAATATTTTGTAGTATTAATAATATTATGATCAAAATATATTTATGACTCTATAGAAAAAAATCAAGGATGACAGTTGTTGGATGATAACAGTTTGTAAAACCTGTGTTACAGAACAAGAGCCGCTGTGTGATATTTTGGTACCAGGTCATCCTTTCTTCCCTGTGAGCAGGTCTCACTCCTTAGGTTTCCATTCAGATGATACGGGGTCCTTAATGCCCATGCTACCTCCTTTCTCCTAAGTCCCCATGAGCCTGAATCCTTTGTGGCAGCAGGAACCATCTGTAAAAGCCAGAGGTTGGGGTGTTTTTTGTGACTGTGTTCCCTACATAGACACTCACAGTAGATGCCCTGCTTGCCCCAGCATTTCCATGCTTCTGATGAATCTTTTGCATAAGTTTATTATGCTCAAAACATTCAAGGGTGGATTATTTTTTCTGAGATTGTAACAGCCCTTGTCGAACAATAAAAACAAAGCTTAATGTCATTTTGATTTTTATCTTAGCATATTTATTAATATTATGAGTAAAAATATCTATTATCTATTATTTCAGCAATCTGTATAAAAGAACTAAATCAGAGTGTGACCTTAAGTACAATTGTAGCTGAAGAAGAGGCTCTAAAGGTAGAGCAAATCCATTTTGGAATGACTGCAGTCTCTGATACCTGATAGTGCATGAGAGGATGATTTATCTTCTGCTGTTGAAAGAGAGTACGCTGGGAAGGCCTATATCAAAAGTCAATGGCAGCAAAAAGCAGGGATATAAGGGAAGTTGGAATAGCTGCTCAATCCATAACAATGTCATGTATTTGATGTAACTGCCTGACTTGGGAGAACAGGATTATAATTAAGAGGTTATACATAAAAGAGGTAGATAATATTCCATTAGCTTTAAAAGAAAATTGAACAATTAAATTGCAAGCCATGTTTCCAAATTATTACCTACAAGTCACAAGTCACAGACAAATGCTCATGCCAAGTCCACCTCAACCCCTCAGCTGGGGCAGCTGTCCACAGACATGCTCATAGCTCTCAGAAAATGGGGATGCAAACACACCTCTACTTAAAAAGATAATGAGGGAAAAAAAATATAAGAGGAAGGTATAAAAATAGAAACTTTAGGGGAATGATTGGCCACAAAGTTATCTATGACACAGGCAAATGTGATGCAAGAATGGATGAAGTTAGGCATTTCTAGGCATGTGGGTGCTTTGTTATAAAGGGTCAGCATTAGAAAAGAAGAGCTTGAGACTAACATTGGCATAAAAAAAATAAAATTGCACTACCTGGTAACAACTGAACTTCAGCCTGCAGATGAAAAATCCAATGTGTGATAATTTATGGCAGAAGAATCTCCTTGGATCTGGCTAGAAAAGTAATCAAAATGTTGATGTTTCTGGGCATTTTGACATCTATTTTTTCCATGCTGGGTGTTAAACCTAAAGAGCAGAAACAGTGCTTTCTTAGGGAAGTTTTGTTCGCTGAAGGAACCCTTGTGTGTGGTTATCTTGGCTTTTGTCATGTGTTGAATGAACTGAATGGTAACGCTGCTTGTCTCCAGGAATATAACTCAGTCACACCACAAAAAGGCAGAGTTTATGCTAGCATCATACCAAAAAAAAAACCAACCAAACCATCCTTTTTTTCAAAATACCTGTGTGCCCTGAAATTGCCTCATGATCAGTGCCTCTCCTGAGCCTGAGTCAGAAGGTTGGAGCATTAGCCTTCATTTCTCATACAAAGGCAAGTGCCAAGCTATGCATGGACCCAGTGCAAAGCCAGCTGGCACCAGACCTTTCTGACCTGCAGACCTGCTCTGGCAACTACAGGAGCCATTTCCAGAAAAAAAAAAAAACAAACCAAAACTTGATTTTAAAGGAACTTTGTTGAAAATGAATTACAAACCAACTAGTGCACAATAAATATTTTGTGAAAGATATACATAAGTAATACAATTTTATGTTCCATTAGGCAAAAAAAGATACTTATTGCTGAAATTCTAATAAACCTTACAATGTGATGAAGTAGTAAAATCTGACACAGCCTGTTAGGGCTAGATTATCCCTGTGCTTTAGATGCTTACTTGGGAGGGAATACATGTCTTTGTGTGACTTTTCTGAAAGTAGATTCTTTAGCAAAATATTCCTGTTACTTATTTTGGATGTTCATGTTATTTATTTTGTATTCATTATCAGAAAGCTGTCATTTTACAAATGTGTGAAGTAGATGCACTTAATTTACCGTCTTCTAAGGAGAGGATATACTCTTTAGCCTTGATGATATTCTATGGTTGCATAAAAGAGTCTGACCATGTCTCGTCATGGGTTCTAGCTGCCTCATTTCTTAAATATCTCCATTTTGCTTGATTCTTCTGTGCTTGACTTCCATCTTTGACCTGATTAAAGCTGAAAACCTTAGCTTAAGAACCATTCTGCAAAAAGATCCGATTCTTCCTTTCTGTTTCTACCAACTCTTTAAAAAATGAGAAGTCACGATTCTCTTGCAGCATGTTTCATATTTGAGGTTGTAGAATTTCCTCTGGAGAAACTCAAACCCATCTGGACACTACCCGGAGTAATGTGCTCTAGGGGACTTTCTTGAGCAGGAAGGTGGGACCAGACTCTAGTGGTGCCTTCCAACCCTCCCCATTGTGTGTGTGATTGTGGGCTGGCGCTGGGGCTCCTTGTTGCTGGTGAAAGTCTGTATGCTCAGCTCTGTTCTTATAGGGTACCTCTGGCATCATTTGGCTTTATTTTTCTTCCTAGCAGATCAGCCTACATGTTTGTCATTAACGATGATATTATAACAAAGTTACAATGTCTTTGCTCTGACTTTATTTCCCTATGACTTTTCTCTCCCTTTATTTGTGGGAGAAAATAGAATACTTGTGGAGAAAAATTTTGATAGGTTTGGAATCATACTATTAGTCAGAAATATATTATTGGCTTTCTTTTTTTGGCTAAGAAAGTAAAGCTGTTTTGAAAATATAAAAAAATTTCCCTGGGGGGAGGAAAGTTTGTATCAAGTGTTAAATATTTTATTGTAATAGTAAAATGCTTTGGCCTAGAAAAGAAGCTTTACTCAGTACTAAAAGCCATATAGCAAATTAACTAAATGCCTTGGGGTTTTGACTTTTTTTTTTTTTTACAAAAGAACATTTTCAACACATTTCTAGAATGCCAAAATTAAAATGCAGTATTGGGTAGTTATATTAAGTGACTAAGACTTTTAAGATAGTGATCAACTGGTGTGAAATATATTTTCTCATATTTTCATACTTAAGATAGTAATTATAAAAGATGTGGGCTCGCACAAAAGTAAATTTCAGTCTTAACATACATGAATATCTGGGAGAGTTAAAAAAAATCATATTAAATGTAGTAATTTCCTTACTCAGGGAACTGTGATTTAAAGTGTTGAGCTGTATATCTATTTATGGATTAACAGATTAGTGCTGTGTATTCAAGATCCACCAGCATCTCTTAGACCCCAACTCCATGGGGTTATTAAAAGAACATTCTCAGGAAATGATGAACTTTTGCATTACAGAAACATTGTCCTTAGAGGTTTTCACAAGGTTTTACTTCAAAGGACTGAAGGCAATATTAGAGAAAGCAGATTTCCACTGAGTCATGATGACAAAATTATAACTTTGCTCCTGAAAAAGAGAGACCCGAATGATATCAGGACTTTGCACAGAGCCCATTTCTCTGCTCTCCATAAAATAAGTAATTTGGCTTGGACATTTAGCAAAGCTTATGGAAACTATAATTTGCTGGGCATTTTTCTTTGCCATATTACATTTCCACTTGATATTTCGTTTTAATATAAGGGCTTCCGCAAGACTATACATTTGTTTTGATATTTATTTCGTTATGTCAAATCAGGAGAAATGACTCATTACATTAGTAATACAATACTTTCCAGAACTTGTGTTTAAAGGGAAAGATACATTGAACTGATACACAGTTAATATCAATGTTTGAGACTAAAAAGTCCATAAAAATTGCAAGTGCCATATCAAAAACGCAAAACCAAATTATATTTATCTCTCCATTTTACGGAGTCCTCATGTCAGCATGTGCAGGGTTAATGTGAACAATTATCTCCTAAGATTTTTGTTCCTTAGGCCCCCCTTTGTTGAATGAAAACCCTAGATAGATATGGCTGCAAGAAGTGGGGTGGTGCTGTAGAGTGGAATAATTTCAGGACTGTGAAGATAAAACCTGCACTTTGCACAGATGTGATAGAAGTCACAGTGAAGGAGAACAAGGAGGCTTCCTTTTGTGAGAACATTGGAATGTTAACAAGAGTTGTGGCTTCTGCAGTGCCAAGAAAATAGATTGTAGAATTTTTTTGGGGGGAGGGGAAGGGAGGGGGAACCCTAAACAAACACTCAAAACAAAAGAAAAACCTTTTGTTATTCCTTAGCATTGTATACTTCTCTCATGCTACTTACCACAAATGACATCAAGTGGCGCAAGCCTGTAAAAAACAATATTTGGTTCACAAGCTGAAGGTGAAGTGCTTAAGATCTCAGGGAAACTAAGTACAAAATAATTGAAGAAATTTGAGAAGCAGGAGGAGAATGGAAACTAAGAAAATAACCATTTTCCTTATACTGACAGAACTCTGATGAGTAATAGTTTGTCTGTGGCAGAATTTATCATCTTAGTTTGATTTAAGACACCCCCTCACTGTCACAAGGCTTAGCTAACCTAGGTTCTTGCTTTCTCAGGAAACCTTTGTCTCTTTATTGTAAAGTTTTATCGTGGAGAGCAAAGTCTTGCCTTCTAGGTTGAGTATTTTGTCCACATTTATTTGACATCTTAAAGAATCATTCTACATTTCAGGAAATAATGGAAGGGTTTTTTGAAAATTAATGACAATATTGTGGATTCAGTGTTAATAACTTCATGCAGAATGTAGATCTTTGTGGATGTATTACTGTTGAGACAAAGAGGAGGACAAAATGGAGTTAAGAAAATATGGTGACTGTTGGCAACAGAAATGAGGGCTCAATTTCTTTGTTAATAATGTAAGAAAAAGGTAAAAGACTAGGAATTATTTTCATTAAGTACAAAAATGTCAGGGCTACTGGTCATTTAGTGACTCTTCACCCTCTCCTTGTGAGGCTAAATTAGTCTAATATATGTGTTATACTGGTAGGTATGTGAGGAAGAAAAAGACAAAAACACACTAGTGGATAATCTGTGATAAGGTAACTGAAAGGAGAGCTCTCCAATTTATCTGTTGTTATTCAAGCCTTACTGTACCTTCCACTCTGCTCTCTGATGTGGCTCGTCACCACATAGACCTTCCAGCTGGTAAGGGAAATAAAAAAGGCAGTTCTGTCTTCTCTGATAAATAATTTTTAGGCAAGGTTTGTAAGGAATCACAATGTCATTTCACAGGTGAAGCATCTAAAGGGTTTGTTTTGAATAATAAACCTTCAGCAGATGAGAGTTCCTTCATGTGTTCCAGTGTCAGGTCTGAAAACTCCTGTGACATTTCCAGCTAGGTGAGTTGCTGCAGTCAATGTTCCCCTCTCCCTCTAAGCTTTGGCTTTTATTTACCCTTAGACCACTAAGGCTACAACAGCTCTATAACAGGAATTGCAAGAGAAGCATATTATACAACCATCTGATCAACCCCATGCTGAAGGAAAACTTTTAAACAACTTTAAAATATTAATAATGCAAATAACTTTCATGAATTACTGCAAGTTTCCTATTTTCATCAGGTTCAGATAGAAAATGAAAACTGAAAAAAAAGTTAAAGACAAGCTTGCAAACAGATCACCAGAGGCTGAAATCAGGTAAATATATTAATTCACATCTTATAACTTTGAACAGAAGTGATCCTAGGTACAGCAGTATGTGACAGCATCATGACACTACTGCAGAAAGAAATGGTGTGGGTATGAATGTGTGTGTGTACTCAATGCCTATAGCTGCTCAGCCTGCTCTGAAAGAAATTCCAGTAGTGAAATACACATTCTGACACATAAACATAGCTTTGAACGCTTGATAGGCTTTGCTGATGTTGCACATGAAATGTGTATGCTGAATGCATGACTGTCGTCTGAGAAAGTTACGGCATCTAGGCACACAATGTGTTGTTATTGGTCATGTTCTAGCTGCAGTAGTTTTGAAAAATAAAAAATGCTTTCTGATTATTTTGCCCTAACTGTCTTGAAGAATGTTGGATAAGTTACACAATCATTCTAATTAGTTCTTCAGTCACCACTGTAGATTCCTCCTTAAATGAGGCTGTTCTAGAATAGGCAGCAATAAATCTTGTACCCTTGCTGATGCTGCAATTAACAGTTCAGCCATTGGCAAGGAAATGCACGTAGATTAGACCCCTGAAATAGTAACTGAGGATGGTGGATACTTCAAGTGACATATTAATGAATTACTTGCTTAATGTGAATACAATAACCCATACATTTCTCAGTGTTGTAAAAAAATACATTATATTCAGCAATTAGATATTATTCTTCAAAATTAATGAGCCCTTAGGAAAGAGACACTGGAGTAAACATCATAAGCTGGCTAAAAATGCTTAGAGTGAGTGTTCATTAATACCTTTTGAGCAAACTGAAATATAACTAATCCTTAATGTCTTTCCATGGTGGGAGAGAAATGAGCTTGCCTGTACTGAGAACTTACCACTGTAAAAAGAGGGAAATAAAAAAATGAACTTATATTAAGGAAACATAAATGAATGTAAGGAGGAACTGCAATTTTGAGACCTGGTTCTGTACTCCTCTGCATTCCAAGCCCATAACATTGTGGTTAAAAAGCAATGTATTTTCAGTGTAATCACAAGAACACTGGAAGCAAACATTTAAATACAAATAGAGTTGAAAGTGTTCTCCATAACACTATCTGCAGGTGTACCTCGGAGCTATGTTAATTCTGTTCAGGGCTGAGCAAAGTAGCTAATAATATCCAAAGAGTAGTGATAAGCAGGCAACTCAGGAAGAATGATGAAGAAAGGAAGTGAAAAACCATATAATAAATAATAGAAGGTTAGTTATGTTGTTCCTATTAATGGATTGAACCATGTGAAGTGGCAATGGTTAACTGATAGCTATGCAATTCATATGTGATTGTATGTTTAGCTCATATTACTGCCTTTGGAAACATATCAACATATCTGCCTTAGTTGTTTTGTTTTGATTTTTAAAAAATATTTTTGAGAACTATGACTCAATAGCAATGGAAGGAATGCAGAATTTAATTTGATTTCCCTGATTGTAAAGCAATTAATCTCTACAAAATGATTCAGCTTTGAAGATACTCCCAGAGTTTCAGCCTGTTTGCACTCTGAACTGAAATAATATGATAACAAGCAAATGAAATGGGACAGTTTTCCTGAGTTTCCTGTGGTGGTAAAATTTTACAGTGTCTGAATTCTACCCTCAGAGGGAAAGGCAGAGACAGTTTGAGTGAAAATATTGTATAATATTGTATTAATATTGTATTAACATCTGTGAGGATATTCCTGTATCTGTGCTTTAATGTCAATTTCAATGCCTTCTTTTACACAGAACCTTGGTTTTGCCCTTAAGCCATCACAGGCATGGAATTGAGGAGTCAACTTACATTATTTTTCTCCGGTGCTTCAAAACCGGTGTTCGAAATATTCAGAAGTATTCACCAATAATCATGATTTTTTTTTCTCTAAAATGTGGATGAGAAGGATTACCTAGCAGTGATGAATTTCCTTCACTTGCTTTGGGAATCTTCCATGTGGCTTTTCCTCTTTTTCCATGTCCGAGGAGACATTACAATTTTTTTAAATGTTGTGATACAATTTGTGTGTGATACCCCTTACCTCCACATACTATTCTAGAAATCTGAAACAGAATTTTTAGGTCAAAAATATAAAATTTGCAGTTTTTAAAATGCAACAGTAACCAGTTCTAAACTAATACCAGGCCACCCATTAAAGTGGCATAAAAATACAGAAAGATAAAGTATAAGGTAACATTCCCTGAAGGAGCAATAACGTGAGATTGATTGTGCAGATGCAGAGTAGAATAGACAGAATAGAACAGACTATTTCAGTTGCAAGGGACATACAGTGATCATCTACTCCAACTGCCTTAGATAATTTTGTTTTGCAATTATTTCAATGACACTGGAAATAAGAGCAACTACTATAAAACAAAGAGAAAAAAAATCACAGAATGCTGTTGCTGGGCTTGCTTGTGAAGGTCAGAGAATTAAATGCCCTCTTTCAAAGCAAAAAATGCACACTGGATTTTCCATATGAGCAGCCTGTTTTCAAGGGTGACCATGCTACTCCCTTTGGAAATAGAAGGCAGTATTATTTTCGTGACTATTAAATTATTTGGCTTTTGATTCTACCTGTTCCATAATATAATTAGAGCCATATCTAATGACGGCAAGATGAGTCTGCAAACCCTGTTGTGCCAGATATGCAGAATTGAGCACTGCATGGGAAGTGTAATTGCTGCGCCCTTTATAGAGCATTCACTGCTTGACTCCAAACTGGGAAGGACTGCAAGCAAATTACAAGACAAGATTAGAATTCAAAATAGTGTGGACAAGTAGGAAATAGAAAAAAACCCCACCAAAACCCCCAGACCTAAAAAATGGGGGGCAGTTCTGTGAAGTTCTCAATTTTTCTTCTTTGCCTGTTCTCACACACATAAAATCCACCCAAAGCAATAAAACCAACACCCTCTTCCTGCCAAAACTCCCCCAAATCTACATCAGTTTAATTCTAATTTTTTTATATCAGTGAAAGTGAAAATTTAAACAGTGAAATTTCTACAATAAAAGTTAATATGTATGTCCCAAGCCAGAAAATGCCTACTGGCATATGATCACCCATGGATTTTTTTAAATTAAATGCTCTGAACATAAAGGCCAGATGCAGGTTATCCTAACTTTTATAGCTTCAAGCTGGCTTTATTAAAAGCTCCAAAGACTTTCTGAAGTAACAGTATTGCTCTGCTTTGCTTGTAAAAAGTAAGTTTAACTCTCTGATACATACAGAGTAATGCAAAATTAGCTACATAAGACAATTTTTCTGTTCGTATTTTTTTGCAGTGACTTTTTGAAAAAAAAAATCATACTTAATTTCCTTCCTATTTATTTTACCAGAATAACTTTAAAAAAAGATGTTTAGTCAGTCAGTGGTATATTCTGGCAAAAGACAGCTGGATAAAATTATAGCAGATAATAAGAAACTCACATTTATCATACTGACTGATTTTTCAAAACATTCAACTACATCAAAGTGTAAATACTATCAATCTTCACCCGGTATATAAATTTTCCTGCGAACACACCCTACCAGAGCAGTTTCAGCTGGAATCTGCTAATTTCTCTTTCCTACCACCTGAATGCTTCTATTGCCATGACAACTAACAAGTTCTAACTCAGGTCAAGGTTGAATGGGATAAAACAATGTTTTATAACCAGCTGATTTGCTTCAAAAATTATGCAAAGGGGAGTTTCTTTCCAGCTTGTTAATGGTGCATATTCAATAGTTAATTTTTAGCAATGCTACTCGTTAATGAAAGAGCGGATTAAAGGTATGTCAGAATGAGTAATTATGTATGTCATTTTGTAGGTTTGTTATGAGAGAGATCTACTTTACTTCAGAATAACCTGTGTCTGGTTAGAAAGGCTAAGGTGGAAAGAAATGGCTCCATCCCATTTGAGATGACACATGCAGCTCAAAAAAATGGGAACTCTGGGCTGGTTGGAAGTCAAGGTAGGCAACTAATTTAGTGTAGCAAAACTTCTAGCCCCAGAACCATCACGGTCTGGAACATACAGTTAATGCTTTCATGCAGCAAAAATGGTGTTTTGGTGTAACTGGGTGGAAAACCTACCAGTTCACCTGTTTTTAAACCCAGGAGGTTTTGATTGCCTTTCTAGGAAATTAAATTCCTACTGGCTAGGCTGAAGAGCCTGTTTTGACTTAAGTATTCTTACACTTGAACATGATGGCACACCTGATGGTCAGGCTCTCAATCTATTGATCACACTTTGGTGTCATTCTTGTTTTGTTTTATTTTTGACTGAAGAGACCTGGATATAGGCACCTAACTGTAAGATATGGTATTCCCTGCCCTTTCCCCAGTATATAGTATGTAACTGCAAGATAAGGTATGCTTCTAGTTTAGGAATGCTGTTCCTTTCTCAGAAAAGAACCCCAAAAGCTTAGCACCTATCTTGTGTCTCAGTGTGGATTCCACTAGACAGCTGAGTTTATAATGATCGTTAAGTGCTGGGCCTCTAACCATGATCTTCTGCCACTGGCACTGATAGGAATTTAGTGGTTCCTTTCAAGTATGTAGAACATTAAGTCCTTGGTTTCTTCTGTATAGCAAATTGTGAAGAATATTAGCAATTAAAACTATAACTGTAGAGTTGTTTTTCTTTGAGGACACAAAGATTCAGTGAAAAATAAAAATAGATTCTTTGCCAATCTTGACCTTTTAAGAGGTGAGAGAGAAAATCCTGCAAAATGTTAGATGGAAAGGCTTATTGTTTCCTAAAAAAGCCTTGGTATGTTCTCATATCTCTCAAACCCCCCACTCTCTGTCAAGCAGAATGCTTGGGAATAATTTTCATTTTTATTTGCAGTTAAGAAGCTAAAGGACTGAGGAGGATGGGATGGCAGATGAATTGTCTGTCTCATTAACAGAAATTCTTGGGGTTGGCAGAGCTTGCAGGGTCCATAGCAGGAATACAGTGAAACATAAATTGTAACAAGCCTGAAATCTCATGTGAACTACTGTTGAACCAGAACGAGGGAGACTGCAGACAAGATGTATAGAACCTGAAATCTGCACCATCTGAATTTGTCACCCAAATTAACTGCCTGTGTGTCTTTGGACTTTCAGCAAGAAGAAATTATTACAGCTTTTAGAGCTAAATCACAGCTGCTTAAAACGCTATGACCTTGCAAGGGAAAGGAAGGTAATGTTTTTAACCCAAGCAATAGAAATGAAAGTTAGAAGTGACTTGTGTTTTGCAAAGGCACACAGAACTTTACTGGAGGGGGCTTGTGTACATTGTGGTGTCCCTGACCAGTGCCAGGCCACCTCCTGAAATTCTCTGTCAATTCTCTCTGCAGCTTAACCTCAACCTCCCTTGAGGTGGGGAGAATGGATGAGAAATATAAGAACATGTCTAGGAGTGGAATTCAGAAAAAGAGGAAGAAACAGGGGGTATCCACTGTGTTGGAAATATACTTTTTTCAATTATCTGCTTAAGTCTCTGCAGATATAAGAAAAAACTAGACTGCTTAACCTGGGTCAGAAAAGGTGGCCGAACAAGAAGTCAGTAGGTTCAAACCAATGAAATAACAATGGAATAGTTGCCAAAGGGAGTGATTATTTACAGAAGTATGACAAACTTCAAAATCAGTGACAAATGTCTTTGAAGGGTAACAGAATAGAGAATGCTTTCTAATGGGAAATGCAAAGATTAATTTATGTCTGAATGAAATATTACCATCTAGCTTTTTAACAGCTTTCTAGAGTTAATTAGTGATGGATGCAGGGTCCAGCTTACTTTACGTGCTTTTCAGAGCCAAATAAGGTTTAGTTGGAGTCAATAAGGTTCAGCAACCCTGTTCTAGAAACTCAGGAGCAGACTAACATGAAAATGAAGAAATCAAAATCATTAAGCTTAGCATGTAGTCTAAAAATTATCATCTGTTACAAAAAGTATATCTAAATCCAGAAGAAGGAAATTAGTCATTTTATAACATGAATAAAAGGAAATATTTTTCTAATGAGGCTGTGGGAGTTGAATACCTGCTGTGGCAGGAGATGGATTGTGCAGAGTGCCACTGCTCTGGAAGTGGCAGTATACAGTACTTGAAGCAAAGGAGCATTGTCTTGGAAAGAGATGCTGAGGGCTGGTTCAGAAGCATATTTTTGCCAAGAAAGGCAATTTTCCCTCTTTTGTGCTTTGAATAAAGCCAACTCTATTATTGATTTGCAAGGAGAGGACACTGACTAACAAGTTGTGTCTGACAAAATTTCTTTGAGAGATATTAAAGTACACTCAGAGTGGTTTTGCTCTAGTCCTATTTCAGATTCTAGTTGTTATATACAGAAATTGGAGAAATGGGAGGAACAAAAGAGTCGTCCAGGAACATGTGTGCTTGAATCTCTTTTGCATACCAAACTGCATTTTTACTATTTTGAATTTAGAAATCATGGGCTTTTGCAAGTATTAGTTAACTTTTAATTTCAATGAATTATTATTTTGGAGGGGAAACTTCTTATTGTGCTGGTGAGAACAAGTCACAATAATCAAAACATAAACTTATGTTTTGGGGAGGAATGGGGAAGAAACATTTTTCAGACTATGGTCTTGATAGCAAAAATATAACAACTATATTCCACAGAAGCCAGATAATATTACCCCAAGTCCACCAATTATTAATTTTGTAAAAATGGATGTAGTGTTACTCTGGTATATTAATTGAGCAGCTGATTTTATGGTAAAGTAATTACAATACTTCAGTAAAAAGTAAAGCAGAAGAAACAACTTATAACAACAGCAGTAGTTGCAAGTTGTCTGCATAAACCTTAATAAAGCCAATCCTGGTAGCTAAGCATGTTCTGAATTTATCTCAGTTTCCCAAACTGCAGAAGAAGAAAAGGAGAAAAAAGCTGATGTAATGGCTAGTGAAGTACCATGCAAAATGAAGCAAAGAGGTGAGAAAAGGTGCGGAAAAATAGTGCAACTGGCCTGTAATACATCCCACAAACCAAATGTCCTGGAATATTAAGCATCTGGTGTTGTGTTTCAAGCTTCTCAATTTCTGTGAACAGCATGGGAACTCAAAGCATGGCTTTGCTTTTCCAAAGCCTTGTGAAACTCAAAAAACTGGGAGAGGAAAAAAACCTCTTTGAAACACAATGATGCATTTGAGACTTCCTCTTTTTGCTGGATGTGACTGATTGGCACTGATGAAAGATGCAAAAGATCTTGTCTTTGCACAGTCCAAGTCTTGATTTTTGCCTTCCTGGATACACAAAGTTCTAAGGCTGTTTAAAATCAGGCATGAAAATGTGGGGGTTTTTTTTTCAGGAGTAATGCAGGATTGGACAATTGCAGGACCAAATTTGTTAGGGAATTGGAGTAAGCTACAGAATGTGAAAATTTCTGCACAATATTGGTGGTGCCTGTGCAAAAACATTCACTTCCACACTTTTCCTGGAAGGTCTTTTGGGAGGTGATTGGGAATGTGGTACTCAGTGCAGCTTGTCTTTCACTGGTTCCCCTGAAGGATTAGCCAAGCTGCCAAGTGCCTCTGAGCCTCTCATCATTCTCTTATGACTTCTCACTCTGCAGGCCAAGGATGCAGCTCTTTTGTTTTTTCATTTGGGGAAATCTTGGGGCCAACTCTCTAATTAGCAAGGGTCTATGGAACTGTGACTACTGCTGTCCAGAATGCCTCACAGCATCTCCCTTTGATGGAACATTCATATCAAATTAGAACGTATTTTATCTTTAACAAAAGTTTATTGCTAGAAGAAATAATTGGTTCATTTTTTTTAATGACTTGAAGGTCACCTGAAGAAGTCTTTACACACCTCCAATGTTTTCTAAAGGGACATTTTGGATCAGAAGAAAACTGAGATCTAATCTAACGGTAACTTGTTTGTTCCTTGGGTTCATTACTTGGTGTTTTCTGATATTAACTGTAACATGCCCCAGTAAGAGAAATCACCATTGCTTGTTCCAATGACAATGGTTTGATGGAAAATGTGGCTGCAATACCATTCTGTATGAAAGACAAACTGAGTGTTTGATCAGTGTACAAAGAAGAAGAAAAATAAATGTGAGGTAATAAAAAATAGGAGCTAGAGTGAAAAGCTAAAATATGCAGAACAAGGCTGGCACAATGTGTCAGGTAGACTTTTTCCTCATCATATTTTTTCCTCCCTGCTGAGGCTAATTCACTATCTAGTCCTGCATATTCATATGCTGGAATTGAGTGTCAATTTTGCAAACTAAATAATGAATTCATTAGTAGCATTTTTCTTTACTGTGTAGCTGAAACATAAAAATACAGGAAAATGTAGGAAATAAAAGCATAGAAATCTGAATAAAAGCTTGATCTGAATTATATTAGATATGCCTACCAAATTCAGAAAATTAGGGACTAGCCCCGGATGCTAACCTCAATAAGTTCTGAATTCACTGATTTGAACAACAGAGGTCTGATGGAAAAGTGACTTTGTCAACATGATATATATTAGGCTGCAGAGCCTATACATTGAAGTGAAATTCAATGCTGTTCTTCAAAGAGTTGCAGCTCATAACTCACACCCATGGAATGGCCCATGGCATAATTTTGAAAGCCCCAAGGAACTATCTAAATTAGTGCAATCTGTCTCTGCCTACAGGCCGGCAGCACTGCAAGTCCTCTGCAGCTCTACCTGCAACAGTCCTGCTTTTGAAAAACCTGCCCCATTTTCTGGCTTGTCTCAGGTGTGTCCCTTTTTGGAGAGTTTGTGAGGCACTTCTTAGAGACTGTATGCCAAAGCAGTCATTTCACTTAGCTGGAAGTGATGAATAAAAACCTCATCCCAGGAAAACAGTATTGATGGCTTCAGATACACAGGATAGAACTGTCTGTGCTATTGAGTGATAGCAATCTGTTATTTCTGCAGAGAAGAACTGAATCTGAATAATCCTTCCCATAAGATAGAAGTACTTAAAACTGTGAAGTGTGAAGATGATGATAGCAGAATGGTTCTTGTTGCAAGACTGGAAACCATGACAGTGCTTGCTTAAGCTGTTGAAAAATGTGTAAGTGAATGATCTGGTGAGACCATCCATATTACTGCAAACTGCAGCAGACTCAGCTCTCGGCTATCTGCAGTAGAGCTAAGAAATTTATAAATCAGGGTGGAACTTTGAGTGTAGATTCTAATATGCAGATGATATTTTTTGCGCTTTTGAGTAATTTGAGATCCACTTTTGAAGAACTGTCATGAAATTAGAGCTATTATAATGGCTGGAAGCATTTGAATTCTGAGAATCTCTGAATACATGGAAAATAATCGTTCAGAGCAATACCAAGGCTGTAAAATTGTATTAAGAAGTCACTTGAATTATGAAGGGTTAAAACTCCAGCTTGTAGACTTGCAAAGTATACTGGTTTTGGTGAAATCATGTCAATTTACACTGCCTGAAAAATTTGCTTTAAGTGTTGAATACAAGATAATCACAATCTATTTAAATAAGTGATTTTTTTTTCTTTCTAAGAAAAAAAATATTTTAAAATTGTTTTTTGTACTAGCTATTCCAAAACGAAGATAATCACAATCTATTTAAATGATTTTTTTTCTTTCTAAGAAAAAAAATATTTTAAAATTGTTTTTTGTACTAGCTATTCCAAAACTTTTACTTCTGGATAATCTTTCACTATTTGCCTGAATTCTTACAAATAAACACATTTCTGACTTCTGATTGGGAACTTCAGAACTATAATTTAAAAACCTTGTTGGAAAAGTTGCGTCAAAAATATAATCATAAAAGTAAAGCCTAAGGTATGGCCCAATATTAAAGCCAACTCACTTTATAGTTGACATAATATTTGTGCAGAAAACAAAGGTGTGTTTTATTTGCAGTAGGTCAAATGTTAAATCAAACAATGAAATATGTATCATTTTTACCAATTAAATATTTCAGAAGTTTTCTTAGAAGCTTCCACTGTGAGCACTCCTGTATTAGTGCCATTCAGAACAACGATGAAAAGTAAGACAAAACTAAGGACTAGTGAAGCAGTGTACAGCTAACTAAGGTTAGAGAGAACTTGGCAAGGAAAGGAATCCAGGCTTCCCAAGTGCCAGGTTCAGGTTCAGTTTGCAAAATAAACCTGCCTGTTCATGCTTTTAGCACTCAGTGGAACTGAACTGATTGGCACACGGTGTTTTCTGCATGGCTTTAGATCAAGCAGCGCAGTCTCTTGAGACAGACATTCCCTCTCCCACTGAAGGTAAGCTCTTCTCTCTGCTTTTCCTCAGAAGTTATAGAACAGTTTTATGCTTACTTGGCAGTGTAAAAATAGCATTGCTGAATGTGCTTTTAACTCTTAAATCTGCTTCAAACTAATTTTCTTTTTTAAGTCCATAATATTATCACTGCTGTTCTGAAAATCCTGCAACTCTTGGGAGAGAAAGTGATCATCGTGAAAGACTTTGGTCCTAATGACCTCTGAGCTGTACAGTCCAGCAGGGACTTGTTGAACATCTCTTTCCCAGGTGGCCAAGACAGACAACACCTTCTGAAAAGAGGCTTTCTGTGGTGTGATACAGGCACAGCTTAGCAAATATATATGGGCTTAGCAAATCAGGCTGTAAACAACATGCTGGCTAAAATATCCATTATTTTGAGAAACACTTACTGGGGGAAAAATGAAATTTAAAATTTTTGAAAAAAAATCTTAATTCTAATTTTTTTTAAGAAAATTTTTTTTGGACAGCTGACAGATTATTCTATCTCTGGAATGTCGGTTCTAAAATGTTGCAATTTCTGGTAAGAGCTGTGAGGATCTAGGGGAGAAGAATCAATATTTAAAATAAGATATCATTCATTACTAAGCATATATTTTGTTGTACATATATATTTTCCTCCCTGACAAAAACTAGATTTTGCTGGTTTAAGAAGGTAGTTCTTCAACACATAGCACTTGTGTAGCCCTGTGGACTCCAGGAGGTTGAAGAATGTATGGGAAAAGCAGCTTTTGCAGACTTCTTTTTGCTGCTTTTCCTATGAGCAATTACTAAATATTATGTGAGCATATCTTGAGGTAATGTGGTATTGTGTCCTCTCCGTGTTGGAAGAAAATACCCAGATCAAAGATTATCTCAGTTAGTTTTATGACATAAGCCCTAAGTATGGTAATTAAGAAGAAGTAGTGCACATCTGGTATCTTGTGATAATGGATCATCAGAAATGAAAATTACGTGACAGTTTTATACAATGTGTAGTTCCAATCCCATAGAAGTCTTAAAAGACAACATTTGTGGGAATAAATAATGGGTGGAAAGAGATTGATTAGAACCACCTGCTGTTTACTGTGAGATGCTACGGATGATTATGATGTAAGGAAAAAAACCCAAAACACTTATTTCAATGAAATTAAAGATAAAAATTACATCTGATGTCACTAGATAGAAATATAAGAACTGTTAAAAATTATAACATCAAGCATCTAAAAGCTGCAAAGCATTTAGTACATAGCAAGGTAAGGCAGAATATTAAATAGTTGCAAATATGGAAAAATAAAATATGAGCAAATAGTACTACTCTTTTATCTTCAGTAAGTAGCTTTAGGCATAAATAGTCCTCTTGAAATCATCTAGATTTTTTTTTTTTTCTGTGCAAAAGGAATAAAGTTTTAAATAAGAGGAAAAACCACCAAATGTTTAATAAGCACACTGTGAGAATTGTGGTAATTATTCAGGTCCTGCAAGGTCATTATTGGTAATTGAAATCTGATCACTTTTAAAACCCAACATGCCCAAACCATTCCAAAATGTTATGTGTAAGTACACTCTTTAAAACATTCCTTGAGGGAGCATGAAACCAAAACAGGGATTCAGTAATTTTAAAGCAGCAATATATTATTAAACTTGTTTAGTAGAAGTTTAATTTGAATTCATAGATTGAAAAGAAATTATATCAGAAGGAGGAGAATTCTTTGGAGCTGAGCAATGGAGAGGAGACATTTTGAAAACTGTGTAAATGGGTTACAGACATGGGCACCACAGCTTCCATTATTAGGAAGCAGCCATAGAGAAAACATGAGGCAACAGTGTTGTCTCAGTCCCAGAAGTGATTTAAGCCTTTTGGACTTTACATTTAGAGGTATTTTCCATAAAATAAGTGTTGGACTTTCTTTGAAAAGTCTGTGCACTTTCAGCAGAACTTAGACACTTGCATATATATAAATAGAAATGGTACTGGGTGGGGCGGGGGGGAAGATGTTTAGCAGAAAAACATGGAAGCAATTATTTTGTACATACAATGTCTGCAAATGAGAAAAATATAATCTCAGAGTGGAAGTGCTGAGTCAATTTTATCTGTTTACTGGGGAAAAAAATGAGTAACAGTACAGTGAACATAATATTCATGTGTGCAAACTGTGTGACAGAAAAAAATACACAAATCCAGTAATATCTTCAGTAATTTAACTTTTCTAGTTCCTTTACACCAGTCAGTTATTCTGCTGTGTTCCCCAAGCATCCAAGCTGAAGATTGGCTGGGTTTGAAAAATTGATTTCTCTGTACTTTATCAAGCTTTCACATGTCTTTGATGACAGCTTCTTAGATCAGTCAGTCAGACTCCTGTGACTGTCTAAAATAAGATGGCAGCTAGATTATTTTCAGACATAACCAGTGCTGCCAAATATATTTCAGTGAGTTTCTCACTACTTTGTCATACTTTTTACTTCTACTTAAAGAAATGCCACCTTACATACCACCTTAATTTCCTTTTTTGGGTGCTTAGGTATATCCTATATACTTAGAAGTATTCAACTACTATGTGAAAATGTAGTACCATCAGCAAAGTAAAAAATATTAATGAATGCTAAATTTCTTGCTTAAATCATAAGGTATCTGGAGTACACATCAATAAAGATTTTTGTATTTTTCAAAAATTAGGATGAAAAAAATCTCTGAGGATAATTAAGAGTACTGTTAATTAATAGTACTGTTAATTATCAGTTATGGGTTGGCTAAAAAAAAAAGTAAAATAAATGGGACCAAAACACAAAAAACCTTTGAAAATTGCCTTAGTGAAGGCAATTCTTTATACATGTTAATATACATCAAATAAAGACTGAATTACATTTAAAATTGTCCTCTTTAGAGCAGTGCTGATTTGAGAACAATTCTGATTAGAAGGGGAGAAAATAAAATCTCAGTGGATTATTGTTGCCAATGCCAGAGGACATTCTTATTCTGAGAAGTGCTATTACCTGAACAGTCCTTGTGTGCTTTTAGACAGACTTGTGCACTGTCATGCTCCCACCTGACCTGAGACACTGGCATCTGGGAATCCATTTCAATATTTATAACCCTGTTTTCATTCTGACTGCTTACAAGCAGGGAAAATGCTGTTTCACACCTGCCTGCTGGTAGAGCTGACTCCACGTATAGCAAGACAAAGAAATCAACAAGTTGCTTTGGATATGATATCTTGGACAGTGTCTCCTTTCCATTTTTGTGTAGTGCCCCCTGTCAAGCTCAGAACTCTCTTTTTTGTTGAGATAAATGTCAGTCCTCAAAGTCCTGCATGTATTCCCTCTGGGGTCACACAGGGATAGAATATCTGCATTGATGGAAACCCTGCATTTGTGTATTGACTCGTGTTTCTTGCTGAAGTCCATTTCCTGTGCTGCTGTTACATAGAAATGCAGTTTGATGTGACAAGTCCCAATCCTTGTTGTACGCAGTCGTTAAAAATCCCATTATCTATTTCCTGAAACCTAAGCCACACATTCTACTGTATGAAATCTTCAGTTGGATTCCCTTATTTTATAATACGTTTCTTGTAGGTTTAGTAGAGATTGTATGAACTGAAGAGAAAAGAAAAGAAAGAAAAGGAAAAGAAAAAAGAAAAGAGAAGAAAAGAAAGTGATTTTTGACCTGTCTTCTTCTAGTGGAAGACTGAAAGGTTATTCCCTAGGAAATGTTGAGGTAATTTGTTACCTTGTTTTATGAGTGTGCTGTTAAATATCTGATATGTTTCCAATGAGAGGTGGCGGCAGTGGTGAAGTTAAATCAATTGCTTTGGTGGAATAATCCCCAGAGCTTGGTAATTGATTGCATTTTACTTTAGGTTTGCACAGTCGTTTGATGTTCCTCAGGACCAAAAGCAATATAGAGTTAGAAGGTTGCTTTTATTTATTAATGAGGATTTTTTAGCACTGAATCTATATGAATGCAAAGTAGAAGTTGAGATACAGAGAAATGCAGACAAATGAAGATTCTGTCTCCCCTCTCTCTACCCCTCCCTTTCTTTTTCTCCTTTTCCTTTGTCAATAACAGTTCATTCTCTTGGTTGAAGAAATTGCAAAAATAAAGGAAAGTGAGTGCAGGATGAAGTAATTAACTAGATAAAGACAAATCAAATCAATTATCTCTATTACAGCTTCCTTTTTTAGGTGATAGTTGGGTTAGGTATAGCCCAACCATAAGGACACTACACGATGGGGAAAAAGAATTAATATTATCAGAGTAAAATAAGTACTAGGGGAGAATTAATAAAATCTCTGTATTTACCTTCAGACTCACCTCTGAGCCAGGATTAGTTTAAACATGGCATATGAGCACTTCTAGATACTCGATGATAATGCCAGGTACATTGAGACAATATAGAAGTGGAACCAGTTGTTTTCATCTTTTGACTTTACTAATTTTTTTTTTGTCTGCAGAGGAACTCAGATGAGTTTCTAGATTTCTTATATAAACATGGTTTGGCATTTTTCAGGGTATCAGAACATGGCAAAGTGCGTCTGTTTTCTTTGTTTTGCTTACAAACATGAGAAAGCAATAGTAAAACTACTATGTCTTTAATAATTTACTTGGGCTGCCTAATCATTAAGTCTCTTCCAGATAACTGCTGCTAGTGCTTTGTATTGCAGTATTTTAGAGTTTAGAAATTACTGTTAAATTTTTACATTCGTCCAAATTCTGCAGTCTACCCAAAGGGCAGCTGAGGTAAACATCAACACCAGAAAAATAATGCATAGGGGCACACACAAAGCCATTGCTGTAATTTGTTGCCCAGCATTTCAGCTCAATATATTCTAATGCACAGTATCAAATTTTCCAGGAAATAAAACTTTATTTTCCAAGTATTTCCTGGCTGCTTGACATCCAATACGCTTCTTAAAAAATTCTTACTAAAATAGTCCTATTTAATATGTCTGTTAATTAGTGTTGCAACTGTAGCCACCATAGCTTTATTCTTCCCCAGGGTTTGCTTAGCTTCAAGAGGCAATTGTTAAATGAAAAATGTCAACAAGGTATTATGATGAACCTGTCTGCAAGAATTCCTTTGCTGATGGTATAAGAACAATTAGAAAAGCTCGGATGAGTAGCTCTGCATTGTTTCTTGGCTTATGTGAAAGAAGGACTTTACACATTTATATGAAACCCAGAATTGGTATTGAACAGCTGTCAGATAATCACTAGAGACTCAAACTTCAGCAGTAAGACCCTCTAAGGTCAGAAACATCCTTTTTAAAAAAAAAAAATTAAGCAAATTTTGTTTTTAAAAGGAGAACACTCATTAGATACACTTTTTGCACCAGACATCTGAAAAAGGGGATCTAGTATTCCAAATAAATTAAAAGTGGAAGAAATTGAAAACAGAAATTTATCTTTCCTCTTCTTTTGAAGGGGAAAAATATAAATACTAAATAGTTTCTTAATCTCACAAACCCCTATTTTTCAATATAAGAGAAATTTCCAGATCAAATAAAAGTCTCAAGATCAGAATGGTATGATTAGAATGGTAATGCCAGACTTAACATCAAGCTTTATTTTAACTTTTGAAATTGTGACCCACTATGGAGTGAACAAATTTAAGATCAAGAGCTTTAAGTGGATCTGGCCACAGCTGCTTCTCAGGATATGTTCTGAGGTGGTGACATTTTGTAAATGCCTTTAAGACATGTAAATGACTGTGCCAGCTGCAAGATGGTTCATAAATGGTCCCAGATAGGAGGTCTGTAGCACCAGTGAACAGATCTAACATATGTTGATGAGGTGAGCAGCCAAGTAGAAATTTGGAAGACATGAGTTGAAAATAGGTGGGTAGTGTTATATGAAGAGAAGGATTTAAAGCTAAAGCAGGGAATGGGGGAAGGAGGAGAAATAGGGCAGCAAAGAGAGAAAATATTAATATTGCTTATGGGCAAGTGGAGCAGATGGTCACGTTTTATGTAGGGAATTGATATAGGCATTGAATTCTGAGTCTGGTTAATGTAGGTATCTTCTTTTTTTTGGTTTCATAGTAAAATTACCATTATTCAAACATAATTCTCTCTGATGTTTCAGTCCAAAAATATGGGAAAATCCCTGTGCAAGAAAAATATGGCAAGAAAATGCCACAGATATGATGTCTTTGATATTGTCTGGTACAGAAGATGAACCAGATTTTTACAGAATCTCCAGATTTTAAAATTATAAACAGTTGTAGCATGAGCCAGTTCTTCCCCGACTAAAGCTGAGTCTCTTGAAATTTCTGTATGTGAAACTGTAGTGTAATCATGATCTATTTATTCATTAAGAAGTAGAATACTCTTATAAAGTGGTGGGGCATGTACTTACGAGGAAGGGAAGCTGAGTTTCATTCTCGGTTCTCTCTTTAGCTTGTCTACAATAAGCTGTGCTCTCAGGATGATAAAGTATCAATTTCTTGCCTGTTGGGAATACACTGATCCAAGTTTTAGAGAGGAATTTAATATATTTATTTATGTTTGTAATATAATTTTTTACCTGCAGAACAGGCAGCCTATCCAACCAATTACAAAGCTAGCATTAAACATTGAGTTGAATACCTGAGTCTAAGCAGTGTTCTAGTGCTGAACAGAGAAAATAAAAAGAAAATTTTAATTACAGGTTGAAGTCTTGAAGGTAAAATTTTGGGAAGGAAGAACTTATATGAAGAAAGGTGTGTTGAAATGATAGTACTTTAATGGATTTCTATTGTAAAATTACATGTTTAGTTTTGAAATATGGATGACAGATGATATGGGTAACTTTCAATAAATACTTTATATGTCTGCAGACTCTTGCTGTGATACAGTAAATGTATCTGATTCCTGTTAGGAATGACTTGAAAGGAAAAAAAAAGTGTGGGTCCTTAGCTTCCATGTAGTATGTACAACTCAGTGAAAAGCCCTAAATTACAGTGTGACTTTGAGGAATGTGTATGTTTCCTTATTTAAAGCTTTGCTCTTTTTGCATTAGGATTTCAATATTTGGCTTAAATATTACCATATTTAATATTTTAATTAAAATCCTGTAATCTCTTTTCTTAGATGATTCTTGGATAGTTTCAGTAACTGCAGGAGAACATTTACTTGGAAAGGTCCTCTGGGAGCTACTGGCTCCAGGCCCCCAGATGAATTGGTGCCGTTACTAGAGCTTGGTCCAGCCAGTCCTGGCCTTGTTTTCCTACATCTCCAATACCTCTGAGGTGTTCTTGCTGAGCAGCTTGTCCCTAAGCAGCATTACCTTGCTTGAGAAAAAGGTTTTTTTCTGATTTCTATGTGACTCCCCTTCAACTTGTTTTTTTGATTATCGCTTTTGTATTAATCTTGAGCTTTTGGAGCAAAAGAAAGCCATTTGCAGCTTACATTTATGTTCTTTTGTCCTATTATCAAAACCTGACAAAATCCTTCTGTGGTTTGTTGGGGTTTTTTTCATTGAATTTTGCAGTATCATCAGGGAAGAAAAAAATTAGTTACTTTTAAGAATTCTGTTCTTTTGTGCAGACCAAAACCTTTTTTTTAAGGAGTAAGCCACAGAAAAAAAGAAAAATGAACAGATTTTCAGGCTCCTTAATAAATGAAAACAAATTTTTGTTTCCTTACAAAAAAGGGATATTCCTAGTGAAAACTTACATTTTGAGATTTCGACAAGTAAGTGCATTAACTGGTTGTCAAAAATAACTTACAAATTTTTCTGAATATCTGTTTATAATTTTATAATAAGAGTTGAAAACAGTAATGCAGAAATCCCAGTGTAGTGGATAATCTGGTACCAATGAGCTCTTTTTGAAATCCTTTTACATCTTCAAAGTGCAGTACATTTCCTAATGCTAATGGCACCTTGTGGCTGCAGGATTCTTAGGGGAGCTAATTACTGCTGGCCTAAGGACACCTCCCCAGCATGTGCTGTTCCCAAGGCTTGCTTATGTGCTTCAACAAAAACTGTACCTGCAATGAAGGCAAGTCTGTCAGGGCCTAACAATGACTTCAGACACCCACTCCTTACCTGTGTTCACAACAACGGAATCTCAGTGACATTTATGGCTTAAAAAAAAAAAAAAATCATTTGTTAGAATCCTGGGCATCTGAAGCTTTAATTTAAGAACTATGGTGGGGTTTTATCCGTAAAGAAAAATTAGGAGAACCTTCCAGTCAAGACTCTTTTTTTTTTTTTTTTTTTTTTTTTTTTTTTTTTAACACAGTATTAGAACTAAAATGGACTTCAAAAAGTGGTGCCAAGCCACTTGTGTGCTTGTTTTGCAGTTAAGTTATAGTCTCTGTCCAGAAATTTCTGTCTCTGGTTTACATTTCCGTTGAAACTGAGACCCCCTGTGATCTGAGACCTGACATCTATGACCTTCCCACACAGAGAACAACAAACCATTTTTCTGTAACTTATTTCACCTCTGTGTCCTCCAGGAAACTTTGTAAATAGTTGATCACACTTCATTACAAATACTCCTGTCCAAGAGATGAGAATGCTCTTCATGCAACCAGCCTGCAAACTTGGGGTTCTTTAAAAAGCAAAGAGAATTTTGAGAACAGGTACATTGCAAGTTGGCTGCCTGTGTCTTATTTTCTGTTGTTGTTGCAGAGTTCCTATTTATAACAAACAAATTCTTTTTGACAGTTGAAACCGAATGAGAAATAGGGATCTGGATAGTACATTGGTCTAAGCTGAGGGTTGATTTGAAGGTCAGTCATACACATTCTTTTCCACATATCCAAAAAATTATGACCATAATGATATACGTGTAATCTAATTTGGGAAGAACAAAAAAGGGTTTTCAGATTTCTGACTCTATTGTTGTATTAATGTATGAAAGTAGATGTTTCCTTTTCATTTCATTGTTACAGTTTTATACATCAGTGTCCTTGTACCCTTAGTCATCAGAGTCAGGCCCTTTTTTGCCGTAGGTGTAAACACTGACAGAATCAGAGCAAGCTGTCCTGCATGAACTTTTTCTTGATTTGGTGAGATTTCTAGGGGTATGGGATGTCATGTTGATACTTTTCCTCTCTCCTCAGAGAGCAGAATAGGCCAAGATTCTTTGGAGGTGCAGCTGCAGTGACAGTAGTTAGCTATTGGTAACACATTGGTTAGGGAATTTGACAAGGCAGGTACATAAAAATATACACACTAAAAAACACATCAGTTCAACAGTTAGCAGTTTAGCATATTAGGTTTGATTTTTTAACCCTGCTGAAGGATGGAGACATTCTGCGTTTGGATAGCATCACTCTTATTCCTCTCAGCTCTGTATCCACACCCATAATGTGACTGCTGTGCCAGTGAGAGATGAGTGATTTCTTCTGACCTACCTGGTGCTTCTGCGTGTTCACTGAAGTTCACTTTCCGCATCTGATTAACTCCCCTATGGCTAATGTGGAAGGAGATGGTGTACACAAAGGAGTACATAAGTACATACCCATCCTTAATGAAGATGTTTCTTATCCTGCAGACATTTTTACTTTTAATTTCAAAGAAAATGAAAATTGCAAGAGTTTCTGAAACACATTGCATCTGATCTGACCTCAGCAGGTCATATGCTGCTGCACAGTGGCAAACCACTTTGCTTCTCAAAAACCACTAGACTTATTAGCTGTGCTCAGCCCTCATGAGTTTGTTTCATACAAGAGCTGGGGAGCAAACCTGAGATGCTGGTAAAGTTGATTCTTTAATGAAGTGAGGAGTACTCAGTCAAATTAACATATTCCCTTGAATGTGCATTTTAAAACTTATTAAGATCAGTACTGCAAAAGACAAAACCATCCTCTCCCATCCATACACTTTGGCCTCAGGAATCATTTCTTTTTCTACCAAACGTTGGAGGCCAAGGACTCCTAGTAAAGGACTGTTATGTTAAAAGTAGTGCTGGAAATGCTGAGCATAAGTGCTGGAGACAAAATTAACATTTTGGGACTTTGTGGGATTAGTCTGGTCTGGGATCCTGAATCCTCTATGATCAGCACAAGCTGAGTCAGAGGATAAAACCAGCAGCAGGTAGTTATATGAGATAGTGTCTACAAGGAAAGTTTTACTTTTCAAGCAGAGTAGTTATTGTAGCTGTGCTTCACGTGGTACTTAAAGAGTCTTGCATCTTTCTAAGAATTCAGTATCTTGAACATCTGCTAGATATTCAAAAGCGATTCAGATGAGGTCTCTAAGGAGGAAAAGTAGCAAGAGTTTGTAAATATGATCAGATTCTACAATAATAACTGAACATCAGTGCCAGCACTAATGAGAAAAACAGAAGGTGTTAAAATGAACTAGAAAGCTTTTAGGCCTATTAGTCTCTGCCCAATGAACTTTTGAGCTTTAATACACAAGCTTTTAGGATGCTCATGCAGTTAACTCTCTGTTTTATAATGCTTGTCTTGTCAGTAGAAGATAATAATTTCACTGAATTACAGCTTTAGTAAAAATATCTGCTGTTTCCTCATTGCTTAACAATTCTGATTTCTCCTGATTTTCAATCCCGTTAGAAGAATTACAAGTGAAGGAGGACTCCTATACAGCTGCTTCAGGAATTGTGTATCTGCAATGGCATATTTGTTTTCCATCTGAGTGTTTGCTTGAATTGCATTTCATCCTTCATTTATATTTCTCATCTACATAGTAACCTTGAGCATACTGATGCAGTTTCTCTTGCTATCATCCACAAGGCTCTTTGTGACTTCATTTGACACTGTATTAAGGTAAACCACAATCTTGTTAATGGCAATAAGCACCAAGATAGTTGAGTACTCCTTTGAATGAAGACAAATGAAGGTAGGGAAATGTAATGATTATGCACACTGTGAAGTAAAAGGGCTGTCTTAATGGACTAAAATCAATTTATGTGGATAAAATGGCTTCACTAACACACAGCTGAGATTAACTTGAGTGATTCAGCCAATGGCTTGCTTAAGGTATCTTATTATTGTCATATCACTAAGGTCTAAATCATAATGGGTTCCCTAAGTCTGATAACTCTGGTAGCATTTTTGCCTGTAAAACCTAAATTTTACTCCTGGGTATGTACTTAGTCTAATTTATTTCACTACCTAATGCTTATTGCAGAGAATATATTTAGCCATAACATTTGTTTTTGGAGTTTTTGAAATAAAAACCCCCTCAGCTACCAGAATGTCCTAAGAAAACACAGAGTGGCCAGTTCAGAGAATTTTCGATGAAACTGGCTTTGAAATCATACTAAGCTTTTCTCTAATCTAATATTTATGCATTGCTTGAACTGTCAGCTGCTGGATGGCACAATATATTTCCAGTTGTGATAGACTTTCATACAAACAGTATATTTTACATGCATACAAAAAGATACATAAATAAAGATTTTATTATGGTTAATGGAGCTGTAGAATTCAACATGATGGCACAGAATGTCTGCAAAAAAGGTTGGTTTTCCAGAACTTGCTAAGACATTTAAATTGGTAGGAATATTGGTAGAAAATAAACTTTAATATTTGAGAAATGGTTGAAATAAAAATATTTTAGATCCCATTCAGGATTAAAAAAATAAAAAATTGAGAGTTCTTCAATATATTTCATACTTCTGTTTTTAACTTACAAAAACATCACTGTCTTTCAAATTCCAACAGGGTTTTTTTATTATTATTATTATAATATAATTCATTGTGTCTTGTAGCAAGTAGCATCACTGTTAATAGTTTTATGTATGTATATGGACAAATTTTTCCAGTATTTTTACGTAAAAGTTTTTGTTAGGGTAAAGTGTAAATGCTTGTCTATGCAAGTTTGTCTATTCTGTATGGCAGGGACTTCCTATCTTAGGAAAGATGGAGCATTCATTTGCCAAGAATTCTCTGGAGAGAGAGAACTTTGTTGTGTCTTTTATTTATGAGAGTGAATTGTACACATGGGTCAAGCATGGATTCAACCAAAGAGCAGACTTTAAGGAAACCCTGATGTCTTGGGAAACCATTTTGGGTGGTTGGCTAATTTTGAGTCAGTATCAGCATGCAGCAGATAATGAGATGGGAAGGCAATGCCCTAAGGCAACTTGGGCTTTGGGTGACTTGTAGCCAGTCTCTTACTCCAGTGGTGCAGCTGACTCTGTGGAGAGTCAAAGAAATGGCTGCTACACCTGACCTGTGCTTTGAAACTGTCCACTGAGACCTTCTCATGTGCAAACCATGGAAACTTGAACTCCAGGTAAGTGCCATGGCATTACATCCAGAGTCTTAGTGCTGGTAAAGTGAGTAACACTTCAAACATTGCTAAGTATTCCCCTGTTCATGACTCCAAGCAAGCAGCTGCTTTACTCAGAGAATAAATATCAGAGGCCATAACTATGCATGTTGCTTTATTGTTTACACTTGGAGTGATTTTTTTCCCTACTACCATAGTCTTTGAAATTGTATTCTCCTTAGTCTGCTTTCAGATTTCTAAATAAAACAGGCAAAGGGAGGGGCTGCCAGCTGATTCTCCTGTGATGCACAGTACTCTTTGCTGTGCTGAACATGTCTGAAATGCTGACCTACTGGATTGCAGCTTACCTTTTTTTTAGCAGACTTCTCCAAAATCTTATGTCAATAATGAGAGAGCAACACAGTAAATAAGTAGGTACTTGACTAGAAAGTGCACCTACTGACCTGCCTGCTAGGAATGATTTTACATTTCCCAGCATGCATCCATTTTGAAAGTTATTGAGGGGGATTTGGACTTCCAGGCCACTGCAGTATAATCACTGAGCAGTTATTTGCTGGAGGCAATCACCATTATTATGGCCCTTACTTCACATCTTTTGAAGGCACTGAAGGATTGATATTGATTTTTGAGTAGCATTTGTAAGGGGCTTGTGCACTTGAGAGTAACTGGACCATATCATTAGACTACCTAGGGGATTTTCCATCAACTATATTTCTAAAGGTAACACTAGTAGAAGAGCTCTTAACCTCTGAATGAGAAGATGGATGTGTAAGAGATATTAGTATTTTAAAGGAAAGAAATTCAAGAAAACAGCTGCTAAAATACTGTTTGAAGTTATGGATCACAAGCTAACTCTTGATTTGTGAAGGCAGCATAGTAACAGTTTTGTAATTAATTGATCTGATTGTTCACAAGAGTGTTTGAGTCAGTGATTAGGAAAACCTATTTCCTGTCATCAAAACAAAGGGAACCCTAAAAACCATAAAAGACTGTGCTTGGCCACACTCCTTGCATCAGTGGTGGCAGCCGATAATGTAGTGTGTGAGTCCCAGCAATGGACTGACTCACCCTTTTCCTGTGGCATGGTCCCTCTTCTCTATCAGTATTTTAGGCATTCCCAGCTCTGCTCTGAAGCTCCCTGGCTCTGGCAGCACTGGGCACTCAGGAGCAGTGGCTACAGATGCAATGTGACCCCAGTCCATGAGCAAAGCTGCAGCTGGGGCTGCCAGTGTGACCCTGTCCCCTCTGTAGTCTGAGGTACACTGGTTTGCTTTAGGCTTTAGATTAACACATCTGAATGAGTTGCAGAAATCCTGGAATTTTGTAACAGGATTTTAGAGTTAGGCTAGATTAAGATAACTGAGATTTAGATGAGATTACAGTAAATTTCACTTCTAGTTAGCTGAGTACAGATAGCACCCAGAGAGTCTGTCACTCTTTTTTAAGGAAAAAACATATTTCACACCCAAGTTATAAATAAAATTTAAACAGCTTAACTTGGAAACAATATCTGCCACACAATGACTAAAGTTTATTTACTGCAAGGAGCAAGAATTAAATTAATAAATCAATTTGACCATTTTTTTCTACATTTCTCTTTTTAAAAAAATTAGGCACATAACTTGTCTTTTGCCTTTGATTAGTTTTAATCTCAGGTTCTCATGCAACCTAATTTACTGTTACCATAAAGAGAATCCCAACAGGAAAGCTATTTTTTAAAAAAGAAAGTATGTATTCCCAGGGTTCTACACTCAGAATCAAGGAAAAACATGAGGAAATTAGTCTTCAGCTTTCAGATTTTTCTTTCTTACTACATTCTGGTAGTTGTCTTGCCACCATCTTAGCTAGTTAATTTACCCACATATCAGTTTGGCATTGCTGTAATTGCTACTGACAAAATGCCTATGAATAACTTGTCCAAATTTGTGGCAATTTTAAGAAGTGAGGGATATCAACTTGAGAAAGCCACCACATTTTTATGTTTATTAGACTGAATATGTCCTTTGAAAGCAAATAGAGTTTTCCCAGAAGTTTGGCTTTGAGAAGTCAAAAGGCTTTTGAAAATATTTGCTTAAACCACAAAACTTTACATGTTTTTCCCATGTAAATAAAGGATAATGTAATGCAGAAGAATCTTATTTAAACTTTGCATACAAATATGCATGAATGCCAATTGAGTTCAATTTTCCTGACTTAATTTGAATTAACTGATGGGTCTTTTGACACAAGCTGTACCAATTGTTGCTTATTTGGGTGCACTATATCAGTGAGCATGGCAATCAAAAGCTCAGCCAGATGTTCATATTTTCTTTGATTGCCCACAGCCTTAGGTTTGAAGAAAAGTCAATCAGCAAAATTATTCTCTTTAGCATCTGTCAAGGTACTGATCACATTACCATAATGGCTGTCAGAAAAGCAGAATGGCTCTGATTCCCTTTCACTTAACCTGGTATCAGCCTTCAGCTCTCTGCAGTCTTGGTTTGATACCATCACAAAACATGGAAGTTCTGTGAAATTAGACCAAGTGTATTTATAAGTGGTTGACTTCACCACAGTGAAGAGTGAATGTATTTTTGTCTTCATATAAACTTATATTTATGTGAGTAACCTCTATTAAAGTATATTTTGTATGTTTTATACTGGCCTGTATTTACAATGTCTTATTGACTGAAGGGATATTTCTTTCCAAACTTAATATAAAAGCTTTTAAGAAGTTGAAAAACTAAATGTATTACACCTATGCACAGGAAATCTGAGCCTACTGAAACAGTTTGTTTTGATTTGCTTTAAAACTTTTGGGCACCTGTTAGATACATCATTTATATTTACAGCTCAAGCAATTTTTTTCAATTCATTGGTATTTTCATTAAAGCATTAAAGAAAAATAATTTTTTTGGGGGTGGGTTTGGTTTTTTCCTCAAGCATTTTTTTTTAAATTCATTGGTATTTTCATGAAAGCATTAAAGAAAAATAATTTTTTGGGGGTGGGTTTGGTTTTTTCCAAGTGTTCTAAAAGCATCTGCCAGAGAGAGAATTTGTATTTATTTTCAGATGGGGTACAAATCAAGGCTGTCTTAACCTTTCTCTCCTTTTATCCCTAGGTATTTAAAATGTGTCTTTGCATTTCCTGCATAACTGGATCCTAGCTCATTAAGGGTAAGACTTTTTTTTTTGCTATCCCCTTAGGAGCAGTGCCTAGCAAGGGAAACTGCAGGGTTTGTACCTTTGTTAATTTAAGAATTTACCATGGCCTGGAGTTCTGTCCTGCTCAGGAGTGTTTTAACTTGCAATCCTCACCTGCCTGCCTGGCAGCTGAGTATTTTGAGCAAGACTTATAATTCCATTTGTTTCTATAGGATACCTTCAGCCTAAGACAATTCACAGCTAAGGAGAACCAAGGGAAGAGAGCCCAGCCTAAACCACAACTGATTATTTAATGCTTGTCTATGTGTAAGACTGGTGCAGGTCTCTTACTTTATTGGACATGTTGCATAGAAACATCCTAAAGCTGTGAATGCAGAAGAATCCTTGCCATGGTCCTTAAAGGTGATGGACTGTGGACAAGGGAATTCTTTATTTTCAACTGTTTAAAATTCTGCTGAAATGTGCTTCATATTTCACCAAGTGCAAAAGCAGACCTGTGGACACTAACAACACTGTGCTGCTTCTCCCTATTGAGTAGTGAAACTTCTGTTCTCTTTTACAGTGTTTAATGTGTGTCACATCAAAAAGATGAATTTAACCTGACAGAGGAAGATAATAGGGGAAAGATTCTGAAAATATTATTATGGCTGATGAGCTCCAGCAGCAATTAATTCAGGAAGGAGTTTACTGGAGGAAGCTTCCAGGCTCAACCACTAAACCCTTAATGTGGCTTAGTTCTCAATCAAAGCTTTCAGAGAGAGAGATTGCATGAAAAGGAGCTACCCTGTCTGCCACAAAGCTGCTTAATATGACTCATGTCTCAACAGAAGTGTTTTCAGCATAAAAACTCTTTAGATAGGGATGTGTGTCATTGGTTTTGAAGAACTATCTCATTTATAGAGTTGTTTAAATATTGCCTTTGCATGCCTGCTGTTCGAATTCTCACAGCTACTCAGGTTTTTAGTCCATTCTACCATAGAAACACCTGGGTAAATAAAAGAAACCTTTTTTATTTCTTCTCTGAAAAGACCTCTCACGTCAGGTTGCAGACATCAAGATCTGGAGAGGATGACCCCAGAGTGGTGCTAACTCATGGGAAGTGCTTTCATGGCATGACAGGGAGAAAGGTCAGAGTGTCATTGCCCTGTGAGCACCATGGGCAGGAGCACCGGAGCTCAGAGGTTCTGAGAAGGAGAGGGCAACGTTTGTATTTGGTGGGGTTTGAGATTTTGTTGGTGTATTTTTTTTTTTAACCCCGATTATGCCTTTGAAGAGGTAACAACTGAATGTGAATTTACCTCTATCACATGCATATAACTCTGGGTGTTGGGAGTGGTACATTTTTAATATGATGCTTTTAGGAGAAATGAGAATTGAGGGGAGGAAAGTTCCTGACAAAAAGATGGATGTGTGTCATTGGTTTTGAAGAACTATCTCATTTATAGAGTTGTTTAAATATTGCCTTTGCATGCCTGCTGTTCGAATTCTCACAGCTACTCAGGTTTTTAGTCCATTCTACCATAGAAACACCTGGATAAAGAAAAGAAACCTTTTTTATTTCTTCACTCTGAAAAGACCTCTCACGTCAGGTTGCAGACATCAAGATCTGGAGAGGATGACCCCAGAGTGGTGCTAACTCATGGGAAGTGCTTTCATGGCATGACAGGGAGAAAGGTCAGAGTGTCATTGCCCTGTGAGCACCATGGGCAGGAGCACCGGAGCTCAGAGGTTCTGAGAAGGAGAGGGCAACGTTTGTATTTGGTGGGGTTTGAGATTTTGTTGGTGTATTTTTTTTTTTAACCCCGATTATGCCTTTGAAGAGGTAACAACTGAATGTGAATTTACCTCTATCACATGCATATAACTCTGGGTGTTGGGAGTGGTACATTTTTAATATGATGCTTTTAGGAGAAATGAGAATTGAGGGGAGGAAAGTTCCTGACAAAAAGATAACGTTGGGTTTCATCTAGGGGTAAGTGGAGGTGTGTGTCTTTTGACACACATGGGCTTAAAGTCACCTTGTGAACTTTGAAACCAGAGCACAGCCCCCCTCAGGCCAGGCCCACAGGCTGCTGGGAGTGCCAAACCCAGGCTTCTGCCAGGAGTTTTGCTCAGAACAAACATCTAAAAGCATCCTTAAAGTCCCCTCTTAAAGATGGGCTTTTGAGTATTGCCCGGAGTACTAAACTGTAAAGTATCACCTTGAGTGCAGTTTTGGGTGCTACAATAGAAATAAAACTTAAACGTATTGGAGAGCTACCAAGACAGTGAAGGGCCTTGAGGGGAAGCCGTATCAGGAGCAGCTGAGGTCACTTGGCTTGGTAAGTGTGGAGGAGACACAGGTGAGACCTCAGGGCAGTCCACCACTTCCTCACAGGCAGAAATGGAGGGGCAGGCACTGATCTCTCTCTCTCTCTAGTGACCACTAGTGGGACTCAGGTAACTCACGTGGAGCTGAGAAGAGGCTCAGGTTGGATATTAAGCAAAGGCAAAGGTTTTTGGGCACTGGAGCAGGCTCCCCAGGGTCACTGCAGCAAGCCTGGCAGAGTTCATGGAGTGCTTGGACAATGCTCTCAGGCAGATGGTGTGGCTCTTGGTGATGGGCCTGCGCAGAGCTGGACTTCGATGATCCTTGTGCGTCCTCTGGAACTCAGGATGCCCTATGCTTTTGTGTTCCTTCTGCTGTACTTGGTCATCTGCCTCTGTAACTCTGCTTTGTCACACATACATTGTTTGCAGACCCTGGGCTTCCTCCTTTTCTGTTTTTTTGCTGTGTTGTTTCAGCCGGTGACCACTAGTGGGACTCAGGTAACACACGTGGAGCTGAGAAGAGGCTCAGGTTGGATATTAAGCAAAGGCAAAGGTTTTTGGGCACTGGAGCAGGCTCCCCAGGGTCACTGCAGCAAGCCTGGCAGAGTTCATGGAGTGCTTGGACAATGCTCTCAGGCAGATGGTGCGGCTCTTGGTGATGGGCCTGCGCAGAGCTGGACTTCGATGATCCTTGTGCGTCCTCTGGAACTCAGGATGCCCTATGCTTTTGTGTTCCTTCTGCTGTACTTGGTCATCTGCCTCTGTAACTCTGCTTTGTCACACATACATTGTTTGCAGACCCTGGGCTTCCTCCTTTTCTGTTTTTTTGCTGTGTTGTTTCAGCCCTGATCTCTGTGTGTAGGAGTCACCCTGCATTTATTTACAGAGATCTGGAGACACACATCAAACTCTGTCTTCCTTCATTGTGTTCAAACACAAAAGGGCAGAATGCTATCTGGCTATCAAAAATATTCCAGTGCTGCAAGACAGCCCTTAAGTACTTTGTGGTTTTGCTTCCTCTGAGTTACGTGTCTGATTAGAATTAAATGTATCATTTCATACACCATCACAGCTGAGTTACACTTGGGTAACATGCATCCAAATTTGCTGTATATCTATATGATGTATTTATTGTTCTGCATGTTAAGGGGGTATTAACTAACTGTACTTGCATACGTTTCAGCCCTTAGCTTTTAAATTTGTGATTTTGCTTTCATCTTAGTTTTATAGTAGATAATTCTAACCTTCTCATTAAATTTAATGAGTAATCATATTGGCTCACTGCTGTTTCTACATGGTACACTTGTGCATACAGTCATCAGAAAGATTATGCAAAATATGAGAAATGAATGCACACATGAAAAACTGCATAATGCATTGAAATAGTAAGAATAATTTAATCAGGCACATTTTCAGGTATCCTCAGTTCATGCAGATTGTCCATTTTAAATTTTTTATTGCTTTTTCAGGAATATTTTCATGGCAAGATGTGATGCTAGTACAATATTTTGGTTCCTCAAAATATTGTGGCTTTGGTTTGAGATCAGTGTGTTAAGAAAATGAAATATATCCATTTTAAAGTGCAGAGAAAAGTTTCAAAGGGTCAGCAGTGTGAGCTGATCTCCCCATTGTTTTTATCTGACTTTCCTTTCAAAGACAGCCCTCAGTGCTGCCAGGTCTCTGTGGTAGGAAAAGGATACAGAAATTGCCTGTTCCTAATCTGGATGGTCCAGACAGGCTTTATCTTTTATGAGTCTGGCAGTATGTTAGTATGGGTGTATATTGATTTCTGAGCCTCCTCACCCTCCCCCATCATTCATTCTCTCTTCACCTTAAAAGTTAAACATCTCATCCCCCTTTTCAGATCTCTTGTGCTTTCCAGTGCCCCAGCAAAATGTGGCTGCTCCACAAGAATAGAGATCCTGCAGCGGAGGCAGTGTCAGGAGTGTCTGAGAGAGAAGTGAGTGTGGGAAGGGAGGGGAGGGAGATCGAGGCACAGGGATGTGGCTGCAGGCAGTGCTGCAGGTGTTTCCCACACAGGCTTGCAATCTTTTCTGCTCTTCAGGTGTGTTTTTTATAAACCAGTTTTGCTGCTGCCTCGTAGCTGTGGGCCAGTGCACCCTGCCTTGGCATTGACTGCAGGAAACAAACCTGAGCCCTGCAGTACCAGCAATCACATGGGATGCTCCTAGACTGCCCATAAGGATTTCTCACACTTCCGCCCTATGCTGAGGGAAGCAAGTTCTCCTGTCATTCTTTTCCCATGTATTTCCCCCTGCTTTCTTATTTTCTCTTTTCCCCCTTACTACATTTTCCTCTTTTCTGTTATACATTGAGAACTATTTTATTATGCCTTTCTCTTCTAGAGGTATCTTTATTTCACTGTTAGTATTGCACTCAGCACTTGTCTCCCAGCACATGGGAAAACAATCCTGGTGAGGGTACCAATGGACTTCCTCCTAGCAATCAAATACTTTCAATGAGTTTGGACAAAAACATCTCATTATTTCAAATGGAAACATCACAATTAAAAAAGGGGGAGAAGTTGGAAGGTGAAATGTTCTTTGCTCTATTCAGAATTTGGAGTGCTGTGGAAAGTTTTCACAAATTAAAATTCCATTTTTGGCTCTTTCTGACAGTAAACAACTTTGATCTTAATATCTGTGCACTGAAAAACTCTGCAGGCTTAGGGCAAAGTGGATATTTCTAAAATCCTTCTGAGGAATGACAAAGGGATAAGTGATCCCCATACATCCAAATCAGAAAGTTACTGAATAGCGAATGTTAGGAAGATTATCTTTTATGCATTTTCCAGAACCTGAGCCCTGACATTGTGCTATGTTATTTTCTGAGCTGATTTGGGCACCAGGACCACAAAGCACAGCTACTTTCTCACCTGAGCTGCCACTGAAATGATACTGTAACAAAAAAAGGCCCAGGCTCAAGAGACTGTAAGGATAGGATATAAAACCTTACCTTTTTTTTCCCAGTTAATATTTGACAGAAAAAAAGCTTTTATGTCTATAAAAACGACTTCATTCTAAATCTTTCCACCTCTCATTGTGCTTAATATACTTTCCTGCTGTAATGAGGAGGATCTGCTCTAGAAGTCAAGCAGCAGCTCCGTGATATACCCTGGCTGACTTGTAGGGCTTTCTGAGTAACATTCTGAGTAAACTACCAAAGAGGAAATCAGTATCTCCATTTCAGAAACAACAATTACTGTGTAATGTTTTTATTTTGTTAGTCACATCCTGAGTCTCCTCATTTAGTTAACATTTTTAATTTAACAACTCAGCTTTATGGCTCTGCTGTAGCTATGTTTACTTTTCACTTGTGCTGGGGAACTTCAGAGCTTTCAGGCTGGGACTCTGAGACCACGACTCACTGCCCTTGCACTGCTGCAGCCCACAGGGGCTAAGGCCATATGCAAGATCTCTGGTTGTGAAATATTTCAGGTGAGAGGGGAGCTGAGTGTGAGGCTACTGTGTTCATTCCTGCCTATTAAGATGACTTTTGGGATCTGGGCAGCCTTGTCCCAGTCCTGTGAACTCAGAAAGGTTCTTTTAATTAACCATTGAAAACATAACAGAAGATCCAGTTTAGAGAACTTCTGGGGCTAGAAAAGAATTAATTTGGTTTCTGTCCAGCATCTTATTGCATGGACTGAATTTTTAATTTTCATCCACATTTTAATCATATTGCAAGCTGGAGTTCTTTCATGCTTCAGCAAGATTTAGCTACGTTGCCTTTTTGATGTTAAAAAACCCAATTTCTTAGATTATAATAGGGAGCAGAGGAGGCACTTAGATCCCAGTCCCACTGCTGAGTTTTTAACAATTCTTGTCTGTCTTAGTGAAATTAGGTGTGTTTTGATGGAGATCACTTCTTCCCCCCTTGAGATATTGGAAACAAAATCAAGGTCTGCCAAAGCTCCCTGGACAACCTAGACAAAATGTGTCCATTGTGGGCTTTGGCTGCATCCTCTCTCATTAGAACAGAGCCTTCATTCACAGAGCTGAGAAAGAAACAAGGCCGATTTTGGCTAGAGCAGAGCATTGGAATATCTGTAAGCTTGCAGCCTTCCTCACTGTATTAATCTTTCATGTTTTTATTGAAAACAAAATGTATAAATAGCTTTAGAGCAATCTATTCCTTGGCAATAATCTTGGCATTGCTTTTCACTGAACTAACAATGAGCCTCTGATAATTTATGTGCTTTCAAAAGGAACACAAATAAGACACGTTTCCAGGTAAATATAATAGACATGACATTTAATATCCTGTCTTTGTAATTTTCTTCTTTTGGTGCATCTACAATAGAAGATGTTCTTTCACAGAAAAATGAGTGTGTTTGCAATAGAAAACCAGTGGCTATTAAGGCTTTTCCTTGCAGCCTTTAGCATGTGAAGATGAATTTTAAAATTAGCAAAGCTGTTCCCAAGGGGAAGAATTTTAAGGAGCTCACGGTCCTCATTTTTGGAAGCTTTGTAGCTTTTTGTGTCACAAGGTGACTGTTGATGTTAGTCATAATGGCTCTCACTTGGACTGGAAAAAAATATCTTCATTGCATTTTATGAAGCTTTCCAAGAGATGTGCCAGACATGGTGAGTTAATACTGCCCTATCCAGGGTGGTGGGGGAGGGGGGGGCAAAGAAACTCCACTCATGCACACAGAACAGTTTCTGCCACTCTAATCATAGCTTGTCATTTAAATCTCTCTGGTATGTCTGTGTAATTCTGGGCAGAACAGTGCCTCGGTCTCGAGTATTTTTTGGGCTTGGTTTGCCATGTGCTGAGTTACTCCATTTCCATGCAACACAACCACAATCTGTCTTTGCAGTGAAGAAACCGTCTCCAGGAGGGCTTTCTGTTTAGAGCATCTTGAAGCAAACTTTCAAAACAAATTGCCCAGTCTGCTTTAGGTAGGGTGAACCCTTAAGATCACAGAACATCCAAGTTCTGTTTCTAGATGTAAAATCCAGGTGTCCTATAACAATTTACGTGATTGCACAGGTCTTTAATGTAGGGTTTGAAAAATAAGATCATTGTTTTATTTTGGGTTTGGTTGAGAGAGGAATTTGGCTTGCATAGTTTTGGAGGTTTGGTTTGTTTCTGTGTATTTTATAATACTGTATTATGAATCAGAGGTTTTGTGTTTTTATGGCTATTGGAATTTGACTATAGAATCTGAAGCTTTTTTCATAGGAAGACCAATATGTGAGTTTTGATGTGAAACTTCTTTCTGTTCTGGAGTGCCCTTTTTGCTTGTTTGTTTGGGTTTTAAGCACTGCTAATAGGAGACTTCTTTCAAGGTTAAAATAAGAGCATAATTTTGCTTGAAGGCAAGTATATATAATGGCATTATCTCTACTTTAATCTGAAACTTGGAGAGAACAAGAACAGCAGATTGAAAAAGAGAATGGACAAAGAGAAGTTAGATAACAAGCAATGGTGAGATGCTTTCATGACAAGGATAAATAGTAAGGTAAATGGTTAAGGCCTAAAGAAATGTTAAAGAATGAACCAGATGGGCCCTTGCTGAAAAGAGTAGAAGACTCAAGTTCATTTCCTCCTTTGTGATGTTGCTGACACAAATCTTGGCAAGATGCTTGGACTAATTCTGGAGAAGATCTGGTTTCATTTGGCTGCTTAAATACATCATTACATTCTTAGAAACAACAATCTGCTGCAGACTAATCCTGAATCTGCCAAACCACAACCATCTTTATTTTTTACTCTAAAGCACTCAACAAGGAGGTTTCTTTTAGATAGGCTTTAACAGGTCAGCTCCTACCTTAGCCCAGCCCCACTGAGCAGGAAAAAGTGGCTGCTTCTCTGCCAAACTTATTGCAGCTGCTCTCACATCTTAGACATTGCCAGAGTTCATGAAGAACAAGTAGCAGATTAAAAAGAGAGAAGGTTCTTTGGAGAAGGGGGCATGTGTCATGTCATTGGACCCATCGCTGGTTTTGGTTCCACAGTCTAAAACAAGGTGTTGGACATTTTGTGTTCCCCTACTTTCCAAGTCTTGGTCTCATTCTTGTCTTCCATTTCCTGTTAATAAATAGGGTCATTTGCCTACCCAATGGAGTCCTACAAGTATAAGCACAAGACGGAGGAATGGACAGTCACTATAGGTTGTGAGTGGCTGGGGAAGGAGTATCAGGCTCTTGTCTTGTGTTTGATGGTGTTATCTGGACTGCTGGAGCTATAAATCCATACCAACCACATGTGAACTTATCCCTGCTGCCTACTGCCAATGGCCAGATCAGCACCTCCTCTGTTAACACTTCTTTTCCCAGTGCTGTTGCCCAGTGCTTGCCAGGACATGTAGTAACATTCCTTTTTTTCAAGCCTGGATGGTCTGGAAGCAGAATAAAGTTACAGTAATGACAGTGGGTGCATTCTGGACATTGAAACAAGAGAATGACTAATCCAGATAAACAAGACTTGATTTTATTAATAAAATTTGTATTTCCCTCTTTGAGGTGACAGTTACAAACTTTGGTTCAAAAATAAAAGGAAATATGAACAGCAAGAAGTTGACTTTTGGAATCTCACTTTTACATGTATAAACGTGCATAAGAAAATACCAGTTGGAAACGAGCCAGCAGAAACTAGTACTATTTAATTTAACAATTTATAAGAAATAGAAACAAACATTTCTTTTCAAGTCTTACATATATTATGAAAAATAATTACAAGAGGATTTGTGTTGTAAAGCTAAAATGTAATTTCTACTTCCAACTACCTGAATAAAATGTTCAGAGGGAAGGCCAAACCATCACGTTTTTTTGGTGAGCTTTGAACAGTGAATTGTAAGAGTTTGGGTCAAAGACAGCTCTTTAGGAAGCAGTCCCTCTTGTGTTGCTTAGCAACTGTGTAGAATCACATGACCTAGACATATTGCATCTCTGGCCTTCAGGTGGAGTAACAGGAAGAAAAATAATTCATATTAATGGGACGGGCAAATATTGTATAGGCTATTGTGTGAAATCTTTAGTATCCAGTTCAGGAAGCAAACATCCATCATTGCTTACATAAACATCTAGGTAAACACTGCAAAAATCCATAAATAACTGTTTCAAATCCAGTTTTTATATTATGTAGCCCAACTAAGTACAATGGAAACAAATCCAGATGAGATTAAAAAATAAAAAAGGAAAGCTATATGACTAATTTATTTCACAGATTTTAAACAGTTCTCTAACACAGAAGTTTGTTTTTTTTCTTACATGTTTTCCCCACCCAAAAATATAAACTTGTTTATTTTAGGTATATACAGTTATCTTATGAAATTATGGAATTAGAATAGAAAATAAAAAGTCTGAGGTATAGCACCATGGAACACAGCACCTTTGAAAGTGCTTTTATTTCATCATCTAAATTCATTGCCACACAGTTCTATCAGCAGAATGGAGTTGTTTGAGTGTGCTGCTCAAGCTCTTCCAGTTTTGCCACCTTAATTTTACTGGCGACTTCAAATAACAAAGCTCTTCAACAACAATATATACAAAGGGATTTTATTATTAATCAGAAATGGAATTGGCTTCACTGGCAATTACAGTTTTATTTTTTTCAGAATACATACACAGCATTGACAATGTAGTTTGTAATTGTAAAATAAGAGCCAGATGCAATTCAGAGACACATGCAAGTTTCGGAAGTGGACAGAGAAATCACAGTATAGTACTGTACATAGAATAATTACAGTTTATATTAAACACTTTCTAAACACCTCTTTGTTGTAATGGAAGGAGCACCATTGTCGTTGGTTTTTTTACAGCACCAGAGGAATCCAAAGGGGGTGTTCCTGAAGTGAGCCCTATGTTGTCTGTCTGTGCCACAGCATCTTTGCAAAATAAGTTTAAGTCATGTGATTCTGGCCCTACAAGGGCAATGATTACTTTCTAGATAAGACATACATACACAGCAAGACATTTTCTATGCCATCCTTATTCAAAACTTGCATGTGGCATGAAGTGGGTTGGTAGCACCAAAGTGCAACATTTGTGTTGATCTGATTTTGTCTTAAGCTTAACCAAGGAAGCAGACAGGACCAACCTCAAATCCAAACTTCTGGTTCTGATCACCAAAGTCATTGATCATCACATCAACTATGGGCACTTGGTCTATTTTGGGCGTGTTGATTTCCAGCACCGTCTTTGCATAGCCCTTTCTTGACTGTTAAAAAAGAGAAGAAGAAAACCCAAACTGTTATACCTCTCAGCATTTAACATGCTGTAGATTTCATATTTTGTATCTGAAACACAGAATTTTGAAATGATTGTCCTGTCATGCACCAGATATTGCAAATCCTAAATCTTATATTTTCGTATTATTTAATTCTAAAAATGTGACATGGAATGCTCTCATTTTAGTTGGAGGATGGACCATAGGTTTTTTTACTTTCTAAAATAGGCCTACAAAAGAAAAATAATCTAAGATAGTCCTTGCTTTTAAGATAATTCTGTAGTTCATGTCTATAGTCTTTAATGAGCAATAATATTGTCATAGGTGTACACTTATTTCCTGCAGAAAAAAATCACCAATTAGGTCTGAAACAGAGATGATCCACTTCTAAGAAGAAATACTGGAACTGGTTCACAAACTATCAGAGCAGCTGTGAAGAAAGTAGTATTCTGACAGGACTGCCAACTACTGCACTTAGAAGCCAGCTTTGAAGGCACACCCTTGCTGCCTGGAGAAGGCTCTCTAGCTCCTCTGTGTATCACTCAGCTCTGTCATCTCACCACTTATCAGCACTGCACTTCCTTTAGATGCTCTCTTACATCTGCTGAGACCCCTTTTGGCTGTACCAGGGTCTTGGAGTTCAGATGAGCATCCAAGCTGACAGACCTGAGCGTTCTCAGTTTAGTGACAGTTGCAAGTTTCAGCTCTCTCTGGAGCTCTGCATTTACCCTCTGTGGATAACAAAAGTGAAATGGCACACAGGAAGGCTGACATGAAGCAGTTGTGTATTAGAGTCACACTGCTGAGGAGAGGTGCTCTGCACCTCCTGAGTTGCATCTCTCCCTCAGGTGTATATCCTGGCACTTTTAGGTCTCTAATTTTGTATCTCTTGACTGCTCAGAAACTGCCTTCAGAATGCTCCTATATCAACCCCTAAAATAATTAATGAGGCTTCAACTGTCACTTGTTCTTTTGATGTCTTTGTTTCAAAGCGTTCAATAGAGACTATTCTATTTCTGAGAAGTGGTATCAGTTCCTATGCCCACAGAGACCCTGAAAGAGGAGTACTCAGAGACCTGATGTATGCTTGGACAGCTCTGGGGATTTTTAGCTAAAGGAGGTTTCTGAAAAGTAAAATCCACAAGCTTCACCTGGCTTTGAATACACAAAACAAGAAAAGGAAATACAAAGTCACATATCAAACTATTAAATTAATTCACTATGTTTGGGTACATAGGACTTATGTGATACATGTTTTTGCTGTATTCAATAATTATTCTAGTTGTGTATACTTTGATTTTTAGTATCAATATATTCTGCTTATAGGCTGCCTCCTCTCATCTTTTTTTGCTTCTGCTCTTTCCTGATACTGTGCTCATACACAGTAGCATATAGCCTGCTTTCAGCATAGTGGTGCTGACAGCCTGCATCCATTCCAAGTTTGTTCAATTTCTGCTGCTTGGCTTGTGGTTATACCTTTTTTGGTACATAGGTGAAAATTGAATATGGCACTAGTGTAATGTGGTTTAAAATCTACAAAAAATCAGTATATGACAAGTGAAGTGTTTACAAAGCTTTTCTCAGAAGAAAGCTGTGAAAAAATAAATTTGTTTGATTTCTACTTTAAATGACAGGTTGGTTTTGTAAAGACTCTTTGAAGCTCTACTTACTGCGCAGCCATCGTGGAGAGCTTTGATGTAAGGATTGTTGTCATAAGACATTTCTTCATCATTGGATCCTAAGAACCTTAGTGCTTTGTCATAGCTGTCAGAGGGTGCATCGTGCCAGGCTACAGACTGGTGACAGTTGTAAGTGAAATTTTGTCTGGCAGAGGCACTCAGTAGTTTAAGGAATGTCATTTGGACCATATTAATGGAATTGCCTTCAACATCCAAATAGGAAAGCTGGAAAATATAAAAAGTTAGATGAATATTTATCTGTTTTCTTTGGTACAATGCAAACCAAAATTACTGTTGACAAAAGAGAATCATATAACTGCCCTTAATAAAAATATCAACCAACACATAACATGTTATGAAGTTTTAAAGGTCAATACAGCTATGACTCAGTAAATAGATTTTCATGATGTAGCAGTGTATTTAGGATGAATAATTAAATTTCTCAGCTTTGTTCTACTGAGAAAGAGAGAATTACTCCTACCTTATAGTGTAATGCAGCAGAGTCTGTTTGGTAATCTGTTTTTAGTTAATTATAAAGTTAGTCAGCCTGCAGCCTCGCCTCTGCATACCCAGTATATTTCCAGTAACCTAGACTGGGGTGGGGGATCTGTGCTCCAGCTGCTTTCCTAAGGTTTGGTGCTGAGGTGTGTCTGACAGGGGCCAGATCCTCAGCACCAGCTGTGCAGGTGACCATTTGGATCACTGTGGGACAGTACAGACCAGCCTGCTGCTGTCCAGGGCCAAGAGACCACATAGCTGCTGTGATATTTAAGGCAAAAGGGGTCTTTTCATTATGTAAATACTTATACAATTCCCTGTGATCTGCTGATTGCTGGAAACATGGACCTGATTTGTGACTACGGTTACATTGCAGTGACAACTTACAAGTTTGCCTCGCTTAAATTCACTAAACCAAGATCCTGGGTTCTCCTTTGGCCACGATGAGATTCTAACCTGTGTGGTCAAACAGCAGAGACAGAAGTTTTAGAAACATATGCTGACAGATATGAAGGTTTTACATTACTTGGGACAAATACCACACCAGATAATACAAAATGGTTCTTCCTGAAATCTCAGCCACTTTAAAGGTCTAAAATAGAATGTTTTTCTTGTAGAGAATGCCTTCAAATTAGTGACTTCAAATGGCATCCAAGAGAGCATTAGCTCTGTTTGAGGGAGATGGTTGTAATCTGTTAAGAGTCAGGTAAGCTGCTGGTATGAATTGTTGCTGTGAAGTATCTAAATGAGTTTTCACCAGTGTGGATGCTAATGGATCCCTGTCATTAGGCAAGATTTCAGAAAGCCTTCCTCTATACCATATGCCTCAGCAGATGTAATCTATAACAGTGAGCAAGGACACTGTTAATACAGTCTTTTACATCTACTTTCCATAGGAATAAGCAAATAGATATAAATGAACCCACAAGAGAAACACAGGAAGATTTAGCTTTTAGGTGACAAATACTAGATCATGTGCTGTAAGTGGCTGCTCAGCTGTGTTGCATTCTGAAATGTACTGAAATGTTAGCAAGCAGGTGCACAGATTCCCTATCTAAAGTTGAAAATGGTATTTGTTAACTCTGTGTACCATTTTACTGCTCCATTCAGATATATGTAAATGTAATTAGAAAGACAGATACATGAAAATGTGCCAATGTAATTATCCTGTTGAGTTCAACATTGTAACAGCATAATAGTAACTGTCAACAGCCAACTGAAAACACAGATTGGTACTTACTCCTTCAGATTTCTTATCTGGGTAGATGCAAGTTTCCCCACCTGCTGTGAAATTGCAGTATACTTTGAAGGAGTCTCCAGAACAGCCCTGGTTAGGATCAATCCAATATTCCCCTAAGACAAATGAGAAAATATTTACCTTATGCAATAGAAATGGTATTCAGAAGAACCAGGCTTTACTGCTACCTAATGGTCCTCCAAAGTTTGTAGGAAATTTATTTTATCTGAATGGTTTAGGTCAGGGAGCAAAATCTGGAGCGATTTGCATCCTTATCTGCATGCAGAGGTGTCTGCATGGGGCTTGCTGGGGTTGTAGCTGGTGGAAGCACCTAAAGGTCCCTCCCACTGAGAGGGATCCACCCCAAACCAAGACCTTTTCCTCCTGCCTTACGAAGCTGCAACACCAGTGAAGGTTGGGCATGAAAAGAGCTGCAGCCCATCCAAGGTCCATTCAAAGTCAGTGCTTTTTAAAATCTGCTATTCTAATGGAATGGTGGTTTCTGTGATGAGGATTCTTATCTTCAGGTGTTTCACAAACAGGGCAGCAAGTGATGGTGTGACAACTACAGTTCTAATCCAGTTTCAAACAAATAGTGGAGGTTTCAAAGAGAAATGACAAATCCTTTCACCAGTTCTGACTTCTGAATGTAGGGCATAGACAAAGTATTTTTGGGGTTTAACAATTCTGTTGATTTAGGCTGTATATTGAAAACAGTCTTTCCTTTCTGTAAGTCTTATCCTTGAAGAATTTTGAATTTTAATGAACACATTTGCTTTTGTTTTAACCAAAATAAGATTACTTCTATATGAAGACAGCTCTAAAGAAGAAGCAAATACTGGTAAATGCAGAAGGTGAATGTGTTCTGTAAAAACTATTCCTTATTATGGAGGGTACTGAATTGTAAAATATGTACTTTTCATATTGCACTTACACTGCTTAACTACTCCTCAAGGCAACCATCTGTTCTTATCTATCTAGAGTGAAAGCAATAAAATATTATTAAACTGTCAAAATCTATTTTTCCTCCCATTTAAAAGCAGAAAAATATTACTTTGAACTGGGAAAAATATGCATTGCAATTGAAAAAATTATGAAAGGAGGAAAATTTAGTGAAGGCTGGCTTTCATTTAAACATTTTCAGAGGGGTAAAATTATTTAGAAGAAAAAAAAGAAAACAACAAAGAATAATAAAATCAAGATAGTTCTTAGGAACACTGGGTGTCTTCATATTACTATGCATTTTATTACACTACTACTTGATAGCATTAAACAGTATCAAAGAAACTTCCATGTCTCTTTGCTGGCTGATCTAGAAAAAACAGTGCCGATGCAGTAGAGAAAACTATTGCTTCCAGGGCTAAAACACTAGTAAAGTTTTTGAGAATCATTATTGAACATAAATCTCATATAATACCAATGCTGTTTCATATTGTCATACTACACTCTTTCATCACACTCCTGTTTTGATTGTCCTGGAAATGCAAGGCACACCTTTCAAAACAACAACTCTTTTTATTCATCATTTTAACAGGTTTTAACTCAAAACCCAGATCAGGTTATGTATTTAAAGAGCTTTGACTCTTACCAAGAGAACATGTGTACTCACTTTTAAACTTTTATGCCTGTAAAAATGGATTCAATGAGACTGTATTTGTTGAGCAGCTGTATGAGCCATGTACCAATAATGGAGTAATGGTCCAAAGTGGCCTGGCAGAGCCAGGCTCAGCCCTGTGTGCCCGTGCTGTGCAGCGTGAGCTCACCGTCTGGGAAGTCGGGGTGGCAGAGCTGCAGATCTTTGCAGGTCCGGGCTGGGTTATTCTGAGTGCCCATGGGAAACTTCATGTGCTCAATGTCCTGCTTCAGGGAATTCAGGGAGCCAAAGATCTCCTCCATGCCATCGGAATAATCCAGAATATTATCACCAGCATCAGATAACATATAGTCCGGAGATCTTCTTGTCTTCTTGGGTGACTGAATTGGCAGTGGCTGGATTACCTCACCTGGAGGGCCCTAAGTGGAAAACAACATATCTAATTATACTTCTGTTCGTTTTTCAGCAGAGAAGGACCACAGAATGTGGCCTGGAGATGCTTTGAATAAGCTTTCTTCAAAATATTTATTTCTTTATTTCACCTTTTTTTCTTTTAGATTCATACCTATGTGCTTTGATTTACTGGAAAAAAAAAAAAAAGATTGTAAAAGGCCAAACCATTGTTGCGCTCTAAACTCTTCTTGCTACATTGCTTTTTGGGGATGAGTGTGCTGCCCTCACACAAATGACACACAGAACTGACTCACGTCTCTGTATCCCTGTTAATTCCCTCAAGCACAGACATATTCTATGAAAATTGAAAACTCTGTATGTTTCCTATGATAAAAGTTGAAAACTCCACTTGGGGTCTAGGAAACAATACTTAATTTCAAGAAATTGAAGCATTTCACTCAGGTTTGGACTCTTCATTTTAGTTTGTTATGATATAAAAAAAATATGGAAACAAAAGAGTATCAGCAGGGGAAGCCAGTAGAATTTTGTTCTCTGTGCTTCAGTATAACACATTAAGTAATTATTGCATGAGGGGCTTCTTTTTTTGGGGGGGGGAGGTTTTTAGGGGTTTTTTCTGGGTGTTCTTTATTTTATTTATTTGTTTTAATTTGTGTTCTTTATTTTATTTATTTGTTTTCTTCTGAGTCTTTCAGTGCAGATATGTATTTCTGTGCCTGTTGGATCTGTGTTTCCTGAAAAATGAATTTTCAAACTATCATTCATATTTTAGTTCCCAAATATTATTTTGTACCCTTGTCAAAACAGGAGCATCATGTCAGGGTAATGCAAGATAAGAATTCTTACTTACTGGAGGACCAGGTGGACCAGGTAAGCCACTGTCACCCTTCTGACCAGCAGGACCCTACAGAGCAATGAAAGAAGTGCAGTGTTGACCATGCTACACAAGGTTTAAAAACAACACACACAAAAGCTAAGGAACAGAGGAGAAAGTGTAGAGCAGAGTTACTCACACTGGATCCTTTGGAACCTTTGGGACCCTGGGGACCCTGTGGGCAAGAACATAGAACTCTGGTTAGAGTGTACTGCACACAGCTTGAGGGTGGGTAGAATGGGAGGGCTGGATGAAATTACTTACAGGTAATCCAGGAGGACCAGGGGGTCCAAGGGGACCAGCAGGACCAGAAATTCCCTAAAAAGGAATAAGAGAATAAGCACAGAACTCAAGTATTCTACATACTGGACTGTGTTAAAAAAATATCTATAAAAAAGGTAGTCCCATTAAGTGTCCAGCTGTGGTGAGTTTTGAGTTAGGCCATTTGCTAGAGGCCAAAATAGTTGGCAAGTTTAAAATACTAGATATGACAATGTGAGTTGCTTGTAGTTGTTCTTACTGACTGCAGTGGACTGTCAGAGCTGTGCTTCTCTTCAGATTGGCTTGGAAACCTCACATTTTACATAGTGCCCTAAAAACATGGCGTAGTAACTAGAAGAGAGTGAGCTGCTTTGGGTAGTGCAATCAGAAAATATGATGAGATTGCTGCTGCTACTTTTATCTTGTTGCTAACTTGTTCTGTGTGCATGTTGGGGTGTATGTGTTTCCTTCATTTTCCAAAACCACTCTATAACCTCATTTTAAGATGTTTAATATTGCTGTGTTTGTACAATGCCTAAGAAAGTTTTAACCTCTTGCAGGAGACTCCGGGTGTTAAATGTTTATAACAACTTTAAGTCTTTCAGAAGGAAGCCTGGAATTTACACTCCTTGCTTGCATGGAACTTGAATGGCACACAGGTATGTTGTACTCACTGCATCACCCTTGGCTCCAGGAGATCCCTGTGGGCCGGGAAGACCCCGATCACCCTTTTCACCCTGTTCTCCTGGAGGTCCAATCAGGCCAATCAAACCAGGATGTCCCTAAACAAGATTTAAGAAAATATAGTTAACATACATTAAAGTAAATGTGCTTTGCAAACACATAAATTAGACTTTTCACATGTTACTACTGTTGCAGTCAACCTGAACACAAATTATTCTAAAAGTGTATTTATTGTTGTTAGATGCTCTTTCAAACTTTCAGATTATTTGCAAGCTGTGACTGCTTGTTCAGTGAAAGAGGTAAGTGCAAGGTTACCTTACTGAAACCAGCACAGAAATCATAGTACCCTGGGTACAGATTTCATGCCAGTTTTCACATGTAGCTGCTATCAGCATTTCACAGAGTTCCACATGTGATATGGTTACATAAACAGGTGATCCAAGGAGATAAACAAAACCTGCAGTTCACAACGCACAGTCATGTTCATGCCTCTTTCTCTACAGGTTTTTTCTCTGCTACACAAGCAATCAATGTATTGTTGGGACTCCATGGGAAAATGCTATCCTAGATGTCTCAATCCATTATTTCAAAATAAAGTATTATAGCTGTTAAATATTTATATTTTAAAATAAAAATTGTCAATACTCATAATTTCTACTTGCTTTGTTCTTGTAAATCCGACAGTTCTCTTTACATCAGTATCTTTGGGATTTTCATTGCAGGGACCACATGGTCAATAGATTACCACACAGGCAGTAATCTTTTTCTTTCTGGGTGTTTCCAGGATATCGGATATGGCTTAAAACTTCACAGTGAATGTTGGGGCTGTGGGAAGCTGTTTGAAAGGCATGGTACAATGCCTTGCTGATACAAACCCCACTGCTTCTCTCTCCTAATTTTATACAGGTTTTAGACTGGGCTGAAGTTACAGAGACACAACAGTTAGCAAAGCATACCTTCTCTCCTTTGGAACCTGGGTCTCCTTTCAGTCCAGGCAAGCCAGGTGGGCCCTTTATAAATCAAGGGAAGTAATGTTAAAGTAAGTTTTAACATCCTGCTCAAATCATGTTTTCTTGAAATGTTATTGAAGGCAGTTCAAATCAAAGTACACATTCAGTAGTTGATGGTTGTGATTGATGACATGATTTAGAGCCCAAGATGAAACGTATGCTTAAAAAATCATAATGATGCTACAATGGTATTTAAATTACTTTATAATTAGAAATATATAAAAGGTTCTATGCATAGAAATCTGTGGAGCAGAGGGCCAACTAAATTCTTGATTTGAGAAATCTTTAGATTTTATAAGACTGGTAATGCTCGTATTGTGTAATTTGTACATAATGAGGTAAAAAATGCAGGCCATACAATGCCTGTGCAAAAGACATGAATTTTTCAGAGGCTGTTAATCTCACACTGCATATGTGTCCATGAGGTGTAGAGCTGCTACATTAAGTCTGTGTCTCCTCACCACTGCTCTCCTGGTAGCAGTGGACAACTTCTGCTATGGATAGGAGTGATAAGAGACCTTTTCCACCTGGCACATATTCAAAAATGCCATAACATTTCATGTACAAAATATTATTCAGTGCTTATGCTTTCCATCTCCACTTCAGGATATCACTAGATGCAAAAGCCTAGCCAAATACATAATTCATGAATGAAATGTGAAATTTTTAAGCTTTTGGAATGTAGAGTCAGACTTTTCACCTGCAGTGTGTTGCGCTCTACTGCAAATCAGGCTTCATACTCTCCTGATGGCAATCTTCTGTGGCGGATGGGAGGGGAAGGAGGGAAACCTAACCTCAGAAACTTTTACATATCAACTTTACTTTCTAAAATCCAAAATTAAGCTGCAGCAATGCATTGGAAAGTTCCTGTTGAGCTGACAGGAAGTCTGTGCATTTGAAAGCATATAGTTTATTTATTATACTCAGCTCCAGATTTCAACAGAATATTTAAGTTCTCAAATCTTAGAAGAGAGATTTTTGAGTGATGTTTTTGGAGGCTTCTGTGAGTGACAGGTGGGAAAAGGATGCTCACCAGAGGTCCAGGAGGGCCATCCTGACCTGGTGCTCCAGGCAGACCTTGTTCTCCCTAGAAAAAATCAGAAAGCTGGCTTTACCAGAGTATATACAGGAAATGCAACATTTAAGATATGATGTGCTCCATGACTTACCACAGGGCCAGGAATGCCCCGGAGACCCTCTGGGCCAGGTTTCCCTGCAGGTCCCTGTGGCCCAACTGGCCCTGTCTTTCCAGGAGCCCCTTCTGCACCAGGTTCACCCTGGAAAGAACAGACCAGGTCAGAGAGGGGGGCTGAGTTTGGCACTGGAGGGATGTACAAGAGGCAAAGTGCTTTTAAAAGCCAGAGCTCTGCACAGGACGATTTCCTGAGTGAAGTGTCTCTGGCTTCACAGAGAGCTGTGGTGCCAGCAGAGCAGGCTCCCCTTGCCTCTTACAGCTGAGCTGTGTTGGGCCTGCACTGCTGGGTCCACTCCATTACATATTGCTACTAATTCTGGGTCTGAATTTGGATTTTACAGATTGCCTGTTATTGCTTTGAAAAGTTCCATGCTCAGTGCATCATAAGCAATTGATTTTTAATTTATAAATAGTTTACATTCTATGCTTCAAAAAAACCCTTCAGTGTATTACCTTTGCACCTTTTTCGCCTTGTCTGCCTTCAGCACCTGTTGCTCCTGGAGGTCCCTGTAAAATATGAACACTCAAGTTTTTTCAAATATAACCAGTGAAAAAAATTTTGAAAATGCAACTCCCACCATATTAATAAGTAGCAAATTATGACAAAATTACATTAAATTTATTTTTTTGACACTTTATTCACAGGCTAATAAATACCAAAAAGCTCTTATTCTCCTATAAAATTTTCTGGTTTTTTAGAATATCTAAAAGATTATGAGGTTCAATTTGTTTGGGAAAACAAAAACAACAAAACAAAACCAAAACAAAATAAAAAAATAAAAACCAAAACAACAAAACAGTCTATCAAAGAAAAAAAGGCAAAACTATTTTATATGTACAATAACAATTAATTTTAAACTTGCTTTGCATTGACTTCTATTCACTGTAGTTTATCCACTGATTCCAAAAAGGCCTCTCTTTCTACAGTACACAGCATGGCAAATACTTCTTTAATCTCTAAGTCAGGGATGGGCTCAGTCAGGGGTTCTGATTACATTTGGACATGTAATCAGCCAAAAATTGACATATTATCCACTAAATATGAAAGTGAAAAATAAAACAACATTTTTCTCCTCCAAAAAATGAAGGGCTGATTTTTAGGTCAGGTAATTAATATTCATAGCTTCAGTTATGAACAGGAGCAGTGTCTAGAATTTAATGCACTCTTCTGAAAATGGTTCTCTTATATGCTTAGTTTAGAAAAGATGCACTCAAGATAATGGACCAACTGTTCTCCTACAAGGTTAATTTTTAGCCTGGGAAATGTCTTTATTACAAGTAGCTATTTCTTGCCAACCAATGAGCAGCTTAAAGGAACATGAAAGAAACGTGACTATGCTCAAATGCTGTGATTTTGTGAATCTATAGAAGACTCATCTGTTCATTAATGCAAAATGCAGATTTTTATGTAAAAAAAAAGTTCTGAAGATTAGCAACTAGAAAAATTCCATCACTTCCATTTATTTACTGCTTTTTATTTCTTAACAACATACAGAAAAACAATTCAGGCTGCTTAGTGGTAAAGCACCAGAACACAAATTTAATTTTACAGATATGAACTGTACTTCCAGTTGAGCATCTGCCTGTTTGCTTTGTGAGGTCAGGGCTTTGGATCAGTGTTTGACCTAAAGCCATTTTTTATACTAGAGCTGAATTTAGCCCAAACGTTTTATTGCCTGATATATTTCACTATCCACTGCTACCTTGGCACATACCTTGAGCAACTCCACTGGTTTTAATTCCTGGAAATTTTATTAATTTTATAGCTATTTACATAGAAGTATATAAAGATCATTAATTTGCTTCTGAAATTAAGCTTTCTCCAGGGTGACAATGAACATCTGCAGCACTGCATGAACCTTTTGGCCAGCAGAGATAGTTCAGACTTTACATCAAAGGTAATGTCAAAGGAACTGAATTAACCACAAGAGGACTTCGGCCATTTGATGTGGGTATCAACAGCTTTTTTCTGTGGTATTTTTAAGAGCTGTAAGGGGTAAAGGACTTAAGTTTTATTTCTTCAAAATACAGAGAAGCTTAAATGCTCTGTGCTAAATGTTAACTCTTTACAACAGGAAGAATATTTTAAATCCCTGCTGTTTCAATAATAATTAATAATATCTGAGGTACGTAACCCTTTGTGTAGGTTGTAATTTGTTGGGTGGATCACAGTTTGCAGTGATAATAAGAAAGATCAACAGGTGCATAAATAAATTCAGAAGCATTTTAGAAACGTGACGTTTTTTTCTTACATTAATTAATATATATGACCATTTTCTTTACTTGCCTGAAGTTCCCATATGGATTATAAGCCACCCTATCTAAGAAAAGCGTTGAATGTGGCAGTTTGTACTTGAAAAACATGGTCTCTGCATAATCTAGAAATGAAGCTGCAGCATGAATTAATTAGCAGGGCTAAGCCCACTGTGATGGCTAAAATACAAGTACAATGCCTGGCGTTAGCAGCAGTGCCATGGCTGCCCCCGGCAGGGAGCTGCTGCAGGAGCTGCTCCTGCATGGCTGGCCTGGCTCACCGGGCTGCTGCAGACACAGAGAGCTCTTTGCAATTCTCTACCATGAGAGATTTTTATGAACTGTGATTTTGGACATACTGCCTGATACATTTTATGAACCAAGAAGACAAAAGAAATCATGCAGAAACAAACTCATTCTCAATTTTTGCTACGTGAACCTATTGAATATTTTTCTCTATTCTTCCATATTGCGTTAAAATAATTTCAGTTGTTGTTTACAGCTGTCATCTGGCTTAGAACATGATTTCCAACACAGAAAAACCATTACCACATTTCATTAGCCTGTTGTGATGGGAACCTAGCATATTGTTAGGTATTCTGTCCATTTGAAATCAAGAGAGAAATTAATTTTTAAGTGGTGAGTACACCCTGCTGAGGCAGCATCATGCTGTAGCCAAAATGGAAAAAAAAAATCTCCTTCATAGAAACACTTTCTTTTTTCCTAAGTTATTCAGCATTGCATTTAAAGGCAACAAACCAAATAAACTTCTACTTTGCAAAATTGCTGGCTTTGCTGCAGTATTGACATCTCTTCTTTTAATGGAAAAAGATGGCATGGCCTCCAGTCTTGAGCTTTAAATTCTAATACTTGGTTGGTATATGGAGGTTTATGTGTATATGATGTGGACATTGGATTGTCACTGCCCAGGAAAGCAGCCCAGCAGCAGATCTCAAAGCCCAAGTGCCTGGCACACTGAAGGGCTGGGAGGAGCACAGGCAAGGAGCGCTGTCTGTGCTGATCGGTACTGACTGCATATTGATCTGAAGGACAAACACTCTCTGACGGTGTCTTTTCCTCATGCCACTTTTAACATATTTCAGATTGAAATCAGTGAATTCAAAGTAAAAGTGTTACCCAGTAGTGTATGGCAAACCAAAAAGAAGTCCCAGAAGTAAGAGCAAGGGATTAAGTTTCAGAAAAATAATAATAACAACATAACTGTAGAGGGGTTCAGTCTGTATCTCTAGTTCTAGATAAGCAGCCACAATTACTGCTATTACTTGCAGCTAAATTAGATTGATGTATAAAGCCTTCTGAGCATGTATTTTTCTGATGTGGTGCATCTTCATTTAAGAAGTCAAAATATGTAAAATAATAATTACTATTTAATGAAACTTTAAAAAAAATCACTTTAAAGACTTTGTCTATTACTATGTCACAAAAGTCACCCTTTGTAGATTATGCTTTTAGCTTATAAATTTCTTAGATACAATGGAAAAACGATTAATGTCCATGTCTTTCAATAGAATTTGCTTCCCAGGGAGAGCTGGGGAAACTTTGTAACTCTGTAACTAGACAGAGATTGCTCAAAACTCTGATAGCTGGTAATAAAGATGATTTTACAAGAGTGGACAGTAAATCTGAGGTCAGCTCAGTTACAAAAGGGAATGGAAGAGAGGAATGAAAATGTATAACAAAATAAATAAGGAGCTTACTGTTGAGGATTTCCAGAGCCTTTAATCAAAAGCATGAATTCTGAGCTCTGCCAGCTCATTATTTTGGAGACCAAAAACCAAAAAATGGGGTGGAATTTTGCTTTCTAGTAGTATAGCCAGAGCTGCACCTCTGCAGCAGACAGCAATATTACTAGTGAAACTGTGTGTCTTTCTCAATCCAAATTAAAAGACTCTTGTTAGGGCTTTTTCTTGAAATTGATTCTACCATACAAGTGATGGAAACTAATGAAAAGCAGTTTTTCCAGATAAGTATGAACCTTTCAGTTTTTCACTGTTACTTTCTAGCATAACTTCAATATGATACAGATTCCTTACAAGTTCAAAATATTCTGGTGCTCAAGTAATGTAGAATCTGATCCTAAAAATGTTTTCTTCAAAATTCAGAAAGGGACTACATTGCAATATTTAGCAATGCATTTTCCCTAAACTGTAAATATGTCAAACCACAGGTAATGGAATTTGTGCTTTGAAATTGTTGGTTTTTTTTTGTCTAGGTACAATCAGATAGAATACAGCTCATCTGGAAATATGTCAAACCACAGGTAACATGGAATTTGTGCTTTGAAATTGTTGGGTTTTTTTTGTCTAGGTACAATCAGATAGAATACAGCTCATCTGTGAGGAGTGAGCTATTGCCTTTCTGTATAATAAAGCAGGAAGTTTTAATTTGATGTCAAGCAAATATACTAATTGTTAATATTCAGTTGAGCCATATTTCAGCTCTAGAATAAGGTTGCTAATGTGACCATAGTAATTTAGAATATAATAAATATTTTGCATGTTGGTGGAGCAAATATATTACTGTGTAAAATAAATAAAATTAATTAGGCATGTCATTCCACTCCAGCCCACTAAACCAAGAAATTTAACATATTTTGTTAAATAATTCTCAGTTTACATTTAATAATGCCACTTCTTCTGTTTTTCAAGTCTGAAAACTGCATCTAATTGCTCTCTGAAGCAGACCTAAGGGCTGATGCATCTACTACACTTCTGTGACTGCAACATTATTTACTGGGTTTGATTAGATATATTTGTAAAGCCTATTTGTGAATCTTAAAATGCTTTAGAAATAATGGAATAGCTTCATAAGTTACAGAAATGTCTGCCTGTTAATTCTGTATGCAGAGAGGATGACACAGTTTTGCACAGTAGTTGCATTGAGGTTCTTTTATTTCCAAGACTAAAGACACCCAAACAGACACATTCTACCTGCTCCCTGATAGCAGGAGAGGTGTGCCTAGAGATGATGTCTGTTATTACTGTCATACCAACTCATTCCTGTTAGCAGACTGATTTAGTAGACACTGAATTCTTGAGTGAAAAGAAAAAGCAACTTTATGGGTAAGCAGTGCATTCTTCCCTATGTATTTTTTTGTTCTGATATTCTTATAACCCATGTTAAAGAGCTTTCTCTGCTGTTTCTGTTTTTTCATTTCTCTCATTACATTACTTAAAAGAAATTACAAATATCAGATGAAAGTGTCCCAGCATGAAACAAGTAGCTGAAATTCTCTAGGACACAGTGTCTCAGAAAGAGAAGTGTACAAGAGAAGATGAGATATTCCTTACTCTTTTCCCAGGAGGACCAGGTGGGCCAGCTTCACCTGAAGGACCTGGTGGACCCTGCAACAGAAAATTAAAATTACAGCAGTAATAAAGGATGAAGTTCTATCTTTATCAAACACCATGGACATATGCCATGTGTTAGCCCCTTTCAATTGAGAGAATCTACAGAAATAGGACTTTGATGCTTAATATAGGTATTGCTCAGGTACTGCTTAGGATCTTGGCTTAATTTCATTGGTTCAGCTATTGAAGATTATTTGGCTGCAGCATTTTTTTCTTATGCTCAGAGCTGCTCTATTTTTAGTGCTCCTCAGCAGCTCCAGCAGAAATCCTTTAACACATCACTACTTCTAAAAGAAATTGAGCTCTTGCTTAATTGTGTTACAGTAATATGGGCAGTTCTATCTCTTCAAGGAAATAAATAGTTATTTTTCAGTATAATAGAAAAAGCATCCACTCTGAAAATATTTTTTAAGAGTGTGACTGCATAGAAACCACTGATTTGGCAAGAGATACTTTCTTATCATCAGAGAGATCATGCAGGTGAAATAAAATGAGAGAAAAATCTTACAGGTTGACCAGGATCACCATCTTCACCCTTCTCTCCACCAACACCATCCTGACCCTACAGAATTCAAGGAAAATAAACAAAATTAAAAATTCAGCTAATTTAAGCCACTAAATTTCATATATGAATATAAGAGCACTATTTTTCTACAGAGCATTTTCCCAAGGTCATTATTTTTCAAAACTTTAAAAAGATTTCTTAATATTTTTAAGACTTGAGAAATGCGTGAACACAAAAGCAACGGATCTTACAGGCAAGAGCTCATGCCCGGACAGGAAAGAGAGAGGGTCAACTAGAATTAAGTACAAACTAAGACTAGGACCTAAAACTGTTTTTAAGGTATACTTACAGCTGGACCAGGTTCCCCAGGGGGACCAGGATCTCCAGGAAAACCAACTGGGCCCTATATAGATCAGGCAAAAAAGCAAGGAATGTGTCATCCGTTGCCAAGCAGGTAGCACTCATCAGAAATCTTTTATGAAGCATATAATGAACATAGTGCACTTGTAGGAAATGCTATGGTTCTGTATTCACACAACTTCAGCAATGCTTCACAGTGGTTTGAGTTAGAATTATGAAGCTCACTTACTGGGTTACCCTTAGGCCCATCATCACCTGGAGGTCCTTTAGCACCTGGTGGTCCGGCTGCTCCAGGTGGACCAGCTTCACCTTTTTCTCCCCTTTCACCTTTTGGACCCTGTGGAAACACATGAACACAAAAATGACATCTGGAAATGGAATGGCCATAAAGATCACAATGGCAAACTGAATTATCAGACAATGGAAATTTATCAATTTCCTTGATAAATAGTGGCATGTGAGTGGGAAATTAGGATCTCTTAAGCCAAGTGCCAAATTCTGTACCCAGATTGTATCAGTGAACTGTTTCCTAAAAGAAAAACATGCAAGCCAAAGTTAAAACTTATTGAAGGAAAAATAGGTATTGTTTTGGGAAGTCTCCATCCTCTGTTAGTACAAGATGTGGCTACGATTATATGGAAACAAATGTCATTTTAAAGGTATAAATTCTCTGCTGAAAATTCAAAGGAAACATACACAAGTGCTCAAGTGATCTGAGGAAATGCTTACCAAAGCCCTGCCAGATACCACAGTTCACCATAATAAATGTTAATAATAAGACAACAACAAAATACTCACAGCTGTTCCAGATTCTCCAGGAGGTCCAGGGTTACCAGCTTCTCCAGGCTCACCCTATAGATGAATAAGAATAAATTTATCAGTCATTAGGGAGAATATTTTGATGAATTTACTTCTGTAATTGCATATTCTTTCCATGCTTATTTATGTAAACAACTTATAAGAAGGGTTTTTTATTTGGTCTGCCTAGAGGGGTTATGTATATGGTTTTGCAGAACTGGAGTCTGAAATTTGAGACATAATACATCAAACTAATATTTTCTTGAGCCAGGGACACTAAATTTCCCTTTGGGCTTTGGAAGATGTTCCCCTTTATTATCCCATATACTGCAAATTTCCTGCTTGTGATTATTGCTATAGCTACTGTTGGAAGAAGAAAAAATCTATATAAAGAAAAACCTAAGGATGAAATAACAGCATCAGTTAGAAAAAGTTTCTCCACAGGCTACAGAGGTGAGTGCTATGTATTTACCAGTGATGGAATTTATTTTGTAAAGCAGATGGCTTTCAGGATGATACCGTATGAAAAGAAAATCTGTGCAAATCAAAGATTGTGCACTATTAAGTGAACATTTAAGATAATTCAGTCTCCTTCTGAGCCAGTACACAGTATTATCTCAAGGACTGTCTTTTCAAGTTTTCATTTTAAAGTTTAGTTATGACCAAATATTTTCTAGCTCAGTGGTCTGATGAATAAACTTTAATAGAAAACTCTTCTGTTAGTAGAATATTTAGTTATTAGCATCACAGAAACATAAACCATGGAAGTATAAGAGAATATGCTTTGTGATTGTTATGGAGTGCTTGGATAAGAAATGCATACTCTTATCCCAAAGGATTTTTGAATCTAACTGCTAATGGGGGGAATTTTCCCCCCCAAATATATTCTTTTTCCAATAATTATGTCTATGAGCAAGAGTAGTTCAGTGCTGAAAATGCATTTTACCCAATCATTTACTGAATTCACAGAATTGGAATAAATTTCTGTATCCTTCCCAACCTGCATGACCTGCACGCCACTCTTCATTTTATGACAATTCAGTTGATTCATACATGTCATTTCCACATGGTCAGTATAAAACTATACATCATAAAATACAATTTAAAAACAAAACTTATGGTGTAGATACTGAACCTTTTTTTTTTTCAGAGAAGCTCATAGCACCAAGATAACCTCACTGGGACCAGAATTTGGCCCAGTACAAATATTTCATTAGATAAAAGGAAAATATTTCAGCACCTCTCAACTGAATTCCAGACTAGGATAATTAACAGATAACCAGTATTTTAGGAGCAATATTAAAATGCCCTTTACAAAGGGCACTATTAAAGGGTGAACATGCCTTTAGAAACTCTGGTATGTTCTATTAGATATACTAAAATTTGTAGAAACTTCAAAAATGAATGATCCCTTTTAGTGTTTAATATTAATTTACTTCTGTGATGTTGTATTCATTTTAAAACAAAACAAAAAAAACCCCATAGTGGATGCTTCCTATCAATAAGTGTTAGGAATGTTTTCTAGGAAAATTAATAATCTTTATTTCCTTATTCTCTGCACAGCATTTACTGAGTCTGCAGCATCATTAGCATTGGGATTTTGTGCATGCCTACTATCAATCAAATGAGATTTTTGTAGCAACAGAGAATGAAATCTGGAATCAGCAAAATGTGTTTTTCACATCAGTAGCCATACTATATCCACAGAGTCCACTCTATAGAGCCTTTCCAAAGGTGAGCCCATGGCAGGACAAAATGAAGCAGTGACATAAGAGCACTGATTGTGCCCAGTCTTGCTGACAAGCACTTGTGCAGTGTAATCCCCTTGGCAGCTTTTCAGAGAGAGAGTTCTTCTTCTGCCTTTCTGCCTAATTATACTGTAATTTACAACGATCTGCATTTGATTGATAATACAATTCTAACCCTTCCTGTTGACAAACACATCTTCATTCTCTCACACAACACTGGGCTCCCTCTGACCTGCACTTGGGAGCAGCAGGTGAGCACTGGGGGTGCCTGCTCCAGCACACACGGTGACATTGGCTCTGTGCACTGCAGCTCCCCAGCAAGCAGCAGTGTGGAAAACTGAGAAATTGGAAGGGCTAGAAAATGTCAAAATGTTCCCTTAAAGGGCATTTGTGAAAGATGAGACCAGTTAAAGTTTCATCTCACATTAATATTTCTATATCATTGCTCTACTGAAAGATCTGCCCCTTCCCTGTATGCAGTCCTTGTTTTATCTGACTGTGATTTCCATATTCCAAGTATTGGGTACTATGAAATGCTGCATTTGGTTTAGATAGCTGTTAAGGGAGTTAAACAGTGTTTTGATAGAGAAGATTGTAGCTGATATATATTTACAGAGTGCATATTTATAGCTACTAAAACCTGTGTAATCTGTAGCTGTTGTTGGCCCTCATCTTTCTTTTCATTTTTAGTAACAATGGCATTAATTCAGAACCTTGTCCATAGAAAATATTTCATGTTCTGTTGGGAAACAGATTTTATGATCTAATAATATATTTATTTCATCTCTGGAGATTTTTCTCTCTCTTTTTAGCAGCTCAGATCTTTTAAAAGTTACTGTGGTCTTTCTTAGGCAAAGCCTTCCTCTGACAGAATTTCAAAAAGGAAGGACAGATATCTTAAACTACAAAGGGTCATGTCATTTTGCAGACATGCTTAATTCTGAAAACTTTGGATTAAGCAAGCAGAATGGTTTCTACCAAGCTAGGCAAAGTAGTTTAAAAGTTAAAATATTAAAAAAAATTGCTAAAAAGTTTAAAGGTTTAAAAAATATTGTTTTCCTCATGATCAGTTCTAGAGAACTGATATCCAAAGCCCAGAGATAGTGGATAGAAGGCTGCCACCTTTTGGTTAAATTCTGGGACATGGTCTTTAATTTTGTAAGAATGAGAGGCAATTTTGCAACTGACTGGGTTCTGAAAAGTTAGTTTTGCTCCTTTTTGCCATTCTCACAAAACAAACTTGTAACTCTAGAAGAGAATCTGTTTTGCATATGTGTTATATATAATGGCTCTGTGGAGAATGCAATTTAATTGAGAGAAATTCTAAAGGCTGTGTTTTCATGGAGGGCTCTTGTTTACAGTGTTGGAGAGATGGAGTAGGATGAGAAAAAAATTACAGTCAGGAGGTCATGTGAAGTCATTAATTTTTTAGGATGGATATGCAAGTAGCCTAAACTGTCACAGACACACCTTGATTAGGTACCTTAGCAGTGTGCACACATACATGTGTGGAAAAAAGATATATACACATAAAATTGTCTGTGAACACTTATCAAACATGTTCCTAAACTTAGAGCCAGGATACTCCATTGATTCTGTCCTCTCACTTCCATCTGCAGTATAAATTAATGATTAAGCATGAGAACTATTGATCTCACTTGTTTACTGTGTTGGATTCCTCATTAGTGTACTACTTTGGAAAGTTTATTTAGAACAATATAATAGGAAGACATTTAAACCCAGATGAGTATCGTGGTTTTCTAACATCAGACTTTTTCATGCAGTAAACCAGGTCTGAACTCTGAGAGGCTACAGAACGAATGCTTAGGTTCTGCAGACGCTGGCTTTGCATTGCTAACTCTGATGGTTTATAACTGCTGTGGAAGGGAGAGGGGGTAGAAGAACAGCACAGTGCTCAGTGCAATTATCACAAATTAATCTAAATTAGAAAGGCAAATTTATTTCATTAGGTTTTGTGGAAGTGTGGGGTTAACATTACTTGATCTGTTTCCCCTCTGTTGTAAATTCTTATGTGCATTCTAAGGCACAGGTTAGAGAAGTCACGAGCAACTTCCTGCCTGTTTAGAATATCTGCATGTTAGACCTTTGATGTCAAATTAGAGATAAGCGTGTGTAGGTACATTTTGGTTTTCCATTTCTCTTAATTAAAAGCAGAAGAAAGTGACTGTTCCTGGTGTGGCAGCTGGATTTAAATGGTTCTGCTGAGTGTCAGACTGCCAGGCCCTCGGTGAGGGTTTTGGCAATAATAAATGCGGGACTACAGGAGCATTTGCAGCACTGATGCCTTTGAACATTCAGGCCCTTGTATGCAGAGCAGGAGAAACAACAAACCAGATAAAAATGCGTGGCACTAAGTGTGACAAAAAATGTTTATCTCTGCCAGAAAATAAGGGGCTTTGAAACCCCCTTAAAATGAATGAAAAAATATCTCCTGGTCAAACCATTAAAATATGCAAGTGAGTAAACCTACTTCTCTCCTCAGCAGTGACAGGGATGATGCCAAAATGTTTTTCCACATTCTTTACTCACTGTATTGAATTATCTGTAGTATCGTGTGTCTTTCCTGAAAGGGGTGCAGAGGCCAAAGCATGCTGACATAATAAGAAAAACATTGGGAGAAAAATGTGTGGGAAGAAAAGGAAAAGAAAAAATGCATGTTTTGTTTAAAAGCATGACCTGTCCTCCCATTGCAGCAACTCCCCCTGAAAAAATAACCATTGATGATATCTCAGCTTGAAATTTCATTAAATGAAACTGAAATGAAGAAGGAAGACACCCTAAGAAAGAAAATAACCTGGCATGTACTAAAACTTGAGGAGGAGGAGGGAGGAAAGTAATTACAATTATATGAACTTCTAAAATACACTTTGAAGCTTCTCTTTGTGGATGCAGAGAATATGGGATATAAGCTGGAGGAAATAAAAAATGACAACCAAGTGATAAACAGTCTGAACTTTGTGTTCTTGAATTAAATTTCATGGCCTAATCATCACGAACAGTGATTCTAAATCATGCAGATGAGTTGCAGGGAGAAACAAAAGAGGAAGGAGTTCAATATAAGGCAGTGTGTTTAGAAAATGGCTGGAATATAACTTGATCATGAAAAGCTGAAAATTGAAGAGGTGACTTTTCAGTCAATGGCAAAAATTCCTATCAAGATCAATGTGCCACAATATTACACAAGGTGGGGTTTTATAAAGCACTGAATAAAATTGAGTGCTACCCTGGATGTTCTCATAATTAACATTTTTCTCATTAGTAGTCACAGGAAAATTTTTTTCTTCCCACAATGCCCATTATTTTCTGTATTCCACTGACATACAGACTCTTTTCCCAGTAACTTTTTATTTCTCTAAACTCCTAGATTGTGTCACATTTTTGGTACTCTTCCCAGAGAGAAAAAAAACAAATCCTGCAGTCCTTCATGAGGCCAAGATATTTTTTAAAGTAGACTGGATGAACAATGTCATGAACTTGGGACATTAGAAGGAATATCCTTGTTGATAATGCAGTCAAGCAGGAGGGCATCGTGTTTTGTGTGTCTTGTGCAATTTTGGAGAGAAAGGATTGAAAACACCGGAATGCTGCTGCTCCCAAGAGGTGAGCTGATGCTCAGAGCCACATCCTGAGAGTGAAGCACTGCCAGCCTGACACAATGACATCTGTTTGGGCTCAGTACCCTCTGGTCTCAAAGGACAGTAAGGGAGACAAAGTAGGATATTTCTCCAGCAAACCAAATTTTATGTTATATTATTCTGGTATGCTCTTTGCCACATCCCAGAGCACTGGTAAGTGATTTGGTTGATGGGCATGTAGGAAAAAACTACAAACCACGAAACACCTGAAGATTCTTTTAAAAGGCTGGTTTAGTTAGAAAAAGGGAAATCTTGCTTCATGTTCTGAGAAATTAAAAATATGGAAAGCTTTCTGGAAAACTACCAATACTGACATTCCTAGAGATGTCTCTTCTAGGGTTCACTGAGATTCGTGTTTCTTTGAACACATGTGATACTCTGTGACAAATCAGTAAATACTCAAGAGCAATCTACATAGTTTCTCAATAAGCAATTTTTATATTGGCCTGGAATATATTTCTATTTTCTTTCCTCCATTTTGTGCTCCACTTAGAATCTTCTTTCCCATTTCAAAGTTCAGGAAAAAATTAATGTTAAATCTGTAGCATTACAGCAAAAGGCTTTTAGGCTTATGTAGGTGATGTGGTCGTGGTCATGTAGCTTGATAAAATAAACATAAACAAGCATTTTAAGACGCTTTTGAACTTCTTGCTTGCTCAGCACTATATAATAGTTTACTCTGTTGCTTCAAATAAATCACATTAAAAAAAAAAAAAAAGCCCTTATATTCCTGTACACCTCATCTTTCCTTTAAGAACAAGGAAGATACAATCTGGCATGTTCCTTGGGTAAAATATGAAAGTAAACAATCCCACACAAACTCACTCCATATCTTGGCAGAAAATTTTCTGAATAGAAAACTGAAAATAGCAATGAAAGGCGTTTTAATGAATGAATGCCATGTAGCATTCTTATTCCAATGTTTTCTCTTCCTTGGGGGTTTCCATGCACACTCACCTTTTCACCCACACCTCCAACAGAGCCGACTGAGCCTGGGGGACCTTGAGGACCCTACAGTGATAAAAGATTTTTGTTATCCAAAATATTGTTATCCAAAATGGGGTGCTTGTTACTCAATTAGCAAGACAAAAAACAGATTGATTCTTACATCCGCTCCATTAGGACCCTGGGGACCTCTGGGACCTGGTGGGCCAGGTGGACCCTGTATCAAAGAGACAGAATCATAGAACAGATATAATATAGTTACAATCAGAAAGAATTTCTAACCAATGAAAAATAATATACTCAATCTGTCGAGGGCTTTTGATCTTCACCATGCAGCAGGAACAGCAGGGCCAGATTGCTGCCTGCTGGATGAGTTCAAAGGTGACAGGAGACCCAGGCTGTGCCACACAGTAGCTGATGTGACCTGATGCTTAGGACCCCTGAGGATTGGTTCTTTCCCTGCAGGTTCCCTGCATGCCCATCCCACTGACAGAGACCTGGACCAGCTCAAGTGTCTGACAGCCCTGGGGCAGAACTGCACCATGGTGCCTACAGATGGGCACCAGTGAAGATCCAGACTTGGCACAAGGTGCTGGAGGCAAATGTATAGAGAGCTTGCATTAGCAGTCAGGAACAGCCCACAAGGCATTCTGTCAGCAGGAGAAACAGCTGGAAAATGCATCACCCAGGGAAAGTAAACAGAGGCAAGCAGTGTTTACCATCGACTGGCCTGCATACCTGAAGCTGTATGTTAATAACAACTGCCTGAACTTCAGGAAGGCAGCTCCAGATTCTGGTGCAGTGGTATCTACTTTTTCCTCCTTCTTTTCTGAACCTGATTGTCAATGGACACAGAGCATCTGCTTTGCTATCTATTTTTCAGTATTTTCTCATGCTACATAAATCTCAGTATTAGTGATGATGGGATAGATGTGGGAAAGCAAAGAAAATCCTAGAGAGAGTTTATGTTGCACAAAATGTTTCATACTCAGTCACCAAATTCAGGAATATCTTATCAAATGGTGAGCTATGCAGAAAAGACAATAATATATGGAGAATATTTATGTCCTTCAGAGTGACCAGTGGGGAAGAAGTCTTACCATTGGGCCCACATCTCCATTTTCACCTTTTTCACCTGGTGGGCCAGGCAGACCCTAAAAAACACAGGAAGAATACTATAAGTAGGGTCCATGGAATGATTAGTTATAAATCAATATGAAACAATGTAAATCAGATCTACACATCAAACTTGTGAACTTGGGAGGGGGCAGGATGGTGGAACAAGAAGAAAAAGATCTATTTGTATTAAAATGGAAAGAAAGGGAAGGGAGCTTCTCATATTACAGTAAGTGTATAGGTAGTCCTAAGATGCTTAAACTAGGTGACACAATAAATTTTGGGGAAAAAAAACCCCAAAAAATGCACACAGAAATGAAACACTGGGTGATTTTAAATACACTGCCAGGATTATCCAGAGTTCAGGTGGGAGTCTGGATAATTTATGCTCTGATATATATATATATATATACACATATATATATATTCCTGCTGCATTAAATCTGTTGTTTCTGCATGATCCCATCAATATGGGATCTTTCAGTTCTAATTAACTGATGGTATTTATTTAATAGAAGACAGTAGTCATTCAGTTTCTGACAGAAAACAGTGCTCTTGTGCTTTTCCTGTTACATCTTGTTTTACAGATATAAGGTAAAATAATAAAGGAATTTACCTGTAAGCCAATCGGGCCTGGGGGTCCAGGGAAGCCTCGAGGACCTTCATCACCTTTTTGCCCAAACATCCCTTGCTGACCTCTTGGGCCTGGCTCTCCATCACCTCCCTGTTGGGAAACAATGAAGAGCAAAACTATCACAGCTCTGATAACAACAGGAAAAGCTCCATGGAAATGACTGGGAAACAGCTACAAAAGGGCTCAGAATCACACCAAGTGTCTTTACAAGTGCATGTTCATCATCTTGGCTGGATGAAATCTGTTGCACAAACAGAATACCAGCATGTGCTCTGATTTAATATAGGTCAATTAGGGCTGCATTTCTCACAGAAATTTTCCCTGAATTCCCCCTCTCTGTCAAATCTGCATAAACATTCTAGCTGTTGAATACCTATGTAAATATGAGTAGCACAGGGTTCTACCAATGCTAAGGGTAAAAGAATTCAGAGCCTTTTAAATAAAAATAAGAATTAATTCACGTGGTATCAAGTGGATTTTAAAAAGAGACACTCTTTTAACTGCATCTATACTGAGCTGCCAAACACACCACCAAACAAGTTCACTGAAAGGATGCCCCCATTCACTATTTACAGGATTTAATTTTTTAATAATTTTGTCAAATTTTTGCCCTGCTGTAAATCTGCCATTCAGTAACACCCAGGCAGGCTTGTTTACAATAAAGAGCTGTATGTAAGTGGGCAGGGACAGAACTGTAAGTGGTGTTTTGAAATATATTCCTGAGTAAGAAGCAAACAGTTCAAAGAAGTCAGGATCAGCTGGGTTATGCAAGGTTGGGGTTGGCTCTGAAGGAGCTACTCACAGCTATCCCTGGGGCTCCAACAGGACCCTGCAGACCTGGTGGACCCGGAGGACCCTGCAACAAACACATATCCAAAAGGACAAGTTAGTGATTGTGGCATCTGCAGTGAGATTAAAAGCAAATACAGACATGAGAGAAAACACAACTTGCACAACCACAATCTATTCAGCATTGCCATGTTTCTCAATAGAGGATGTAGCATCATTCAAAAGTCCTTTCCATTCAGTACAAGCTATTTATCTCTAAATAACTCAGATTTTCACATCTATAATAGACAATGTTGCCATTTGTTAGAAGCTCATTTTAATGTTTCTGAATAAAGTTCCATGCAAACATGAATCAAAATGATTTTTTTTCACAATTAAAAATATAAAAACTTTCAATGAGATTTATTAAAAATATCTCTCAAACTTTAAAGCATCATCTAAAAATCTAATTCAAATGCTTATCATTTGGAGTAGATTTTTGAAACTGCTAATTAGTTTTGCAATGGCACAAAGTTTATGTTGACCTCTAAGAGACATGAAAAAGTGCAAGTTCTTGCTGAGCGCTGGGAATCATATTCTCTTTGATATTTAGTCTCTTTTCAACAGAATGACCAAAAACCCCAGTCTCTGAGAGGAATGTCTTTTTTTCATTCTTCCTGCAGAATAATAACTAAATTATATTGCACGTAATTAGAAGTCAGTCATGCAGATGTGATATAATGAAGCTATCAGAGTACAGGAATGCAAGATATTACTTAATGATGACGTGTAAATAATGGAGTAGTTTGAATCTTGTTTTTGCAGTGCTAGAGCAAGTAGACTGAGAAAGAGTTGTGCTAAGATGGCACAAAACTCAACACCTGGCCTTGGCTAATTCTAGCCTATTTCAGATGCCAAGTTGCTTGCAACTTCTAGGCTTCAAATTCTGGTTTAGAGGAGAATAATGCTGGGATTTATTGACTTTTCTAGGGTGAAAATTAGATGGTGCCCTTTATAAGGGGAATTAAAGAAAGGGACTTCTTTAGTCTTGCAGTCTATTTCTTTCTCTGGGTTTTATATATATTTTGGACCATTTTATTTTCTAGGGAGTATGAAGCATCAAGCTCTATTTCTTCTCTTTTACAGTTTTTTTTTTTTTTTGTTTGTCCCGTAACTGATGGCAAATAAATTTTCTAGCCTCTGTGGTGACATATTTAAATGAAAGGACTCTGAGGAACGCTCCAGCTGACTGGGAAGTGTTACCATGAGAAAGAGATTTGGCATGCATGGATTTTTCTACACTCTTCGAGATGCTTCAATGTGCTCCTCTCTTTTATAGGCTCTGGAAAGAGACCTACACATTTTTAAACTCATTTTAAAACCCATTTTGATATAAAGCACTGTTGGAACATACTCTGCAATTGATTAATGAGGAGTTTTTTGGACACATGGCCAGATTCTTTTTTGCCATTGCTCTGGAGGGCAAATGGAGAAAGACTGATCAGTATAATGAGAGAATCCTCAGTTAATAAAGGCAGCTGTGATAACTGTGGAGGTTTTGAAGTTCAAGAGAGGACAGCACAACAACAAAATTGTGCTGTCTTAACTAGAATATGCTAACATAGTTAGGCACTGTATTCTCAAACCCACAAAAATAAATCTTTGTTAGTTTCAATGGGGAATTGAAGATTTTTCCAGCTCTTCTTAAACAGGAAAGAGGAATCAGTTCTTTGATCAGGATCCTTGCTGTGATCAGGCTCTAAATGCCCACCAAGGCCTTTTGTGGGTGGTTTGGCATTGTAAATATCTGTTCTGTATGTCCTGTGATTTCAGAACTGGGTACTTCCTCATCAGAACCTTTCAGAGGCGACCAACAAGCCCTTTCTCCCTGTCCCAACAGGTATCTGTCAGCATGTTGAAAGGAAAGCAATTTTAAAATAAACACGTTCTGAAATTGTCAGGGTTGAATGACCGCAGCTGAGGGCAAATAGATTCAAGAATGTGACTTCAACCAGAGGTCCATTCACTTCAACTAAGGCCTCAACACTGAATCCTGCATTTCAAGAAAATGTGTAATATTCTCAAATGCATTAAACCTTGAGACTGGGAGTCCAGGATACATTCTCAAGTGATAATGCTGCAGATATTTTATTTGTAAAGCAGGTTTGCTGGAATAGGCCCAAATACATCAGCACTCGCTATGGGAACTGTGGTCACAGTCTAATGCTCAGCATAACTAGCATTATCTGAAACAGAAGAGTGCAGCTTGTGTTTTTTCCCTGAATTTCTCTGATGCAAAGCATTTCTAATGAAGAGGCATGGCAAAGGGGAAAACAGGATATGCCTGTGACCACATGCAGAGCCTGAAGTGGAACTGGATCAGAGGTTGGAACTAGCTGATCCTAAAGTTCATTTCCAGCCCAAGTCATTCTGTGATTCTGTAATTCTATGACCTGTGATTTGCTTGAGTATGTACATATCCTCCCATAAACATCATCTGGTAATATGTAAGCCATAAATTTGGTGTAATTTTTTTAAGTAATATACTGTTCTGTAACTTGTTAATCTCAAAAATCACACTGTTTTCAAGATAAATATACTTAGCCATGAATACCCCTGTGCTGAGTTTGGAGCTTTGCTAACTGAATAGTGTTGAAATATAATAATAAAAGGGATCTTTCTGCCATTACTTCTTAATTTTTTCTTAAGGAAAAGTATTCAAGTAAAGTACCAGTTTATCTTGAAATTGAACAGAAGTGAAAACATACCATTTTGAATTTTTACGAAAGAAACCACAATCAAATGGAAATAAATAAATGCTAGTTTTATTCTTTCTAGCTTCAAATTTCACAGTGAAAAAAGCTTAATTTTATATGTCTGGTCTAAATAAAAAAAAAGAAGTGCTTGAACTTTAGAATTAATTTTTGAAGATAGAAAAATGTCAAATCAAAACAGTAGAAACCTGATTAGTCCTAGGTTCACTAATAGGCTTAATGATAATATATGAAAACTTGTATAAGCCATTTCATCTGCCATCAGTTTATTGTGCTCCCCAGGAATTAGATATCCTTTACAAATTTTAAAACTACATTAGTAGATTCCTCTGCTGAGTCTCCATAGTTTTCTTCCTCATGGCTAAGAAGCCAAAGCTGGGTATGTTCACACAGTGCAGTCAGTGAAGTTCAACACAGTAAGAGAATGTATGGGAATTCTTGGTCTCTCCAGTTCCAATGCAGAATGGAGGAATTTCAATGATACAGGAAAGGTGCTTAAGAATGTAGTTTATATTTTTTAATGATTCTATAAGCTCTAGTTATATGAACAATAATAAATACATACCTGGATCTGTAAGTCCAAACCTCTAGTATTGCATTAAAAGAGCATTATTTTGAAGGAAAATTTTATGAGTGTGTCTTTTTTCTGCTCATTTATGTAGCAAAACTGCCTGCATACTTCATGCATGAATACCTTTTATTTATAAAGAATAGATGTAATGCACAAAGGATTTTGCTACTCACATTTTCTCCTTTGTCACCTTTACTACCTTTCTGACCTGGTTCACCAATTTCACCCTGTAATTGAAAGTTAAAAGTTAAACTTCTTTAAAATGTTCTCCTTCACACTTAGCTGAAGTCAGTATTACAGTATCTCTAAATGATCCCTTTGATATGATTATTCTATGTTTTAAGCTTCTGCTTCAAGTGAAAGCCTAAAGGGAGCAATTCTGCAGTGATCAATAATATGTCATATTAATCCAGATATTGATTGCTGAATTGAAAAGGGCAATGAGATCTGGCTTTGAAGTATAATGCAACTGAGCTCTAAATAATGGAAATTGCATTGCTCATGTCACCTTCAATATGAACTTATAATGAAAGTACCCTGATTTACAGACTCATGTAACTGTTTATGACTGAACTACTGCTTGTGTACAGTATTTCAAAACTTCACAATTATTCAAATCTCCAAGAAACCACATTAGAAAAGAATGTTTTCTTTATACAATAATAAAATACAATTAAATTAAATCACAGAAAATACTCTCTGTGGGATAAATAACACTCATGAATCACAAACATGAATGTTGAAATCTTTACCTTTACCCCATGCTAACTAACAGAAGAGTGCTGGGTCAAGCAACCATACCAGATGATCCTGAAAGGTATCATATTTTAAATTCTGCCAGAGGTCAACAGAATATCTCTGCTGTGAACATAATTATTTTGACACCCTCAATCTACCAGCACAACCTCTGGTGGTTCTGAATCCCTGTATATTACTGAAGACATTTCATTTTATTAATTCAGAAAACCAAGTTTCTAAAATACGCAAAGAATCAATTTTGTCATATTTTGCCTTATTTTGCCACACTTTCATCCTTGTTTCTTTGCCAGGATAGATGTTATTCTACTAGCTCTTTAACAAAAATCACAGGGTCCCATGGCATTTGTCCCTCAGACATTTGGTTATAGAAGAGGTTTTTAGGGATTTTTTGCAGCAGACAGAGGGAATTTGGGGGAGGCAGGGATACGATTTATTGTCTTGTCATCCTATTTATTGTGAGGAAAGCTACAGAGAACTGTACTGACAGATCTCCCAGATGCACTAATAAAAATTATAATGATTCACCTTGTCACCATCTTCTCCAGGAGAACCACTAGGACCAGCAGGACCAGGAAGTCCTACAGGACCCTGTATTCCATCACGTCCAGCTGGACCTTGGGGACCTTTTTCACCCTGGTTTTGAAGAAAATGAAGTGATCCACATTATCACAGGAGAGTAATGAATACTTCAGTACAGGGAGTCCCAATACCAATACAAAATTAAAACACACACCCCCCTCCAAAAAAAACCCAACAAAACAGAAAACACCACGACAGAAAGAAAACTGTCATGGAAGACGATATATAAGAGAATTATATGAAATAATAATGGAAGCTGATGACAAATATACTTGTACTCTAATGCAGAGTGGCTGGGTACAAAGTTTTATTGAAAGACTGATCCACTACCTGCTGTGATAATAACAGGTTAAACCCTTCCTGGTCTTAGAGAGCACAGTGAGAAATGTTTTACTATGTACATATTTGTAAATCTAAAATGAGTAGTTTGGGTATTCTGAGAATACATATAGAACAGAGTGGGAGCAAGTAGCATTTTGGAATGACAAGTGTGTGCAGGGCTAGTTTCATGGGACTGTGGTTACTCACAGGAGCACCCTTCTCTCCGGCAGGGCCTGGGGGTCCCTGGGGGCCGGGCCGGCCCGGCAGCCCAATGGGGCCAGCGGTGCCCGCGGCTCCGCGCTCTCCCGGCGAGCCCTGGAAAAGACAGAGGATAAAGGAATAAAAGGATAAAGGAATTCTGAGAGCCCTGGGAATGCTGGCAGTTTTCATGAGGTAAGTCATCAGAGAAGCTGCTCAGCAGTGCGAGTTCAGCTGGTTGAAGGTTACGCATCCATCATGCGCGCAAGTAAAGAAAAAAGGCTGGAAGGGTTGGAAGTATGAACCTGAAGTTCATACTCAATACAGTTCATACAACACTAATTTTTTTTTTTTTTTGTAAATACCACTTCCTGTATTTGTTCATCATAATGAGAATGTCTTTAAAACCACCTCTTTTCAAGAACTTACTTCCCTCTAAGTTTTCAAAATATATTAACATACTGCTTTGATGAAAGCATATTCACCATATTGAAATACAGAACAAAGCCACACCAAAACCAAAATTTTTAGTAAAGTTTTGTGCTGTTCATTGCTGTGATGATCACATTTCTGCATTTCAGTGCACCGCTGTAAAAGTCCATTCAAGTATAGTGACTAATTTAGTGTGCTCTACAGAGGAGGTTTTTTATGTACAGGCATCTTTAGATAAGCATGGAAAAAGTTAAAAATGTAATATTAAAAATCAAGGGTGAAACAACAGACACTATGTATTGAAAACCACTAAAACTGCATCTTTGTTTCTGTCTTTTAAATAATTTACAATTTTTGCATTAAGAGAGTACTGTTAAATGTTTGTTTGCTGTACAAAAATATTTCCCAAATTTTCAGCTTTGCACCTTCAAGATAGTTTGCAACACTTCAAATGATTAGTAATTTCACTTCTTCAACTGATAGCAGGATGATGCATCACAGAACAGAAAAGTAATAGAAAATAAAAATAAAAATAGTAAATATAATAAAAGTAAAACCCTGAGACTCTAAATAGCATATTTTTTCATGTTTAAGCAACATCAAATTTGCTGTCTTGTAGATATTGGAATTTTATGATGCTTTCAGCTATGAGGACCCTATTATTTTTTTTGCTTTATTCATGACATACTTGTCCTGGACTGACCTCATTAGCATAAATGGTACTAATTTCATAATGAGGTGCTTTTCCCTCCACATAAATGTGACAGAAAAGAGTGCTGAATGGTTTCTTAAAGTATTTTAGCAAGTTATTTCAGTAAGAACTAAATTTGCATGAGTGTTCAAAGTATTGTATGAAAACCATAGATGACTTGATCCTTCCAGGTGTTAGGGGGTTTTTTAAGTCTGGGTGGCTGCCTAAGTTTCTGTCCTATTTCTGTTATTTTAGTTCCTAAGGCTTCAGTGAATTCAACAAGAAAAAGTCACTACCCTACAGCCATACTACCGTGGTCTCTGATCTTGTCAGCTCTCATAAGCTGAACAATTTTAGGTCATCTCATCAGGAGGATGTAAGAATAGAGAGGAAAAAACCCGAATAACTCATAGATCTTTCCTGTGTCAGACAGCAGACACTAACAGTGGCCATAATTTCCAGTAGCTCTTTTTAATCAGCCAGATTTTCACATTTATCTTTGCATTTCACATGAGTTATGAAGATGGACTACACATTCTGTTTTCAAGGAACCACTTCTTTCTCTGTGAGAATGGCCTCTGAGTACAGCAGAAGATACTAAATTATAGTCCCAACTCAGAAAAGCATTTCAAGCAGCTTCTTAAGTCTGTTCTCTCTTTCTGTGTTTCATTTTTTTCTGGTCACTCTGTCCCACTACAAAACAATCTCCTTATGTTATGAAACCACTTGTTAACCTTTGGTCTTGCAGTACTCACATCATGGAATCTTTTTATTAATTTGCTTTGTTGGGTTTTTTTAAACTCTTCTACAGAATGGAAGCTCATGTTTTGTCTTGTATTGCTGCCATACAGACTGCAAACTCATTAGCAACCTTGCTTTTCTCTCACTTCCTGTGAGGAGATATGTAATGACAGCTATTGTATACATTGCATAGTAGTAGCAATACTTTTTACTGATGGCTAACAAAATGCTCAACAAGTGAAGGTCCCCATGACTGTAAAATGTTGTCAGATAGATGAAGATAGCTCTAGATAGTTCAGTACTGATAATTGGGTAGCCTACAGCTGGCTTATTCTGAGTCTAATTTGAGCATCCTATTCCTAAATGAGCAAATGAAAAATGACTGCTTGACATTCCAAAGAGCTTTCTCTCATCAGCATTCAGCATTCCACACGGTAGTAGGAGAAGGGAAGAAAACAAACAGAAGCAACAAAGAGAGCAGATAAAACAGAATTGTTAAAAAAACTCAGCCCCCCACATAACAAAAAACCAACCACAACGCCCTCCCAAAAAAACCCCACAACCATGAAAATACCTCCCTCAGTCCTGCAGAACCCCCTCTTGCTCTGACGTGCATTCATGCATCCTTTCTTTTGTCCAAATCCCTCTAAACAGAGTAATTGGCATATGCACAGTATTTGGAGCAGTCATTTGTTTGGTATGCTTGCAGTTGTATGCAGCAGCCAAACAAAGCTTATAATTGACTATATATGCTAGTTAGAAACAATTGGTATTGGCAGGAAATCACAGGAAAGTCAGCCAGTGGCATGGATTCTCTTCCTATTATAGATGGCAAATGAAGACTCCGCTACAATTACACTTCTGTGTGTACCCGCTGTTGGCTAAAAATAGATGGGAAAATATTTTCAGAGTATTTGAAGCTCATGGTCTGCTGTGAGCTTCTGTGAAGAAAAGCAAGCAGTTGTGGCTTAATTCTGGTGCTTGATGGTGCACTGAAACTCAGTATTAAGGACACCTACACACTTGTATTTCACTGAATACCGTTTTGAGATAACAAGTTAGTAATTAAAGATGAAACAGATGAAAATCCTACTGAGGACTCTTGGAATACTTTAAGGGCAACTTGGTCCTTTTTATACCTGAAGTGGCCTGCTTACAATACAATAAGCTCAAAATAAATTTTAAAAAATTAAAAAATTTTGCGCTTCAAACTCTCTTTCAACTCCTGCTACCACTACATCTATTTCTTAAAGACTGCAAAAACTATATGCAAAAAATCCTCAGCCTCCTACGGGCTTCTTTCTATGACTATTTACCTCAGCAGGAATGGTGTCCCCAACAGGAACAGGTTAGTGAACTGAAGTCCTTGGTACTGTGCTCCCAATACCCATACTCTGTGTGTTCCTGGACTATAATTAATGATGATTTCAGTCTGGCACTGAACTCCCATTAGCTGGGGAGCATTAATAGTGTTCCTGGATTTTCTCTACCAATTTAGTTTCACATGAAAGGAATACTATTCATGAGCTCTGAGAGAGCTCCATGATTTGAACCAAAGGATGGTAAATGGGGATAATTGAGACATCCTCCTCAAAAAAGCTCTGATGTTTTCAACTAAAACACTAACTTATACACATTCTATAAGAATTAGAAAAACATGGATCATCTGAATTTCAATTCAAACATATGTATTTCAGAATACAGACAACTATCACTAAATAAGGTGCGTACTTTTGCCTCCCACCTTGTGTGATATGTCTTTCTGAGGACCATGGCAGGAGTGGCACAGCTCCAGTGTGGACAATGCTGGCTGGCAAAGGGGGCTGTGTCACACATCAGCTTTGCTGGCTGCTGTGTATGCTCAGAAGGGCTCTGGGTCACTGCACCTGAACCATCTGCTTGAGAGGTCAGAGCCTTAGGGGCTCCTTCAACAAAAAATCAAGACAGGACCTTTAGATTGAAGAGACTGTTCTGGTCTATGCTTTCTTGACTTTGACTAATCCTTTCATTTAACATTTCAGGTTCTTCAGATGGGTAAGATGATATCCCTTTTGACTCTCCCTGCTAGATTCCATTCCATTCCATTCTGTTCCATTCCATTCCATTCCATTCCATTCCATTCCATTCCATTCCATTCCATTCTTTGTTTTGGTGCCTTTTGGAAACATATATATACTGCACTGCGTTAAGAACTGTAAATCCAAGTTTTTGGCACTGAGAATTCAATAATTCATTTTAAGAATTCAAGTCCTATGTATTACTTGTACTGTACTATGTGTGGATTTTTGTCTTCGTTTAATGCATTCTAATCTGAATATGAATTGTGAGGACAAAAGAGAGCTTTGTTGGAGCACATAGAAATTCAACTCCTCCATTACTTTTTTTTTTTCCCTAACATGAATAGCTGTGATGATTGATTCTTTTCTTTTTTAACCTCAATTGCACTGTATGAAAGAAATAAGTTGACAAGATGACTATCACAAATCTACACAATTCACATTTGGGAATAACTCTAGCATGTTTTGAATGCCAGTGCATCCTTGTAGAACTTCTTTGCATAAAGCATGACAACAGAGAATAGGTAACTTGAAGCATACTCTACTATTGAGCTTAAAATGCCGAGAAGAAAAATTCTGACATGATTTTACATAGTTGTACAAAGGGAACACAGGAATACTGGGTTTGCATGGCAAGGGTTTGCTAGCAGGGGACTACAGGGCTGGCTTCTGAGAGAAGATGCCACTTTCCCCCATGTCCAGTGGAGCTCACACCACCAGCTCCAAGCGGGACCGATGGGCTGGCAGAACATCTTGGATAATGTATTTAAGAAGTGGGGGAAAAATGCACAGCAGACGGGGAGCAGAGATCCTCCCACAGCCCATGGAGCACCCCACAATGGAGCAGGTGGATCCCAAAGGAGACGGTGCCCCATGGAGAGCCTGCAATGGCTTAGGATGTGGGCAGGACCTGTGGCCCTGTGGAGGGAGGAGCCCACACTGGAGCAGGTTTGCTGGCAGGACTTGTGACCCCTTGGGGGACCAACACTGGAGCAGCCAGCTCCCGAAAGGACTGCACCCTGCGGGGGACCTGGGCTGGAGCAGTTCATGAGGGACTGGGAAGGACTCACATTGGACAAGTCCATGGAGGACTGCCTCACAGCCAAGGGACCCCACAGTGGAGCAGGGCAAGAGTGTGAGGAGTCCTCCCCATGTGGAGGAAGGATGTGGTGGAAGAAGTGTGATGAACTGAGGGCCATTTCCCATCCTCCTGCTCTGCTTAGGGGCAGGATAAAACAAAAATCAGGAGCCAACCTCAGCCTGGGAAGAAGGGAGGGTGGGGAGAAGGTGTTTTCAGACTTTGGTTTTGATTCTCCTTATCCATCCTACTCTGATTTGATAGAAAATAAACTCATTTTCCCAGTCTGTTTTGCCCATGAATGTAACTGGTGGCTGATCTTCCTGTCCTTATCTTGACTCACAAGCCTTTCAGTGTATCTTGTGCTCTCCTGTCCAGCTGAGGAGGGCAGGGATAGTGCAGTTTGGTGGGCACCTGGCATCCAGCCAAGGCAAGCCCTCCACAACAGCATGAGTCACTATCCATGGAATTTTCCACTGTGGAAAACTTCTCTCATCTCAAAACCAGTTTGACATAAGTGACAAGTATCGAGAAGCAAGTAAATGTTGTAACTAAATGTAGTGGCAGAAGGCTTCAGATATTCTCTACCTCCAAAATTCAGGCATGTTTATTAGTATGGATACTTAGTAGAAGTCTGATCTGTCTGCTGTTTTACAGACTGTGTAATGAAAACATCCCAGCATCTAAAGAAGAAAAAAGGTTATTAGGTAATATTGTGTGTATTTTCATAGAATTATTATGTTTACTTACCATTGGGCCAGGTGGACCCTGTGGGCCTTCTCCTCCTTTCAGACCAGCTGGACCCTAAAAAATGGAAAGGAAAAAAAAAGCTTGTCTACTAAACTGGAAAGTTCAAGAGTAATTTTGCAAGACATATAATAGAAAAAATGTAAAGATACAAAGAAAGAAACTTGAATAATTTCCTTACTTCTTATTTAGCCAATTATATTTTTGTCTGTTCTCTTACTGTATTTAATTTAAGCACAGTAGAAGGCTTAATAAATAAAGGAGTTAATACATTGTTTATTTTATTTAGAAATATCATGGCAATTGCTCTAGTACTTATATCATACCTGAGCACCTGGAAGGCCTCTCTCTCCAGGGAAACCACGAAGACCTGCTGGTCCATCTTTCCCAGGAATGCCTTGAGGGCCTGGATCACCCTGGGAAACATATTACATTTTGATTAAAAAACATGTTTAAAAATTAGGTGTACATTGAGCAATGAAAATTCACTACCAGATCCTAGTTATAGTAACGAAAACAAAAATTGTGCCCCCAGCTATTCACCCACTAATTCTTTTATCAGTACAATAGTCTGTGGTTAAATTTATAATGAACTTTGACAAAATACAGTACCAGTTATGGAATATAAATAGTGAAAAACACAACAAGCTGTAAAAATATGTTTAAAGATATATCCAGTAAAAATTTTTGATACCCAATTATAACAAAAAATTGAATAGAATTACATAGTAACTAGATAAGTAATATTTTTCTTGTTCCCCAATGGCAGCCAAAAATTAAGCAAGGAGTTAAATTTATTCAGTGAAATTCTACCTTTTATTCACTACTACACATCTGTCTTTAAATACCAATGTACAATCTTCTACCTTGGTGTGAAAATGTCATTACTAAGTATGACATATTGAATATGATTCGTATATTAAATGCATATTACATGCAAACAATTTTTTCTTTCGCTTTTATTACAAAAATATTAACTTTTGGCTCAAGAAAATTCTCATTATTTCAATGGAAGCAGACTCATATCTAAAATTGGAATCTTCCAGTCTTCCAAGTCCTTCTGGGTGAAACCTGCCAATCATGATTTTATGCTGTATGTTCTGATTTTAATCTGCATGTCTTTATGATGATTTGAAATGTCACACTGTCAGCAGTCTATCTGTCCCTTCCTGTTTGTTCCCCAAAGCCACATCATACCTTAGCACCTTCTTTTCCTGCAGCACCTGGGAGCCCTTGTTCACCTGGGGGACCAGGAGGACCTGGATGGCCTCTTTCACCAATTGGTCCAGTCTCACCAGTAGGACCCTAGGCACAAAAGTACAACTTCAGTCACCTGAAGTTATTTAATGTCTTGAGGGTGTGGGAGGAAGTGGAGAGGAGCAGATTCTCAATATCCAGCTGTTATGTTACCAAACAGTGCTGCCATTGGCTAGTGCACATTCCTCACCTTCCCTCCAGGCAAGGCTGACATACAAAATATCTTTGTCCTATAAAATAAATCTTGCATTGCATTTTGCCTGCAGACACGTCTGTGCAGCTTCCAAAGAGTGAAATCCTGACCTTGTTCCTTAAGCACTGAAGCTTTAAAGCACAGCATGTATGGGAGAAGGTTATAAAAAGGACACAGGAGAGAAATCCATGTGCTATTCTTGTCTTGAAACAGTTATATACTGGTGCTTTTCTGAATAACAGGAATTGTAAGGCAGGAGAGTTGAAAGATGTCTCTTTAGATTCCCTAGCAGAAAAGTTCCACTGAGGGAATTAGCTAAATAAGCTCTAAATGCTTGATTAAGTTGTAAATTAATAAGGTTAAATCAAATGAAATTTTGATAACTTATCTCTCCACAATCTAAAAGTTACTGAATTTTTTTCTCTGGCAAGAAATTCACACGTAGCATTGTTCTTTGTAAAATGGTAGAGAAATGTGCATCTTTGACTTCTGTAAACCACCGATTTCATAATCACATAAAAAACCCCTGAAACAAAAACAAACCTACAAAAAGCCCAAATCAAAACATAAAACAAAATGGAAACGTAACCCAAATATTTTCTTTTTTTTTGGTGGAATCACTGATGATTACTAAGTATAGCTTCTGATATTGTTATGCAACTTCTGTTACAAAAGTTACTATAACAATGGATATGGTCCTTTTAACACAGCAAAAGCGACTGCCTTATCCATAATATAACCATTAAATGGTCTCATGAAGTCAGCTATGAAATTAAATTATGTACCTGAGGGCCAACAACACCACCAGGACCAGGAGGACCAGTTTTTCCTTGAAAACCCTGTGAAAAAAATGACAGAATATTACATTACCCTTTACAAGATATAAAAGAGCAAAATTCATATCTGTGCTGAAGAGGTGAATGAGAAATTCCATGTCACACATTCCTTCTCTTTGGAAAATTAAAAAGAGAAATCTTTTTTGTCTGTGTATGCCTAGATATGAAATGCTGATTAATCTCTCTTCCATCTCTCAGTTCCCATCTCTCTGAGGTGGTACAGCAGTAAAAATTTCCACCAGTTTTACAAATCTCTCTAGAAGAACTTGATTAGATGAGTTTGAATGCATAAGTGATGCAGCTAAAAGACAGCTGAAAATACATTTTTACATATGTATATTATGAATCATAAAGCCTGACATAAAAATGCTTTTTAAAGAAAGACACAGATGGACTATTAAGTTGGAAGGGCATTAAAATGGAGGTGAGACAAAAAGAAAATGAAAAGAAAGGTGAAGGTTATATAGAAATAGTAAAAAAGACAATGTGAGTGCCAATGAGAAATCAATGTTATGCCAAAACCAGAATAGAATATAAATATTTTTGAGACAATTTTTTAGAGCATGGAAATTTTACATATTTTAGTTTTCTAATCAGTGGTCCAGAATTTCAGGCCAAAATTAGTCAATAATCTGAATGAGAATGTCACTTTTTAATGGCACTGTTTAATGCATCTTTGCATTATGCTAAATTATTTATTTCAAATATTGGAAGAGTGTTAGACAGTGCATTCCTGCTGGGTGACATGAGGGTCCTACACTATATTGCCTGCCAAACAGCCTGTGTCTGCCTCCTGCTCTGCTCACCTGTGTAAAAACAAAGGGGTCACCTGGCCCCAATTTTTTCAAATATTGGGCCCTACTCAGCTTTCCTCTGGGCAGTCTGACTGATAGTTGCCCTATTCCATGAGTTCCTGTTTGAGCTTTTCTGTCTCAATCTGATTCTGTTCCAGCTGCCAGCCAGATGTTACCAGGGTTCAGGTTGGCCCATAACTCAGGCACTCCCTCAGACCTCTGAAATGATCTGGATTAGAAAAAAAAAAAAAAAAAAAAAACAAAAAAAAGACAAAAGTACCCCTTTGTTCTAATGACAGAAAACCAGAACTGCTCCAGATGAAATCATTCCCATGTCCCTTCCTTTATATAATCAAAGCTTTATCTGTATTTGCTTCTAGGCTACTCAAGAATTTTATTAGTATAACCATACTAAACCCAAAGTGATACAAAATTAGAGAACCATAGCACTGAGTGAATCTGAGTGACCTGGTTCAAGTTTCACACGGTAGCAGTGTCCATAGCTTCATTGTATTTTGAATATTTTGCTACAAGTTGCATCACATAATCAGAATAGCTGAGGTTGGAAGGGACCTCTGGAGTCATATTTTGTCCAACTGCTCTGCTGAAGCTGGGCTGCTGAGAGCTGGGTGCTCAGGAATGTGTCCACATGGCTTTTGGATACCTCAGATGGAGACTGCAGCCTCTCTGGGGACTCTGGGACAGTGCTTGGTCACCCTCACAAGGAGAAACACTTCCTGATGCTCAGATAGAACCTCCTGTGTTTCAGTTTATTCCCAGTGCCTCTTGTCACTGGGCACCATGGAAAAGTGCCTGGCTCCATCTTTTTTGCAGCTCCCTTCAGGTATTTCTGTACTTGGGTAAGGCCTGAGCCTTCTCTAGGCTGAGCAGTCCTGGCTCCATCAGCCTTTACTCACAGCAGAGATGCTACAGTCCCTTAATCATCCTAGTGGCCCTTTCCTGGCCACTCTCCAGGAGCTCTCTCTTGTCCTGAGGAGCCCAAAGCCGGACACTGCTCCTGGCCTCAGCAGGGCTGGGCAGAAGGAAAAGATCCCCCTGCTGCAGCACAGAATGCTCTCTGCTTTCCTTGCTGTACTGGCATGTTAATGGCTCATGTTCAAAGCACTAAAGCTAAAGGGAAAATTGTGCCTTTCCAACAGCAGACTAAAGAACAAGGTTGAGCTTCCTGCATTGTAAACAATGTAAACAATTGATCCTTATGGTACACAACAGTTTTTGCAGCATTGCAAAGGAAAAGAACAAAGGAGTCAATAATGTTTCATACACAAAAAAGCCACTATCATTGCAAAGCATTACAGTGTGACAATGCTAGAATACTAGCAGAAGAAAGCAGAGATTTTCACAGGGATGAGTTACTCCAAGCTCTGTGCTCCTCCTTCCAGCCGTGGAAGTGACTCAGCAGTCACTAAGAGATTTCCAGTGAAGCTGGAGCCTAAAACACATTCTACATGCTGAGAAAATTTCTCAATAAATAAATTTATGGCTTTCTCTGGCTCTGAAAAATCCAAGTGAGATTTTTTATTTTATAATGAAATATGAGTAACATTCTGACACACAGAAAAAGTGTGTTTTTTAAAGGTAATTCAAAGTATTACATAGTATTTTTTTCATTTTGATGCCAGAATTTATTAATTATGATACTTAGATGAGTTACATAGTTTCAAAATTTTATTTTATTTTAATAGGTTCAATCATTCCTGATCCTACTTTCCAAAGGTCTTGGTTTTTCAGTTTTCTTGCTGTTTATCATCAATAAGACTTCTTTTCATGCTACTATTTTTGGTACATGGCATTCAGGGAGAAAACTACTGTATAGTAATTGCCTGAAAATCTTAATTTAAATAGAGATCTGGGCACTAATCTCTTTTACTTCTATTAAACATTTAAACTCATTCTGATATTGCTAACTAGACATAGCAAAGAATAACCTCACACTTGTATCATGGGAGTGAAATAAAGCTTTCTCATGCCCCATCTACAAGAAAAGTACAGTTATGTAACCTCCTGGTGCCAGCCTCTTTCCCTTTTCCCTGTTGTCTCTATTTCTTTGGATTTGATCACATAACCATGACCTTTAGAACAACACTAACACAGCAGGGTACATTTACTTACAGTCTCACCCCGCTGTCCTGGGTGCCCAGGCAAGCCATCTTTTCCAGGTGGACCCTGAAATGATAAAATAAATAAATTAAGCAATTTCTTAGCCATTCTCAAAAGGAGTGTGCAATTAGCTATCAGAATCTCTGCTCTCTGTTCATTTCTAGACTAGTCTTTGGTAACTTTTAACTGCTTCTTTGTTAGCTAACTAGGACTTTAATAATAACATTTCCCTTGTGTCCTTCCTATAGTGTCTTAACAATTGCTTGGAAAATGACTGTTGCCACATGCAAACGTGTTCAAAATAGATTTCTGCAAATTCAGAAATCATGGAAATTCCCTATACCTCCATTTTTCTTTGGTTAATGACTCAACAGAAATCTAAGTATTTCAGAAGTACATGATGACATTTCAGGTTTTGGAATTGGAAATAAAAGTAACAAATGCATGGGAGAAAAAAAATCACAGGTGCTTTGTTTCTTTCACGAGCAACACGTACCTGAGCAGAGGGACACTAGAAAAACACCAAGACTGGTTCAGGAGGCAGCTCAAATGTGCTATTACTTCTATATGTTCCTGCTACTAATGAATAACTCCTTCCTCTTCTTTTTCCCTGAGTGAATCAATCATTCTAAGAAAATATACAGTAGCAAAGGGTAGCCATGACATTTTATAAAAAATCCTTTGCTAGGATTTTTCCACTCCTGGGAAGCTGAGGAGCCTCAGGAGAGAAATGTAAACAATATAACTGTCTGCTGCTGTGGAATGCAACAGGTGCATCTTCCATTGGTGCATGTGGATTGTTTTCACCTGATGACCAATCACAGCCACCTGTGCCAAGGCTGTGAGCAGTCACAAGATTTTGTTATGCATTCTATTCTTGTTCTTTCTAGCTTTCTGATGAATCTTTTCTCTCTATTCTTTTAGCATAGTTTTAATGTAATATTTTAATATAATATATATCATAATATAATAAACCAGCTTTCTGAAACATGGAGTCAAGGCTCACGTCTCTACACATGGGATGTTCGTCACAGCAAAGCAGCATTTTGCCTAACTCAGTGTGTCACATGGTCTCTGGCAGGACATACCAGACTTGCAGTTTGGTGATTACTCTCAATGTCTTGAGCTGCACCAATGACTGTGTTAAATATGTGAGCCCAAACTCTTAAGGCTCAACAATAACATTTTTAATCTATACATTAACCATCTCTTACATAATTTTTCAACTATTTACTTCAGAGGCACTCTACAAAAACTACAATTCCCATTGTTGCACAAACTTAATAAAAGAGATACTTACTGGAGGTCCTTTTGGTCCAGGGAATCCAACAGGTCCCTGAGGCCCTTGTGGTCCCTGGATGAAAGGCAAACAAACAAGTGAAGTTCTACTCAAGCTGTATTGAAAAGTTTGTTTCAATTATAGAATATAGGAACACTGCAGGTAATGTCTGGATTTAAGCATAAAACCTCAGCCACACTGTCATAAATATTGTTAGTCACAATTCACAGGGACAGACACTGGAGGGATTTCCTGAAAACAATAGTGCTTGTGTAGGAATCCAGTAAAAAAATGAGGAAGACTACTTACCTCAACTATGTTTGCCTAAAACTGTGCATAATAAAGTAGGAACCAACTGTGAGTTAGAAGTACTGTTCTTACATATTGCATAAACCAGGGGATTTAGTTAATACTTTGGTCATCTTTTTCAGTAAAACATTCATCTTTGGCAATTCCTAAACCCAGATAATATTTCCAGCCAGTACAACAGCATAAAATTTCATAAAGAATAAACTTTTCAGAGTTAGCTGGGATTAAATACAGCATGTTTACTATTATGAAAAATAGTTTAAAAATCCCATTATATATGAACGTTTTATTTTTATAGTTTTGCATATATACAGATATATGGAGAGAGAAAATTTTCATGCAGCATGGTTTTACAAATTTAGCTAAAGATGATCAACTGACTTAGTGCATTGTGAGCACGTGAACATGCATGTATGTTCACATGTAAATACCTATATCATAGATATTTACACTGAGTACTAACTTACATGACTCTTTCTGAAGTTGTTATGAAAAAAACCCCAGAGGCCAGCTTTTAAAATTTACTGTTATCATGCTGAAAGGTACTATGCCAACTTATGAAAATCCTTTTTGCTATTTAGTTTTTAGTGTACTAAGTGAAATCTTAAGAGTCTTATTCCTTTTACATGGTTCCACAGCTGACTTATGTACCCATGCCATATGTGCAAGACTTTATCCTGTTCTATTTGGTGTATGATGTGTGGGTTTGCTATGACATCAGGGGTCCAAATATGTTAGAAATGTTGGTTTGATGCAAAAGCAGGAGACTACATCTCCCAAATTATTCTACCCTTTTGCTCCTGGGAGTTCCACAGGCCACATTCCTTAGAGGCCAGGCTTGCAGAGCACAGCTGCCCTCCGTAGTGGGCAAAGCAGTGCACAAATGTAGCTGGGGAGAGGATCCCCGGTGCCCAGCCTGGGAGAATTTGATCTTAAATTAATCTTATTCCAGGGCAGACTTCTATTATACTGAAATGCTAAATCTGAATCAATTAAGAAGTGCTAGGCAAAGGGAGAAATCTTTGTGATCTTACTACCCATCCATAATTTTTTTGTTTCAAAAAGATGTGTAAGTCTGTTTCTGAACCCTTCATAACACACAAATAGGCTCCATAGGAGGGTTTGGGTCATTTTTCAATATGCCATGTCTGTGAGCAAATTAACTTTCCTCATTTGTTTCTGGGTATAAGAAAAGTGGAGCCTTATAGAGGAAAACTAGTAAAATTGACTGAGATACAAAATGCCTGAATGAAATGGGTCAGTCTCAGAAACTGGGTTTTAGGAACACAACTTGAAGTTTTACATTTAGAGGAACCTTCTTTCTCAACAATTTCCCCTGTTCTCAAGCTTTGAGGCTTTTTAAGGAAAAAACTTTACATTTTTCTTTTCATTCACAATATGGCTTGCAGGTTTCAAGTCAGTGGACTGACGGATTATGTGAGAAAAAGCACTAGAATACTAAGAGTGTGCTATCAAAGTTACATTTTCATTCTTGTTATTAACTTTCATTTTAACAGTAGCTACACAGGATAGATTATTTATTATTTTCATGTTTGGTAGCTGAAATAGTCTCAGAGGAGTAGAGATGACAGTTTTATTTTTTGGTTGACATCCCTCTTGGGAAGCAAATAGATACCTCACTCTTATATTACACAAGTGATGAGAAACATGGTGCTTTATGATTCTTCATCTCTTTGCTTTTATCAGTTTCTCTCCAGGGATGCCTTCATCTTGGATTGATCTGCTCATTGTTTTAGTATCCCCACAACTTCTCTCCCTTGCAAACTCTTGGAGCTGTCAGAAAACTGCTTTTCCACAAGGATCTGCTATTCCCCTTCTGGTAGGCTGCCTCTGATCCTCCTCAGTGTAAAGCAACCTACATAGCCTCTCTTGGTCTATGTCTCGTTCTCTCCATCCCACATCCTAGCTAATGCCAAAAAAGGGATATTATGGAGCTGAGGAAAATGCACAAGGAGCTCCCTCCTGAAGAATAATACTCCTACAGAACATTGGGATCTTGCTGTGGATACTGAGAGAAGAGCTTTAGGCTTTCTAGATGAAAAAGGTTAGCAGTTTAATGAAATATGACTACAAAAGAAAAGTTTAAGCTTTGCAAAAATGCTTTGGCAGAAAGCTCATCCATTTAAACTGACTTGGTTTTCAAGTGCTGCCATTACAAAAACGATTTATTAATACTCTTTTTTATCTACAGTGCTGTACAATGAGCTGTGTAGTGGATTTGTGTATTGATTGGTAAGATAATAGCAAGCAGAAAGTTTTGTTTTAGAGAGAACAATAGGATTTCTGAAACATGCAGAAAATATGTTGAAGGGAATTCTTAGCTGATCTGAACAAAAACTCAGCTGTTTCAAAAAAGGATCTTCTGGATGTGGCTTGAGTGTTTGGTAATCCAATGAATAGGCAGTAAGCTGCAGTAGGTGAGGAATTCTGAGGAGCCTAAGCTGTGAGTACACCTGTAATTCACAGGAACATGTACAAAGTGCATGGATGTAACAAGAAGTGTGTATGTACTCTCTGTGTCCTGTGTGTACAAAACTGAGATACAGCTGGAAGAAGCTTTCAGCAAACTTCAGCCACCTCATTCATAACTTTGTGAAAAGCATCATTGGAACTGAGGTTTTGTTAGTTCTGATTATCCTGGTCAAAGTAGCACAGAGATATAAGAGGGAGAACTGAAAATAAATCAAATCACACTTGTATATAGTGGGAAAAACATGTACAAAGATGGCCTTCACAAACCCTTTCGCCTGGTGGGCCAGGAGGACCATCATTGCCTGAAGTGCCCTGGAAGGGAAAGAGAGTACGTTCAAGGATTTACATTTATTTAAAAGAAACAGCCTGTAGCCAATCTATACAGTGTGCTTGACAATTACCTTTGGACCTGGTTTACCAGTGGGACCTCTGGGACCTCTTGAGCCTCTTGGACCCTGTCAATTTAACACAGATGCACTTGGTGATAAATACTGGATATTATAATCTAATAAAAGTAATTTGTCACAGTATAGTGGATGCAATTTACGCAGGGAAACTTCTAAATTGGAAATCAAAGGAACTTACTGTTGGTCCTCGCTGTCCTCTGGGGCCTGGTTTGCCATGCAACCCCTGGAAAGAAAAGTTCACAGGAATCATCTTAGCAGGCACTCTATTTGTGACATAAAGTTTTTTTACTGAATTGGAGGCAGAGAGCAACTCCCTTAAGTTTAAATGTTATTTTACCTTTAACTATCTACTTTGCATTTCAATTTACAGGATCATGGTCCTTGAGAAAATTGGTTATCTTTCTGAATTCACTGGAACTTGCGGCTAAATGCACTAAATTTGCCTGAGAGTCAGATTCTGTCAGAGGCATTAGAACATTTTAAATCACATTAAAATGGTATTGAAGGTGGCACACAACAAGCAGAGTCCCTCTGCAGTAGTCTAAAGAACTTGGCATCGTGAACAGCCTTAAAAACAAAGTTCCTGGGTTCCTGTGGACAGCTCCACAGGTTAATAGAGCAAAAAAAAGGGCAAGCCTCTCTTCATTCATAACAGAAATGGGCACTGTAATACCTACCAAAATTATGCACACTTGACAGAGATTCAGAATTTGCCAGAACACCAGTCCTTACTTTTTGCTTTAATATATCTCCTAATCAATGCTGAATGTGATTTTTTTCTTTAGGCTTTGCACTGGAATTGCTGTGCATTGTAATGCAAAGAATCTTAAAACTCAAGAATGTATTCTTGAGGTAGAGAAAAGAACCTGATGGCTGGTAGTTTTGAATCTCCAAAGTAAACAAACCAGCAACCAAAAAATCATCAGAGATGTTCTGGCACAAAGCTTCCCTCTATCAGAAAGGAATTAAATGCACTCATCTGTTTTCTTGACAGGGTTTTTTTTTTCTTTTTTTCTTTTTTTTTTTTTTTTTTACTGTTGGTTTTATTTCACTTAGCAGAATAAAATTTATGTGCTGTTTTTGAAATGCTACTCAGCCTGTGATCTTCTCAAGGACAGGGACTTTCTTTACGTGTATGCGTGGTAGCATAAAACACCATGATAACCCTTTAGGCAAGATTAACAATAATAGCTGATTCTCATTGCAAAACATGCACTTATGGGCTCACTGATGATCAGCATAATATTTCAGTGTACCAGCAGTTTGATGGTATTAATTGCATGGTTAATACCCTAGCTGAACTTAAAGCTTTCAGAAGGCCTGAAAACAGGCCTTTAAGAAGGCCTGAAAGCAATATAGTAAGATTTTTATAATTTTAAGCCTCCTGTTTGATTCAATCATTTTGCTTTTTTTTTTTTTTTAATCTGCTGCGTTTATTATCAGTTGCCTCATTTTTTCACAACATGAAATGAGCACTGCTTTCTTGCTTGTGCCTGTACATAACAATGCATCTTTACCTTAGCTAAAATAATAAAAGAATAATTTAAACCATACATAAGTAATGCAAATACTATTGGATTTCATTTATTTAACCTTAAAAGAATTAATTTAAGAATAATAATAATAAGAATAATAGAATAATTTAATAATAATAATAATATATATTACCTGTTTGACCTGATGTTGCTATCAGCTATGAATTCTGACTCATCTCTTAATTTCACCATCTTTCTAACATACCCTGCTATATTCGATTGAATTTTAGAGACAACAGCACAATCTATTTTTAATTGTTATAGTTTGAGAAACAAGCATAACACATTTCTTCTCACCTGCTTCAAGCAAACAAAGCAGCTGAAGATGTAATTTTACTTTTTTTTTTTAATATACATAATAGCACATATTCTTCATCTTGCCTGGTATATTTTGCCTTTTTGAAGCTAAGCCTAAAAAAAACCCTCTTGTGGCAAGTCAGAATATTTATGAAATACAAGCTGAATTTCCTTGAGGGTAAATTGCATGGTAGCAGGATAATTCATGGGATACAGGAAAATAGTTCTTGCCAACTCACTCAGCTATACTGTCCAAAAAAAAAAAAAAAAAAAAACCAACCAAACCCTAAGCCTTTCAGCAAAGGTGATTTTTATTCTCTTTTTCAAATTATATAATTATGACACTATGTGCAGCAAGAAAGTGTGCAAGTTCTTGTATATTTAGATCAACACCTTAAAGAATTGCAAATAGTGCCTCAGTACGTCCTGTTTTACATAAAGATAGAGGTCCATGTTGAATGTGAAAAGCCTGTTTTTATCATTCTTTAGATAGTAACTTGTATCCTTAGGTTTCAGTCTTTTCTCCCAACGCTGAATTCTAAAACCTAATAAAGTGTTATGCAAGAATGAATTATCATACCCTTGCACCTTTCTCTCCATTGGCACCTGGAAATCCTGGGAAACCCGTTGAGCCCTATGTAAGAAATCAATGCAAATGTCAGAGGATATCAAGAGCAAAACAGTGGTAGAGCCAACATTTAACAGACACATAAAGCACAACTCCAAAGTCATGTACATTATACATGTCAAACTTGCAACTGCAACAGCTGTAAATAAACTTATGAAAGCTGTAAATAAACTTACCATAATGCCTCAAGTCAGTCCAGAAAGCATTAAAAAAATCAATGTATAGAATGGACATTATTTGTCATCTTATTAGACAATAAAATATTCATTAATTCTGCACCTTTTTTTAAAGCAGGAAAGCAATAATTAGTAACAGTCCACTAGAAATAACTGTATCGTAATGAAGATAAACAAACAAGGCCTTGTTGCCTCATAGAAAGATAATTCTTTTAAAAAATAATTCCAAAAAATGGTAAGGATTTGCCACATCTTCTATTCACTTTACTGAGCTGTAAATTAATTACTTCAAGCTCTTTTTGTCACTGTAAACCAACCAATGGACAGTTTCATTTAACTGATCCATGCAACTCATACATAAGCAGAACTTATGAGATGATCTGACTTGAAACTGCTCCCAGCTCTATTCCTTCTCTTTTTTTCCTCCCCTTTCCTTCTGCTGACTGCCCGGTCCAACGGGAACAGTACTATTTTCTTCTTTGATCTTGGCAGAGAGGTTCAGTGGGACAGCAGACACACTTTTTACCTGCCAAGGTGTTAATTTTTCATAAAGAACTTGGGATCAAAGAGGTGATAATCATGATAAAATATACTTTTAACTGAATGGGGATGAAAATGTAGAGTGTTTGGTTTGGTTGGCCACTGAAATTTACTAGCCAGAGTCCCTGCTATCATAGTGCATCTCTGTCTGTGCAGCTTGCTGTTAGCATCTTAGTGGCAAATAAAATGAATATAACAAAAACCTAAAATATAATTTCTTGGTGCTCTTTGAAATGAACTGTTTTCCCTGTTTTTCTCTTGTTCTTACTTCTGTTTTTCCTCTAATGAATCTTGTTTTACATAACCATTCCAATTATCCATAAAAGACTTAGGGGCAGTATAACTTCACTAACACATATTCTAATGAAACACTTACTGATATTGACTGGTGGCAGAAAAGTAATATTTTTCTTCCTTCCTTTTCCTTTTACATTCCTTTTCCTTTTATTTCCTTTCTTACTTCTTAATTCTTGACTAGTTATAACTTTATATAAGAATAAAACTAAAAATTATAGTCTGTGAAGCCCAAGCATGCTCTTTAAAATTAAAAGGCTGGAAAAAATCCAGACCAAATGATGGGGCAGGAGTAGTCATGACTTGGTTGTAAATATCTTACATGCACAGCAGTTTTTGCAATTGTGCTAATGAAGAAGGACTGGATTAGAGAAAAATAAAAGTGTACTGAAAATTAGCAGATAAAGGCAGTAGTCTAAAACAAGTCTTAGAAAAAAACAAAATCAAAGTATCAACAAAAAGAATGATGTCAACTTTCTTGACAATACTAGGACAAGATTTCCTATTTGCTTTACATAGGTCACATATTTTTGCTGCTTTTTTCTCACTCCGTCATGTTCATTTGAACTGGCCTGTGACTCAGTTTCCAAAGAAGTCTAGTGAATTATCTATTGTAGCTGTCATTAGTCTTTCTTAGAAATTTAAGCAAAAAATTGGAAGAGCAACAGTGAATGCAGCTTAAGAACTATTTTCAATTTTAATGTGACAAAAACTTAATGCAAGGAAGTTCTTGATCAAGTCCTTGTTGAAAAAAGAATCAATCAACTTTTATTTGAAATGTTACCTCGTTTTTGTTCTTAGACCTGAATAATGTAAAACTCTTATGTTAGATTTTTTAAAAGACAATTCTAAAATTCTAAAAAATTCTAAAATTGTACAATTCTAAAATTTCAGACATTTGGAGTTAAGAAACTGAAGCCAAAACCCCTGTGTCTTTCATGGTGAATAGTTTTCATGAGTACTTTCCATAGATAGTTTTAATATTTTTCACTAATGCAGTGTTCAGTGAATAAGCATTCTTCAGACAGTCCATTCACTTGACTAAAAAGGGTTGAAGTACAGGGCAGAGTGAGAAAAACACTTTGCTAGTCTGGAAGTTGCATTTCATCTAAAACTCCCCATAATTTCAGATTTGGAAATAAAAATAAATCCAAAGTAGAAGAGAACTGAGGATTTTACTGCAGGTTGATTGTTCAGATATATAGGAGTGGTAAGGGATTATTTCGCTTGTGATATTTACCTAGATGGGAATTCTTTGAGAAGGACTAGAGCTACAGTGTTTCCCTAATGGTCTTTACACAGTGAAATGTCTGTAGAACTATGCTTTTATTCCATCTTTTTTCTTTCTAATCTCAGAAAAGAGATCCTGCAATTAATTTAACATGCCCATTTCCTAAAGATGGGTTAGGATTAACTTGATAGAAATTTGTTTTATAAAAATGTTTTAAACCAGAAGCCCCCGTGTGGTTTTCTATTGCAATCCAAATATATAAAGTAGATGAAGGATAAATGTAGGCACTTAAATTAACTAAGGATTGTGTTTTATCATGTTTGTCTTAAAAGAAACTAAAGGAAAACATGAGGAAAACTTGTAAATGATATGTTTCAAAGAAATATGGTTTATTCCATGGAAGAAGCAATAATCACACAAATGGAATCCCTGCATCACACGGGAAATTTCTATCACTATCAGCATCCATTTAGTCGATATCGTGCCTATTCTCTTTCAAGAATGTCAGCAACTCCTTCGTTTTGCAATTGTTTAGTGCATGGCAGTCTGATGCTGGCACAATGCAGCTCAGGAGAAGATGGTAAAGGGTATTATATTAAGAAGAGTTAAGAGGTAGTGCTCCATAAAGAGCCTGACCTTGGGTCACACTGTAGATGATTTTACTTCAGAATATTATTGTCAAAAAAGAAAATGGGAAAATGGCCCTTTCTTTGATGTCTACACCCTGCTTCCCCAAACACAGAAATGAAATAAGTGCCATTGTAACCAGTGTCAAAGCACTCAATATGCAGCTCATTTACAGCTCACCTTTGGACCTTGTCTTCCTGGATATCCTGGCAGTCCAGGTACACCAAGCTTGCCCTGCAATGAGAAGGCAATGTTTTACTGTATCCTCCTTTGTGGTTCAGCAAGCTTCTATACAAAAGAACTTTTCAACAACATAGAGTGATGATACTCTATGGAATATAATATTAAATTAAATCAGTTTCTCATTTTTATAATTAATCACCACCAGGCTTAGGGCCCCAAACTTAAACGAAAATCCTACTCCAATTAATGAAACCAAAGAAACCAATACCTCGAATGTTTTCTTCCATGAAGTGCTCTGCAGTTCTATGTGGTTGAAATCATTAAACTATAATTATTCTCTAAAAAATCAGGGCATTAAGAGGTTTAAGTGAGAAGAAATGCTTTTCAATTTATACTATATGATGGCTGACTTTCATGAATAGGCATTTGAAGAACCAGTTCTTTTCTTGAATAGTTCTAAACCGAGACTATGATAAATTATACTCCACTGATTATTTGCTGACAATGGATTTGTCAACAACCATTACCAACTTGCAGTGTTCAGAAAAGACTGATCAGCACTGACATCAACCATTCCCAGAAATGAAATACAGTACCCTACTCCACTGAGTTGGTCTCTTTGGACCTCTAGAGGATGAGTGATGGTTTGCCACTTTCAAAGGCAAGGGAAAGCAGTTTCAGACTTTGAGAGATGGGAACTCTGGGGAAGAATTTCTCTATGTTCTGGAATATCAAATTCTGGAGAAGATCTCAATGTAAAGTATGACTGTAAAGTATCATATGGTACTCTGCAGTAACCATAGATAAATAGGAAGAAGAAACTTGCATGGGGAAGGAAATTTTCCCAAAAAATGCCTATGTTGAGTATACTGCTTACAATGCTGCCTGTTATTTGCCCCTGAAACAAGCCACATGCATTGCAATGATTTAAATGTTTTCCAGCACGACAGCACATCAAACTCTTGTCAGATTCCATGAAAGTTTTGTCCCTGATTTTTTTGTGTCAGCAAGCCCAGTTGCCTAGGCTGCGACTCTGAATACAGATCCTTTTTTTATGATGAGCTCATTTCTGATATGTTCCTAATTTTTTTGGCACCCTATTTGAGATTTCATTAACCAAGAAAATCCAGCTTTATACCTACTTGGGAAATAGAGTTTTCTTATCATGGAATCAGAACACAGAGAATAAGAACTACTGCAGTAATTTCATTACTTTTCTTACAAATAATAGTACCTTTGCATTAAATACGTCATATGAATAACAAGGGAACAAGACATTCACATCTGCTCTTACAGACTTTCCAAATGTTGTGAGAAGATCTAAAAGTTCATGACCATTCCAATTTCAGCACTAAAATAAATATCACAGGACCAGCACCAAGGAATTTCTCTCTGACCCATTCCATTCTGGCCAAGTATCCATAGAATATCCACAGAAGATGTGTGCCTTCCAGTGGGCAATAAAAGCTGTAAATATTTCTAGAAAAGGGAAAACCGTGGGTCTAAAATTCCAAGGCCAGCTAATAGTGTTATCAACACCAACATTTTTTTTCAAATATCTTCTGATATTTAGGGCTTCAGATTCCTGACTTGTATACTGTGAGAGTCCCAAATATGTCACAGTGAAGAAGAAATGGTTGAAAACCTATATTCATAGCAAGCAATTTGAATAAGAATAAATAAAAATAACTCAAACTGGAATTTAAAATCTATCAACTATTTAAAAAAAGGTTTGTTTTGTTTTGATTTGGTTTAAGCACCCTCTTTCCTATTATTTTTTCAAGAGTGAAATAGAATTGAAGCTATAGTTCACCAAAAAAATTTAAAGGGAAATATTTCATCAGCATCTTCTTATTTAAGTGATATATGTTTACACTTATATGTATGTAGCTTATACATTTCTGAACCATAATTTTATGCTATTTTATATTATCGTACTTCTCCAGTTATTTCTACTACCACTGCTGAAATCACCTTTCCTTTCTGACAGTACCCCCACACACATTTCTCAGCCTCCTTTCCATCCTTTATACCAAACTCAAATGGTTATTGCTGAAGCCAGGATTCTACAGAGATTTGTACCTTGTGCTTGATTTCTCTTTTTTCATCATCCTTTTAACAGTCCTCCCTCATCCCCTTTCCCTTTTGGCAACTCTGTTTTGGATTTGTATTCAGGGAATGTTTTCCATTAAATAAAATTTCCAAGTCACCATTTGTAGTAATACGACTCAATATGAATTCACTCTTCAGCAGCATCTTTATCCTCCTTTGTGCCCTGCTATTTTATTTGCAATGTGTTTTCCACAGCTGGCATGCACTGTATATAACTAGGGATAAGGATGGAGTTGCCTCATGTATTGGTGGAGTACTACAATGCCTCTTTGCATACTTACAAGATAAGGATTCTCAATCCTTGATCAAATGGGAACTCCAGTGGTCTGCTGCAGTAGTGTCACAAAAAGATTTTGCAGATCTGAAGACTTGTTTTTCAGTGATGCAGGTTACGGATTCCAGATATGTTATGAGGCAATGGCATGTTTCTGTTGATTTCTGGCTACTGACCTTTTCCCCAGCTGGACCAGCAGCACCTGGATCCCCAGATGGACCTGCCCGACCTTTTGGACCTTCTGGGCCATCTTCTCCTCGTGGACCTGGCTGACCAATTTCTCCCTAAAATACATCACCTTATAAATATGGAACAATATTCATGCATATATTGGAAAGATTACATACAAGTAATTGAAAATAAATTTTCAGTAAATCTAAACAGATAATAGAGTCATACAATAGTTTGGGTTGGAAGGAACCTTAAAATGTCACCCAGGCTTCCTGCAGTGCACAAGGGCATCTCCAAATACATCAGGTTGCTGTAAGCCCTGTCCAGTTTCCTACTAGGAAAATATCACTACTAATGTTCATTATATAAATGCAAATATATAAATATTAGGCAGTGAATATCACATTCAGAGTGTTAGAACCTAGTCATCTTGCTTGAAGACAGCTGCATTTGGAAATTTTATTCTTATTTTTCCTTTCCTAAATTTTTGAAAAGGCACCCTGGCAGTCCATAGGAAAAAACTTGTCTTTATCTAAGTATCAAATGTGGATACCATCTTCACAGTTATTTATGTATACAGACTACAGATACAGGCCAGGAGCCTCTTATGAAAATCTTTTTTACAACCTCCACAACACTTCCTATGAAAGGAAGCAATTGCTCATTGGGCTAAATAAACAGCATTTTGGCAGAGATGTGCAAAATGCTGGACTGGAATGGAAATATCTTTATCCTAGATAGATAACTTTTCCTCAGACAAATACTGGAGATCTTGGAATCTGGGAAAGACAATTCCATAGGAAGAAGCTCAGTGAAAAGGATATTCAAGACTGACATTCTCTTCCTCTTTATGATTGTGCTATTTTTGATTCACAAGAACCATATCTCTGAATTGAATTTGTGCATGCACAGGGAATAGAAATATTTTGAAATACTAGCCTTTATTTTATGTTTGGTTTAAGAATATTTGTTCACTTCAGAGATCCTTTCAAAACAATAAAGTTAAAAGTTTTAAGAATATATGGGCTATGAATAAATGCTTACCCGGTCACCTTTAAGACCCATGTCACCTTTAAATCCTGGAAAACCATCTTCACCCTAAAAAAGGCAGAAACACATGTAAATCAGTCTCCATGCTGAACTACAAGCACAGTACTCAGAAAAATTTCATTTTCACGTATATGTGTTCAGATACAAGCAGAAATCTCCAGATGTGTTCAGCAGAGTGGTTTATGTCTTGCTCCACCATAAACTGATCAGCTTTTGGTTCTCTCTGAAGTTTAATAATTCCAAATGCCAAGTCCTGCATTTTGGCCACAGTTACCCCCTTCAATGCTCTAGGCTGGGGACAGTGTGGATGGACAGTGTCCAGGCAGAAAGGGACCTGGGGGTACTGGTTGACAGATGGCTGAACATGAGCCAGCAGTGTGCCCTCCTGGCCAAGAAGGCCATCCTGGCCTGTGTCAGGAAAAGTGTGGCCAGCAGGAGCATGGAGGTCATTCTCCCCCTGGAATCGGCACTGCTGAGGCCACACCTTGAGTACTGTGCCAAGTCCTGGTCCCTCATTTTGGGAAGGACGTTGAGACACTTGAGCACATCCAGAGGAAGCAATGAGGCTGGTGAGGGGCTGGGAACACAAACCCTGTGAGGAATGACTGAGGGAGCTGGGGGTGTTCAGCCTGGAGAGAAAGGAGACTCAGAGGTGACCTTATCACTCTACAACTCCCTGAAAGGTGTCTGTGATCAGGTGGGGTTGGTCTCTTTCTCCAGACAGCAACTGACAGAACAAGAGGACACAGTCTAAAGCTGCGCCAAGGGAAATATAGGTTGGAAGAAGTTTTTTTACGAAAGGATGATAAAGCACTGGAATTATCTACCTGGGGAGGTGGTGGAGTCACTATCTGTGGATGTCTTGAAAAAAGACTGGATGTGGCACTCAGTGCCATGGTTTAGTTGAGGTGTTAGGGCATAGGCTGGACTCAATGATCCTGAAGGTCAACCACAACCTAGTCATTCTGTGATTCTATGTAACTCATCACAGAACTACTGTTCCAAAATCCAGGCAACAAGGACTCCATTTTCATCTGATGCTTAGCTGTAACATGGCAGCAAAGGTCTTTGTGATTAATAATAATGTAGTAAAAGATTTTGCTATAATGCTATTAGTCTTTTATATGCTAAAGTAATACTGACTTTGAATCTGAGTAATATTTGGAATGTCAATAAAACCAGGCGAGAATGACAATGTGCTCATGTGACATTACTAAAGAAAAAGGACCAAAAAAAGAAGTAAGAAAGCTTTGTATTTAATCCTCATGTTCAAAAAGAACATGAGGATTATGCTTTTTGCATTCCTAGGCCCACAGAAATTTTATCTTCTCCCTGATCACCAAGTGAGATGGACTGCAGGGTTAAAGCCATTTTGAATTTGGAAGTAGTCATAAAGTATGCAACAATAACCCTAGAAAGAGTGATAGTAGATCTGGTAGTGGCAAACTCAAAATAGGCAAGGAGGCATTAAAAGTACAAAAAATAAAAAACAAACCAAACCAAAACACCCCCCTCCCAAAATAAAAACACAAAAACCCCACACAACAACAACAAAAAGAACCAAAAAAAAAAAACAAAAAAAACCAAAATCAAAAAAACAAAAAACGAATACCAAAAGCCCAAAAGAAATCCGTGTAAATACAGTTTTTCAATAAAATGTGTTAATGCAAAAAAACCCCCAAAGAGGTTACACTATGATTCATTGAAAAAAATATACTAAAAACCAGTCTAAAAGCAGTTTTCCCATGCTTTCTATATGATGAAACAAAGTTTTATGTGGTCATCTTATATTGCATAAATTTAAATTTAAAGGTGGCTTTCCTTAATATTTAAAGAGAAATGAAAAACGCAGTGTGAAGAATACATCAAAAAAGCTTCAGTAAAAGTTGCTTGGTTATAGGCAGTAATATGGCCAGTAATAATTACATGAAAACCCTTAGCAAGGAGTGACCATATGTCAGCTACTGACCAAATGGCTGCCAAATGAACTGAAACTCTTCAGCTTTCACAGTGAGGCTCCTGCTATTGAGACCTACAAGAGGCTGATTTTATTCTGTGTAGGAGGAGAGAGCTGAATGCTCTATTTCTTCCTCTGCTGGTAACAATTAATAAAATAACTAAAGAGTTCTAGTCACATTTACTGGTCAGTACAGAGATAGACCTCCTCTGATAGCCCTGGACCATTCCAGATCTATGGGGGCTTCCCTGAATGATAAGATTATTTATTTTGTTCTCTTGCACTGCTCTCCCCCATGCAATGGCAGCTGAATAATTTCAGTACAAAAAGGCTGGAGAACACACCCCTAAAACACTAAGAGAACAAAGGATGAAATAGCTTTGTGTGACCTTTGGAGGTATTCAGCAGAATTTACTGTCTTACTGCAACTGGGAGTTTTAAGAACACAGAAGTATTGTAGACATTGTGCTAATCAGCATTCATTGATATACATACATCTATGAAATGTATTTATACATAAGTCCTGTATTTTGTCCAAACAGGATATTAATCATCCAATAAAGCACAAGAAAAAGCTGGGATTTTGAACTGTCCAGTCTCCATGGGTGTTAAACACACTCTTTTTCAGCTTAGATTTAATGAACAACTCTAAAATGAGCATGCAGCCTAGACAAATTGTGGTTTAGGAAGGCTTGAAAATGTATAGCAGCCCTTGGCATCTGAGCCAAGTTCTGAATCCAGGCTTTTTGGCAAGATGTAGTCTTCTACTTTAGAATATCTATAAATATCTGTAGACCATATATTTATCTATATATAGATATATAGATACATTAGCCAGCAGAGCCACAAGAGTGGATTTGCCTGTGTGCTCACGAGGTGGTATGACTGATGGAGTCTGTTGTGTGTCTCTTAGTTTGAGTGCTGAAGGAAGTGTGACTTTAAACCAACACTGGCTGCAGTTTCAGCCACCGCAGACCATCAGGAGTCAGCCCAGACCGCAGTGGTTGGTGATTGCTCTAGGAAAAGCGCTACACACAGAATTAATGGCATCAGGGGAAATAAGACCCTTCTTCACATTCATATACATAGATCTGACTGGGGCTGTCCATCACTTCGGCAAAGCCAAAGATCTGAGACAATATACCTTGAGCCTAGAAAGCCATTGCCCAATGTACTTTAAAAATACAGATCTATTTTATGGCTCTATCAAAACAGATAAAAACAGTATTATCACCACAAATATCTCTGATGCACAAGCCTCTCAATATCCACTATCTCAGTACCTACTAATAAGGGAGGGATGTCTAATTCTCTATTCAAGGCCGCTTTAGAGACAAGTTACCTAAACTGGTGCAAAGAGGATTCAAAACCATTTTAATAACTGAAAGTTTTATATTCACTTTGAACCAGTGTAAATAACCATGAAGGTCACTGATTTAGGCACTGGGCTTGGTATGCCTTTAGGGAAAGGTAAAAATAAACTCACTGCTGTGAGATAAAGCACACTGCAGTGAAGGAGGCAGAAGAGGCTGCAGTGTAAAAAGGGAAAAGAATTAACTGCAGTCAGATTTACCTTTTCACCTTTGGATCCCTTGAGTCCACGTACACCATCAGCACCCTAAAGGAAGAATATAAATAATTACCCACATGCATATATTCAAAAGGTGTGAGAGAAGGAATCCAATAATTAAATCTTACCTTTACACCACGAGGACCTGGGTATCCAATTGGACCCTGAGGACCTGGAGGTCCCTAAAATACATTGAAGCAAAGAACATTTGTTTGTACAGTTTTTGGTTAGCAAGCAGTTCTCTTCAGAATCCAATCCTTATTCTTTCAGTATAATGTATGAGACAGCAAACTAACACTGGGCTGCCTGCCACTAAGAAAAGTTAAGGCATTAAAAAGCACCATTCAATGTCACTATAAACTATTAATAGAATTGTGAACTAACTGTGAACTTGGATTTAACTTGTATATTTGGGAAGCACCTATCCATAACATAAATTATCTGAAACAATGGTAATTGTAAAAAGGAACAAACAATCAGGAAAAAAAACAGCCATTAAGAAACCAGAGGTGCTTTATTGGAGGAAATTTATAGGCTAATTATGATGATGACACAAGTCAAAAATAGAGACACAAATAATAGGAATAACAAAATATCATGGTCTTAAAAAAAAAAGAACAAAAATGACAGTTCAAGCCTGGAAGCTAAAAGGCTCATGGTGCTACCAATACTGACTGGTGCCTGGATTCTTTTAGTTAGATTTTGCTGAGTATTTTAATGATGTTCAACTTGGATCTATACAATCTGATGGCAGGGCCTAGAGAAACTGAGTTCTGTGAAGGGTGGAAGCCAAGAAGCCTGGAAACATGATACCTCTGAGCTGCTCTGCTGATTCTCCCGTGTCAGAGGACAGATAACAAAATCTGTTACTAATGGGAACATTGATAGGGTCCTTTTCCTCTCTCCAGTGTGTCTTTTCACAAAACCTTTGGACTGTTAACATCTCTGAGAAACTGAACTTTCTATCAAATTTGGCTGAAATGGATCAGTAAATTCAAAAGACATAAGAACTGGCAGATGGCAACCTGCCTGGACTTGCAAAACATAAATGCTGTGTGTAAGCTTTATCTTCTTAAGAAATCAGGATAACATTTACATGCCTTTTACAATAACAACACTTTTGACGTATATAATATGCTGATGTCAGTGGTGCTGTACTTTCTGAAATGTCCTATTAATTCACTCATCCTGTCATCCAGGATACAACCTTTTAGTATTGCTCCCAAAAACTGAAGCTGAATTCAGGTGCTATGAAGGGTGTTATTCTGGTTAAAGAAGGGTCAACACCGAGTAAGCAGAACACTTTATGGAGCTCCGAGACCCTTTCAGGACTTCATAAGATTGAAAAAACTTTACACAGACACTGAGTTGAAGATAACCTAAAAAATGCATGGTCTCTGCATGTAGTTTTACACCTTCAAAAAAAAGCAAGTTCTGAAAGAACCTTTGTGAGTACTCCACAAAGCAGAATTGAAAACTCAAAATATCTGCAAGTTGTTTGTATGAAATGTGTGCAACTTTTCGTTGCCACTCCGCAAACTCCAAGATGAGGTTTACTTTAAAAGAATAATCTTTATATCATTTACAATCTTTAATATTTTTAATATATATGTTTGTCTGTTAAAAGATGCTCTGAATGTGTCACGGGTTGTCTACTGTCTCCTTAAATAGTTCTTGCTAGCAACAAATGTGATAAATGTGTCATAAAGATGAAAAACTACCAAAAGTTTTCTTGAAATCTACGTAAATAAATGGAAAAGTTTTAAAACTCACCAATGCACCTTTATCTCCAGACTGACCCTCTTTGCCAGGGTGACCCTGTTTTAAGATAAATGTATCTGTTTTGAAAAGCAATAATTTTTAAGGAGTGACATTTTATTATAAAAACACAGTTATTTAAACATTTGAATTTCAGGACATTGATCACATTTCTTTTGTATTAGAATAGACACACAAAATTTTGAGAAAAGTTTTTACTTTCAATACCAATATAATTTACATAACAAAGAAAAAACTGGACAATAGTTACATTCATGTCTATATTTTCAGGAATATGCTGACCCAACCTTCTGTTTAATTAATATTTCAGCAGTAAGAGGCTTTTAATGTAAGAGACTCTCTCCTTTGATTTTGAAAAATGGGTGATTTATTTTGTAGCATGAAGGCATTCCTAAAAAATATTTTTAAACTATAGAATTTATTAAAAGATTCAATAGATGACTGATTTATTTTTAACATTCTATGTCTTTGTTCTAAACTGTGACTTGCTTTTTAAACAAAATAAATTTACATTTTAGACTTTGCTTTATATCACTGACATTAATACTATAACACTCAAAACATTAGCCAATCCACTGTTTTCCTTTCTTAAAAAATTTGCACTTAAATTGCAACATTTAAAGGCAATTTAATGAAACTGAAGATTAACAGATAATTGTGACTGGGCTGTGGGAGGGCACGGAGCTGTGAGGGGACACAGCTGGGACACTGTTCCAAATTGAGCAGGGAAATATTCCATACCATATGATGTCATACTCAGTAATAAAAGCTCAGGGAAAGGAGGAGGAAGGAGGACATTCATAACCAACTTCCCAGCAAGTGGCTGGCCATCTGCCTGCAGATTGGCAGTAGTGAATCAATCCTTTATTTTCCTTTGCTTGTGTGCATAGCTTTGTTCCACTTATTGAGCTGTTGTTACCTCAGCCCAGGAGTTTTCTTGCTTTTGCCCTTGCGATTCTGTGCCCTCCCCTGCTGTGGGAGGAGTGGGCCAGTGAGTAAGTGGGTATTTGGCTGCTGACTGGGATCAACCCACCACAGCAGGGGTCTGTGTCTGGTACAAACCTATGCTGACACCTGATTATCTCTTTCAGCATTTCCCCCCTGCTGTGAAGGTTTAACAAGATGCAGATCACAAATAATGCTTGTGTTTGGAAATTGACATTGGTTCCAGTATACAGGAAAGGACAAGGGGAAACATTCAAATGTTTAGACAGTGATACAAGATACAGACGCTCAGCTGGACAATCATTGCACACTTAACATTCTCCACTAAATTGGTACTCTGGCAGGTAAAAGGCTAGACTGTGAGAGCCCTGGAAACACTTCTGTATTTGCAATATATTTGCAGTGACCTTGTTAAACCTTGCAAAAAGTCAGGTTTAAGAAATGCAGATTTCACCTAAAAGAAAAATTGTAAGGGACAATTGCATGGGGAAGATAGTCAAGGTCTCAGAAATAACATTGTCTAAAGGCTCTTCATTGTACCCAAAAGTATGTTTTTGCTGCAAGAAAACAAGTGTATGGGCATGCCATTATGGCCAATGATTCCATTTAAGCTGAATGCCTAAGCTATGCTGCTCAAGTGGTTACACTCTGTTCATGTGAGCAATTGCAGCCTCACAGTGAAGCTGGATTTCTTGGCAATCACGAAGTTTGGCTAAGGTATGTCCAAGTCTAGACAATGCAAGAAGCACCTTAAACACATAATATGCACCTTAAGCCAGGAAGCTGAGAAAGATGTAGTCTGTTCTATGTTTCCTCAGAGGACAAGTGGTGAACATTTTTACAGGTGATTTGCTCTGCTGGACTGGCATGGAAGGATACAGTGGAACAGTACTTGGCCCTTTGTGTGTCAGTAGGTTATTTACGCATCCCTGAAGATGTTGCAGAGGCATTTCAACACCTGGGACCACATTTTAAAAGCCCACAGATGTTTTTAGCAGCTGGTTCAAAAATGTAATTCTCTTAGTTTTAACAGCTCAAATGATAAATGGATTTTAGATGGATTTTATAATGCTGTTGCCAACCATTACTTTCCCCCTCCATTTGTTTCTGTAACACAGGTATCCAGAAGTATTTGTCACTTAGTAAAAGTAGTTAAACATTCAAAGGATTAAATATTTACTTACAGGTGGTCCATCAGAACCAGGAAGGCCAGGAAGGCCAGGCTTGCCTTGTGGTCCCTAAATGCAGTAACAGACACACATCTTAAGAACAATAGCAAACAGGCCCAACACATGTGACCCTAAGAGCTAAGAACATAAAATACAGTCATACCTAAGTCCCTTGATATGGATATCAGGGATATGACAAAAATAAAACTAAAGCCAGAATGACACTTTCGTACCATATGTAAGTAAGGCCAGTTCTTACTATCTTTAGACTACAAAAATAATCCATAATTTTCAATGAGATGCTTGCCTGAGAACAGGCTTCAGGAATTACGCTATGAACATGCGCATACATAACACAAGGTGGGCAAGAGCTCTCTGGTGTGCAAAATTAAGTACTATTTAGAATTTCAGGAATGAAAGGATTCACCAATGAAAGTTATCAACAAGCTGAAGAGGCAAAGAGTGCAGGGTACAGAACTCCAGTGCTCATAGCTGAAAGGCCTGGTATGCCTTTGTGAAAGCCTAGGAAATGTAGATATCATGGGACCTGTCCATTTTGCTAGAATAATACTTAAGCGCACGGACAGTAAAAAGTATTAATTTCTCCAGAAGAGTAGAGTAAACAGTGAAGAGGGAAAAAGTCAAACAATGAATTGAGAAGGAATTCAGCAAAAAGGGGAGAATAATAAAATTAGCAAGAAATTCAGTAGTGACATGTTTTAAATGAATAGAAGACAGGTTTCAAGCCAAAAGAACATCTGCAAACAGATGAGGAAAAAGCCACCAAAGGACACTACAGTATGCCAATTACACTGCAGAGTTATGTCATAATATAATCCTTGAAAAAAAGACCAGAATAAGACTTGAATAGGTAAAACTTTGTTATAAAAAAGAGATTAAGAAAAATAATTTTTACATCTTGCTGTGAAATTAAGTAACATTCAAGTATAAATTGTTTAATATTGTAGATGAGATTCTAAAGGTAATAACACAAAATTAATCCAAAATAAAGGGAGGAAGTTATGCTTGTGAAAAAGTGTATATGAGAGGAAAGCCATTGGGTATTCATTGGTTATTCATTTATTGATGATTTCAGGAAGATCTAATATTTAAGTTAAGCCTACTATTCCCTAAAAGATAGCAAAGCTGGTAAACAAGGTTGTGGCACCGAGCTGACTGTGAAGTAACAAAATAATGTTCCAACTTACTTTTTCACCAGGAGGCCCAATAGGACCTTGAGGACCAGGAAGCCCCTGTTAGAAAGAAGCCAGTGTGAGAAACCAGGGAGAACAATGTACATACATTCACTCTACTAAAGGTCCCTCATTAATCTGTTTCAACACACGGGCGAATATAAGTGGCTTTTTTCCCCCCTTACAAGTTAGGTCAGGAGTTTTGTGCGAGCCTTTTGCACAAGCCACTATTCTGGCAGTAGGTCTGTAACAAGATCCTATTCAGAACCCTCCTCCAGGTGTGGCCATTCCTGCTGCATTCCAGGAACACTGAATGAGTCATTTTTCTTCTGAATGAAAAATCCCTCTGAAAACTTACTTGAAAACTCTGCTTCCACTCCCCTCGCCACATTTGCAGCATTATTTATAAAATCCTTGAAGCTTTATCGGTTTTGCACATGAAAAGCTAATCTTTTAGTAAATTTCCATTTATTAAACATTTGCTGCACATTACATCGTATTTCTTGAGAGTTCTTTTACACTTACTTGTGGGCCTGGAATTCCTTGCTGACCAGGAGGTCCTGGTTCCCCTTGAGGACCCTACCATGCAAAAAAATAGTAGGGCATTAGGTTTGCATTTCTGCACTACAGATCTTCATTGTCAGGACTAAAAGGAGTACAAACTCATCTTTGTTCCTCCCTCTTTAAAGTCTACCAGCAACTTTCTCTCCAGTATGAAATTTTTTCATGCTAATGAATATCATGACCTTTTCTTTAACAGAGAATAACAGCCTACACATAGGACCTGAGCACTGGAGTCCATGGTGCTAAAGGAGTCTGAGAGAAAGCATGGTCAGGGCTTTTGGCTGAAAACTAAGTAACAGAAGCCTTGCCTTTTCCATATAAAATCATAATGAATCCAAATAGTTGACATAAAAGTTTAATTAAATGGAAGGGATGGCATAGTTGCAGGGATGAGAGAATGTGGAAAGCATTCTTAGAATCTTTCTAATTCCCAGTTTACTTACTCACCATGTTTCCCTTTGGGCCTGAAGGTCCATCAATACCTGCAATGCCCTACAACAGACAATATAACAAGAGCAATTTTCAGTGGACTTCCTTTTTTTCCTTCTGGAAACTGGAAATACTCGACAGCTCATACGTACAGGTTGTCCAGGGGGCCCAGGTGTTCCTCTGGGGCCCAGTAATCCCCGTGGACCCTGCAAGAGAAGAAACCCTTATTGACAGCTGCATGATTTTTTCTAAACATAAATGCCTGTGAGCAGGACTGGCTGAGGAATGGAATAAGGAGTAGGAAGGATGAAGGGAAGGCAGCATGGGTGTTTAGGAAGAAAGAAAAGAAGAACGGGTAAAATTCACTGATAACACATTTTCCTCAAGGGCACTGTATTTCTGAACAGGATATCAGTGCAAGGGCAACCTTTGATTTAACCATACTCCTGTATGGTCAGTTCAGAGAAAGGTGGGAGATTGATATTTATATTTCCTGGTGCAGAACATTGGCACAGCATCTTCCACTAAAATTTTAGCTGTGTCTTGCCTGAAGGTCTGACCTGAACAGTAACATACATATTTGTATTCCTTTTTTTGAAAACATGATGGTGTGTCATACTCTATATTACTATTTTAAGTACAAAATGATGTTTTTATCTATAGTAAGGATAAGCAATTAAAAATTGCTAGTAATTTTATGACAATAAATACATGACATTCTGGAAACAAAAATTAGGTTTTTTGCTCTTATCCCTAAAAGTTTTCACAAAAGACCAATGGCTATTCTCATCAATAAGGTGAACAAGATTTTGGTCTATAACATAATCTTTTCATTCTATACTATGCCAATGAGTACTAGTTATCATTATTGTGCCATAATTCATGTTCTGCTGCTAAAGTAGGCAGAACTGAGTCTCCAGTCTCCTCATGTATGACACAGTCACAAATCACTGACTCTGACTGTAGCAGTGTTTGTACTTTGTGAGTAGGCAGCAGTAGGGTAAAATTCCCCTTTTGAGGCTTGATTTCTTGCCTGCAATGCAGAAGTCTTTTCTGCAGTGACAGCACCTGCAGAATTCCAACTGACAGGAGTGGAAATTCTGTATGTGAAACAAGTGTAAAATACACAATGAAACACAGTAGTGTGAAATAAGAGGAGAACCCAGGCTTTCCTTTCTAATAAGTAGAAATTTAGGTAATACTTTAGAAGCAACAGGGGCTTGGCTGTATTCTGATATATCAAGGATGGCAGTTACTGATTTTAGATAATTGGATAAGAAATAGCATTTGTGATTCTGGAAGTTATATATACTTAGCTGGATATATCCTTGACTTAATTCTAATCCTGTAAGTGGTGTTTCAACCCTAAATAAAACATTCAATTTGTTTGCTTTTCAGCCAGAAACAGTATTCTCTATATGCAAACACATGAAATAACTTTTATACCTGCAATTCAATATAGTTCAATAGATTGGAAAAATATCTGAATGTGACTTTTGTTTGTAACAGAAGAAGAAGAATAAGAAAGAATTGCTTACAGCTTCACCTGGGAGACCTCTTGGTCCAACTTCCCCATCTTCTCCCTGTTTTTGTGCAAAAGGAACCAAGTTTTAGGGGAAAAAAAATCATGACCTTATTTCCATTATATGAGAATTCACTCTAGATTTTCCTGTATGAACAGCAACTTACTCTTGATCCATCTTCACCAGGTAAGCCAGGAGGTCCCTGTGGGCCACGGTCTCCCTGTAGGATAAGGAAAGACATTAAAATAACTGCTGGAAACTTTCTGCTGCTGGATACAATAATGGATGGGAAGGGAGATGAAAACAAGTATGTTAGCTGAAGTTTGATGTGTCAAAACATGTCTTGACAGAGTGATACAAATCTGTAAGTCATGGTACTCAGTAAAATCTTTCATTATCTTAGTATAAGAACAGATGAGCATTTTTGAAACAATGAATAATTTGTGTTTGTACAATTTCACTCTGTAACAAGAGTTGGACTTGGTGATGATTGTGGGTCCCTTCCAATTTAGAATACTCTGTGATTCTCTGATTCTGTGATTTTTGGCCCCAGAAAATACACAAGCTACATCTACAAAAGGTAGTGCTTCTCACATTTTCCTTTGTCTCATCACCACTTTCCCTCTCCCTTACACAATGTATTAGTGCAGTAAAATAAGATGTGTACGTGGGACAGAAGTTAAGAAACCAGCTGCAGGGCCCAGGAATATACAGAGATTTTAACCACCTTTCAGAACCACACACCCTGGCACCAGCTACTGGGAGCCTTGGGACTGGTTTGTCTGAGGCTTTGGAAGGCAGCCAGACTTCCACACTTCCCCTCAGAGGCTGGGGCTTTTCAAGTCTATATATGCAGAACCTCAGTACATTCTGGACCATACTTTTAGGATTTATTTTTCTTTCTCAGTTCTTAAAGAGAACTAGTGTGCTACAGAGCTCAAACACCACTGACTGACCTCCTTCTGGGCAGCAGGCTTTGAGACTGTGACTTCCTTCTGGCATTGGACAACACCCAACTATTCATGCTGTTTGCCTTAATTTTATCAGGGTCTCCAAGGAGCCTGACCACTGCTGGGGATTCTGGTAGGGATATATGGAGTCACTGTTCAGTGGCTCTGTTCTTCACACTTCCAAACTTTCCTAGGCAATTTTAGGTAACCCTCATATACCCAGAGCACATCCCCCAATACTTGGGATATTAGGACTTTATTATACTGCCTTTCTGTCCTTCCCCAGCATGCAAGAGAAAGTGAAATTTTATGAACAGGTCTCTAACACCTTCAAGATGAATTCATACCCCAATTCATGTATTTTGCTAGGTTCTGCAACCACTCTATGCTATCTGTAGGTAGATAATGTATTTTTCTACATGTTAGATGACATTTCTGAAAGATGACACATGAGAGGCATGGTCTTTCCTCTGGCTTCCAATTAATATCCAGGTGAAGACTGACTTAGGCTTTCAAATACTGAAATAGTTCATCCCCGTAAGGGCTACCTTTCTCTTCTTGCAATCATGTGGTACTTAGATATAGATTAGGAGTGAGCATTCAGTGTCTTGGTATTGTCATTCAGTACGAACAAAACTTCCTATCATTATCAGCATTCAGTTTTTCAGCTCTTTTTCTTTCCCTCAAGTGTTCTCTTAAAGCTTGAATTTCTTTTTCCTTGGGCGTATTTTAAAAGTATAACATGTCTTGCTTTTATACTGAAGAGTTGTGTTCTAGTAAATCTAAATAAGAAAAGTTTGAAGCCACAGATAATGAAGTTAAAAGAAATATAACTTCATGTGATGTAATCTGCTCTACACTAGAAGTCCAAGAATCTCATTCTGTAACTCCTGTCTGAAAACTTGTGCTTGACAGAGACATAACCTAGGCGAGACATTCAGTTTGCAACTCATATGTCCAATATGACTAATTCTAAAATCAGTCCTGAAACTTCTACACTAAAAGTTAAGTTTTTCAATGTTGATTCTTTTACAGCTGAAATATAACTTCAACAGAAGTATTTTACTTGTCTTGCTGTGTTTATTATTGTAAGCCAAAGAGAACTGAACATTATATGAGAGATGAGCATTATATGTTGTCACTACTTAAGACTCCGAGAGCTATAACTATCCTATCTTGAACTGAGCTGCTTTCACAAGGACAACAGTATATACTTTTACAGAGGATTTCTATAGAAACACAAGAATGTGGCGATTTTTAAATAGTGGGATGAAAGAATATGAAAGTAAGTCATTATTTTCTTTACTATTTTGAAAATTTAACCCCAAACTTATTTTTCTATTTTTTGGGGTAAGGCGGGGAGGTGTGTGTAAATTTTTAATTTTGGGATGGAAATATGGAAAAAATTGAATATTTGAAAAAAATACATATTTTTTATGACTTGGAAGGTAGCTGGAAAGCAGAGACACAGTGCCTGACAGGCCAAATTTCTGTTCAGCCCTCCAAATGCAGGTGGCAAGTGCTTAATGCCGAGCCCCCTCTGCTGTTGGCCTGCTGAGCATGCTGGGCTTCCATTATGGGATGCACTCGCTGCTTTACACTCTTTATCTAACAGGGATGATGAAAGAGGAGTAAAAAAGTTCTTCATGACAGCAGACATTCTTTATCCATTGCAAACAGAACTCAAAAAGGGTAACCTTACATGCTATTATAAAGAACTACATTAGGATCTGGTAGCCAACACCACTGAGCTTTTCTAGGAAGTACAACTGTGCTTACCCACTAAAGGGTGAGGTAATAATTCCTTGGTCACTGAGCTTTAGCACGTGTGGAAATGTCTTTGCTGACATTCCCTTTCACTATTTCTGTCATGGTGCACTGCACTTTCCAGAACAACAGTAAAGGAGGGCCACTCAGCAGGGTGTGCTAGCGCCTACATAAGGGATATAATCTGAAGCAGAAGTCTCTAGCTATGATTATTTCTGGGCTTTGTAGGAAAGATGAAGTCTCATTCCATAGACTTGTTCCATAGACTTGTTCCAAAAGCAACAAGTACTTTAGTTGTTTTAAATATTACTTAAAATCTTCCTAATTTATCTGACTTGACTGTGACCTTTCTTAAGCTGCAATTGTTGGAATAAGTCCCACTAAACAATTCCGTTTGTAATTGAAATATTCATATCCATTTTTTTGAGCAAGCTTCTAAGTAACTTAAAATTTGGCATTCTCCTGGTACAGAAACTTCATGCTAATTTCCTTTCCTTATTACTCTTTAGAGCAATGACTTGAAGTCCAACAGGCAAATTCCTGAAGTAAGAAAAATTACAGCAAAACCTAGCTGAAGATGTGATCTAAATTCTGCAAATATATTTAAACTATAAATTTACATATTTTTTGTCTATTGATTTATATTACTCAAAAGTTTCATGAGAAATTTATTGCCTGATAGTACAGCTATTATTTGTAGAGTAAAAAGCTGACATTCTGTTTTAACTTTTCCCTCAGTCCTTAGTGCTGTTCTTAATGAATAATGAATTATTTCTGGGACTCTATTAGTTTGGTGTTGTATAAATGCACATATTTTTCTTCTTACCCGGTTACCTTTGTCACCAGGGAGGCCAGGAAGACCATCAAATCCTCTGTCACCCTTGGAAAGAAATCACAGCTTTAGTAAATGTTTGTTAAATTGTCTGAATAAATAGTGCCTTCCCCCTAAAAGTTAGTTTCTACCCTTGGGTTGTATGTACACTTTTGTTACTGAATGAAACACATGGGGCTGAATATATAGATCAAACTCACAAAATTTGCTTCTACAAATTGTAGCAAGAGAAGGTGCCACAGCTTTTTCACTGTGCTGTAGTTATGCTATTTATAAAAAGAATTTTCACATTGAAAGGATACACTTGGTTCTAGTTGCACTTTGCAACTGCAAAAGTGACTTTACTATTACTGATTCTCTGTAACTAGAGACTAACTCAGAGAGAGAGAAATCATGCCCCAAGAATCAAGTTTCTTCAAAGTCAGACTACTAGGAATTACCATTAATTACCATATTTTAAATGGATGATTCATTCTCAGCTCTTGCATCTGACCCAGCTTTCTGAAACCTCAGTATTTTCACTTGAGAGGAGAACTTTGGGTTGGCCTGGATGAAACTGTGGTACCCACATAAAATCTGTCTAGCCCGTTCCAACACTGAACTAAAGCCTCAGGTCTCACTATTATTTACCTTTGCACCAGGTTCTCCTGGCATTCCTCTGGCACCATCAGCTCCAGGACGTCCCTGAAAAACCCAAAGGGGCAAACATTTGAAAATGGAATAGAATAAATTAATATTTAAATATATTTAAACAAAAAGTATTTACCCAGAGCAGAACTGATCTATATGCAACCTACCCTTTTGCCAGCTTTTCCACTTGGACCGGGGGCACCTTGGACACCACGAGGACCCTGGGATTAAAGAGGGTAATATTTAGAATTCCATTAATGTCAGCAAAAAGCTAGGAAAAAACCTCAAGAATAAGGTAAGATTTTTTTCTACAAAAAGCTGCATTTTTTCCCCTAGGAGATAGATTCTGGTTCACAGATTCCCATTAGTTTTAAAAGTACATAGGCATCCAAATTGGCCTTAGCTACATGAATTCTAACAACAATTTTTATGAGATGGCACTATACATGGCATAAGTCATCATGTAAGTTTCTTACATTCTTTTCATAGCTTTAAAGATCTCAGTCCTGTAGTTTGAAAAACCTTCTTCCTCTCATGCCAAAATGATTTTATTATAATAATAATTACTTTATAATTATTTAGTGAAAACTAAAGAGTGTTTATTTTAGATATCTACAAAAACATGAGTTGTGATAGTAAAGAGCTCACATGCTGTCTTAGCTTTACACAGCATGGGTTTAACTAGAGAGGGACCAAATTACCCCAGACTGAAAAAACATTTCACTTTCCAAACATATGTAACTTTCACTGACAACTGTATAGGTGTTAACTGTGGAAATTTTCTCACCCCCCCATCCAAATGCATTTTCAGGTGAAAAAAAGCAATGGTAAGGACAAGCCATTCACAAATATTGTGTAGGAAAATAAAAAAAAACATTAAAAATAATTTTTAAAAATTATTTTATATGTCTACTCCAAGTGCAGTTTTAAGACAGGCACTTAGTAATGCATCAAATCCATGCTACTACTCGAGATCTGGAAAAATCATTGTTTGGGATACTTATTTCATGATTTCTTTCACAATCTCCTTATTGATTTTAGGTTTAAACTGAAAGAATTCCATCTGCTTCAGTGCTCTTTGACATCACTATGGAGAGGTTTATACAATATTAGGCTGAGAAGCAAAACATTCACTGATTCTAGCTCTGTCACACCTATAGTGAAAATATCCTGTTTAATTACCAACCAAATTCAACCTCCCTCACCTTATGAGATCTGATAAGTTCAGAGCCCAAGGTCATCCAGTTGCACACTAACATATCATTATTGAACAGGGAAAAGAGCCTGAAGTGACAATATTAAAACAGGTTTTCAACTGATGACACTCTACGTGTGATAATTGCTCTTTGTTATACAAAGATTGTTACTTTCATATTTCAGAATGAAAAATTAAGCTATTGATTTCAACTACAATTTTAATATTGATCAAGCTATTGAAATTATAAGATAGTATCATTAAGGATATTTTTCTTCAATTGCATGCAGGAAGCATATAATTGATTAATTTCTTCTAATTTATATGAATACATTTTCTTAAACATAAAACATGCTCTAACATAACAGGGAATATTATTGTACCTGAGGTCCTGGTTCACCACTTTCACCTTTAGCACCTGCTGCTCCAGGTCCACCCTTGATGAAAAAAACCCAACATATATTGTTTAAGTATACAAAAGCCTCTTTAAATTAGTAAGTTACTTTCTATTTCCATACATGAATTACAGGGAAAAATAACAAATAATCCCGGGAGAAATAACAAATTCACACCATCAGGAGGTGTGAATTCACCATTTGTATCTACAGATTTATCTACTTTGATTTATCATTGTCTAAACACTGTGCAGAAATATTTCTCTTACCAGAGAAAATTCCCATGGATTTGAATGCAAAATGTAACCCTTTGTTCTATATTAGTATTTGAGAGCTAAGTATGAGCATAGTAAGAACATAAGTAGGGCAATCATCAGTGCATCCATCATAGGGAATAAGACAGAGCTGAAAGCCACCTCTTTTTACCTTTATTTCTATGCTGTACAGAAAAAAAAACAGTCTCAGAGTTCAATCCAAAGATCACTGTGGTCAAAGAAAAATACCCTGTCTAATCTTGTAATGAACTTCAGTGATGTTTTAATCAAGTCCTTTGTGCACCTGGCCCTGAAGAAGTGGAGAATCTATATAACTACATCTCCTTATTATGAAATGAAGATATAGATTTTAAGAGTAAATTTTATCATAAACAAGCCAAGATCAGATATTAATTCAAACTGTACATGAAATCAGTGGCAGAACTAATGAAAGGAGTTAGATGTCTCACAAAAACAGACAAAATAAACCAAAAAATCCTGGCATGCACACATAGAATACAGGCTCAGGGAAAGAAGATATGGGAGTTTGTTACTATGTGCAAAAAGAATAGTTGCATTTTTGATCATTGAAACAGGTTATGACTCAAAGTATGTATTTAATATGAAACAAATGTTGCAGACCTTTGAAAACTGATAATCCTTCTACATTAACATTGGAAAGAAGTAATCTAATGGCTTGGCTTGGTGCTGAGTCTCACATTCTAGAGTGGAAAGATCTCCATTGACCCTGCAGCTATTAATTCAAGTCCTAAGCAAACTGGAAATCAGATCCCAAACTGGTACTGGCAGTGAAGAGAAGATTGGTTTTGGTAGGTGATGATTCTCTCTTGGGGTTTCTCTGATTTAAGCTCTGCTTTAATATAATTGATTACATTTACTATCTGTAGGCAGACATTCATTTTTATGCTATGTTATCTGAGCATGTGAACGCCAGACTCAACTAATGCTAGACTGGAGATTTGACATGGCTATGTTTAAGATTTTTAGTAACTAACATGTTACTAATGTATCTTATTGGTGACTGATTAATTTAACAAAATAAAACGCATATAAAGACTAGAAGCTCCAGCTTTTTAATTCTTAACAGAAACTGGGTAGAAAAACAATTTACAGACCAAGAAACTTGCTTTTGGAGCTGTAGGCAAAAAATGTTTCTAGATCAAAGAGTTGGATTTCTAGAGCCTCCTGGTGGTTTAGAAGCAAAACAACTATTAATATTATTAATTGTTGAACTTTGCATACAGGAACTCATGAAGGCTTTTAAAACACAAAAGGCAAAATATGAAGGCAGGTTATACCTCTGTTAAAGGTATCCAACCCACTGTCAGTATCATACCAGCCTTTGCAAAGTCCTCCTTGCTTACAGCAGCTCCAGAGTTTTGTCTGTACAGACTGAATATTATCCTGCTAGTCTCTTGAACTAAATACATTGCTGGAAATAGTGTATGAGTTTGTTATATAGACCAAACATATTTGACTCTTTTTAAGTATTGCATACCTAATTGTGATTAATCAGGAATCTGTGAGCCAGATTCTCTGCTTAGTAGCTACTATTTACTTTGGAAGAATTACTGTAGAAAATAATTACTCTTGTACAGATCTGCCTAAAAATACAAGTGTACACACTCCATACAAATACTAAGATATTTTAAAATCCACAAGGCCATTTCCAGATCACTTGGTGTTAGCAGTTGAGTCAAACTCAGGACTGAAATAAAAAAGTGGCATTATTTTAAAAATCTGTGGCTCTTAATTGTTTATAGGAACGCTTTTTGAGAACTTTTCAGATTTCGCTTAAATATTGAGTAAAGGTGATTCTGTAAACTCTTGCTTTAGTATCTCTTTCTGTAGAGTTTCATATTTACTGCAACAAATTGTACTGATAGCATTACAGAGATGATTGAATGTAGAGGTGAATTTATGCAAAACTATTCACTAGTTTTGGAAGTCCAGCAGTGTGCTCTGTCCGAACACCACAAAACCTACAAAAACCCCCTCATTTAGTATTTAGGTTGCATTGCAGACCTTGACTAAGAATACAAACTACAGCTTTAATTATGTAATATTAATTTCAAATAAATACAAAACAAGTACAAATATAGAGGTGTAGTCAGGGCCAGAATGAAATCTGCGGGCTACATCACCATGTTCTTAAACCTGTGCCCCTGTTTTGTCTACTTACCACAGGACCTGGTCTTCCAGTGAGTCCCATAGGACCAGGTGGACCTCTCATAGCAATCTGAGAAGACAAACAGAACACCAGGTGTCAAGAAAAACCTGCCAGCCAGCATACGTATTCTATACTAACAGAGTTTTAGAATGTGTTAGGAAATACCCCCCATCTTTGACTTCACATCCTGCAGGATATAAAACAAATTAGGTTCTGGCTCCTTGTGCTTACCCTAGCTTGCTGAAGAATAGCTTGTGCTTGAGCTTCTTGAGCTGAGATTGTTGGGCCCTTCTCACCATCTCCACCAAAGCGGAACTGCAAGTACCAAAACACGAAAAGGATTTAGAATTTATCAAATCTAAATTATACTTTTTACTTGCTGATGGTGCAAACCGCTTCAAAGTCAAAAAAGTCACAGTATTTAGTTAATTCTGTTAACTCCAGAAGATGGTTGCATGGAGATCACTGCATCCAACATGAGCATGAAGTCATTGGTGATAGTAACTGAAGTCTAAATTTATTCCCTTATGAGCAAATATTTTCCTGATTTCATAGGATTTTGGTTTCCATTTGTTTGCTTGTTTATTTAAAAAAGAGGCCAAAATAGACTTTTACTTTCCTGCAAAATATCAATACAAATATGTACCAAAATTAATTAATTCTCTGTACATTGGTAGCTACTCACATTTAAAAATGTAATTTAATTTAAGGCATATGCAAATGTGAAAGATGTTTGGTATCTAAAACCAGTTTGCTGTAATTTCTGACAATTTCAAAATAAATTACAGAATAAAAATTTAAGTGCTCATTCCTTTGCTCCTGCACTGTTATTCCTAATGAAACTGCTGGCAGAAGCTTTGCAATGTTGTAGAAATGCTAGGCTGCAGCATGAAGCACAGCTTTCCAAAGGTAAGGCATACACTGGGTATCAGGGCCATGAATCTTGCACTGCCCACAATAGTTTGTCCAGTTTGCCTACACCCAGAATTGACAGATCTTTTTCACCCATAGACACGTTTAGGAATAACGCATTCCAAGCACACAGTGATTTTCGTACCCCAGTGCTGCAAGATACTTTAACAGCTTTGGGCTTGTTCCTCCACCTGCTAAAACAGATGGTGTTTTGCTTTGACTCCAGTGGGACTAGAGTTGGCTATGTGCATATATTTCTATTCAAAGGATGCACTGACTCTTCAAAGAGGACACTGAAGTCTGATTTGAAGCATGGAATACTTAAAAATCTACATGTCAATGAGACTTGAAAGCACACACGCCTGTTGGGACTACAGGCCCTCTGTACAACAGCAGACTCGTTGTTTCAGACCTATAGTAGCAAAATATAGTTACTGCTAAAAATATAAGGTGGTTTTCAGTGTCTGTAATTCACTTGTGTAGGTTCCAATTTGTCAGCCATGCAGGAGCTAAAGCATATGTTTTTTTTGAGGAAAAGAAAGGCACCATATATATGAATTTCAAATGCTTATGCCATCCTATCATTCTCTCATTCCACTGACAAAATTTGATTAAAAAATAAAATACCTATACATTTCCTGAAAGACACTTCCAGTTTTTTGTAGGCTGCTTACAACTTACCGGTAGCATTAACATGGTACCTGGGGGACCTGCTAAACCATCAGCACCAGGAAGACCAGGGCGACCAGGTGGACCCTAAAATAAAAAAGACGAGAAAAAAGGTGAGGAAAAAAATATAGTAATGTAAGATAAACCTTTTGAGTCACTTACATAAATTTATATTCACAGAATGGCCTGGAAAATACCTTAAAGATCTAGTTTTAACCTCCCTGCCCTGGGCAGGGACCTTTCACTAGGCTGAGCAGCTCAAAGCCCCATCCAACCCTGCCTTGAACACTTCCAGGAATGGTGCAGCCATCTGGGCAAGCTGTTACAGGGCCTCACCACTGTCAGCATAAGAAATTTCTTCCCAAAATTTCTTCTAATCAAAACCTGCTCTTTCCATTTAAAAACCTGCCCCTCTGTCCTATCACTATGGGCCTCTCTGCACCTCTCTTGCAGCCTTCCCCCACAGCTCAGCCTGTCTTCACAGAAGAGGCACACAAGGGTGGCAGAGGGGCAGAACCACCTCACTTGACTTGCTGCTCACGCTTCTTTCATGCAGCCAGGATACGGTTGGCTGCAAGTTTGTGTTACTGGGTCATGTCAAGCTTCTTGTCCACCAACACTCCCAAGTCCTTCTCTGCAGGGCTGCTCTCAATCCATTCTCCTCCCAGCCTAATTGCTGCAATTATATATTTGTGTCGTGTCTGGTCCGTGACAGGCACATGACGTGCTTAGTCAAGAATTTCCTCATGATGAATTCAGTGAGCATCCAGTTAAAAACTAAGTACTGTCGGTAGCTATTCCTTTACTAGGTCTTAAAATTCCTATTTCATAAGTTCAAATTCTGGAATATTTAATTAATCTACAGCACAGAAATATGAAAGAAGTGTGGATGCTTACTTACTAGCATGGTAAATTGTTGTTGGGATTTTAATATTGCCTCATTATACAGTGAAGTGATAGCATCTTCTTAACATCTTTCATATACAAATACAGCATGAACATGCTGGATTCACCAATTAAAAATCTCTCATAAAACATAGGAAAGCCTTTTAGTACCATATTTTCCTCAAATAAATACATTTACGCTGTTTTAAAACCATGTTGGTGGTGGCAGTAAGAAATGGCTTAGAAGAACATGAAGATTAAAATTATAGCTTAAATTTTAACTAATTTCATGACTGGATATGTTTCTCAAGCCACATGTTGTTTAAAAAGGCCAATAAATTCTTCCAAGATCATCTAAATATTATCCATCACTTTCAATATCCCATGTGCTTTGATTCTGAAAGCTTGTTTTTCTCTATATTTGTACATATTATAGCTGAAGCCATACTGATTTTTTTAAAAGTAATTCAAATTCATATGAAATGTTTATATCTATTACTTTAGCATATTTCTAAACACATCAAACCAGAAAAATCCTAACAAACCAGAACTTAAACATCTTGTTGTATTTACAGCACGTATTTCTACCGCTAAGAAAAACGCTGTCCAGATTCTCACTTGATTTGCTTAGCTGAATGAATAGCCTCAGTTCCACTGAAGTTTCTAACCTATGTGGATCTATTTCAGATCAGGATCTAACTCACTCTTGTGTAGCAATTAGTGCAAGATATCCTATGAATGCATGAGATAATCTGTTTGTTGACTTACCCTTTCACCAGGGTCACCTGGAGGACCAACAGGACCTTGTAAACCTGGGGGACCTGTAAGACCCTATAGAAAATGAATAACATAATTATGCTGAATACTTGAAGATTTTTGAACTATTTTTTCTCTCAAAAGTTGTGATGAACACATATTTGGATAAAATAATTTATAAGGCAGCATATTGTTTTTTCTTACAAAGATTTATAGTCAACATTCAAAACTTAGATTTTTCACGTGCCATCATTTTGTAGCTTGCTGCCACTGAAAATGCTAGAGATGACCCATTTCTATTCCCTTCTATAAGTCCTAAATCTAATACACCTTTAGGAACTATAATAAGACCAATATTGTGTTAACTTGTGAATAGAAAAGCACAGTGGATAAATCAAGTGCAATAAAGAAAATTGTGATTAATCTACTTACAGCAGGTCCTCTTGGTCCCGGTGGTCCTTCAATGAGCATACCCTAGGAGTGGATGGAGCACAATATTACATTCATCATTTTGTAGAAAAATATAAAAAAATTTTTTAGCTGACCTACTAAAGCTAACATTTCTTAGTGTTTTGATAAACTTTTCCAGGACTAATCTCTCTACAGTTCCTAGCATGAGAATCTGAACCATTGCACGGCATTAAAAGTGAGGAAGACTTCCTAGCCTTTGCTGAAACCTGTAATGATGGTGTTAGCTGTGCCTAAGCTGAAAGTTTTCTGGGTAGATCTGTCCAAGATGTATTTACTAGATGGCCTGAAGATCAGATCAATGATCTGTTTCCCTTTGTACAAGATTCTCTTTCTTTTAAGGAATATGTGGTTAGTCCTTCATGTAACCAAAGGAGTAGCAGGGACAGGCCACTGTCAGTAATCACTTTATATCATGCACATTACAGGGACTGTTTCAGAGATCATGGACAATGTGGATGCTGTCATCCTATCATGAATAACAACATTTCATAATGATGCATTAACAGTGAATATTTGTTATACAGTGCTATTGAAAAACTCCCTGACATCTGTACTTACAGGTTCAATCACAGCTGGTTCTCCCTTTTGGCCTTTTTCTCCATAAGCCCCGTGTCCTGTCACCTGGCCAGTAAAAACAACCCCAAAACCAAAAATAAGTAGGAGGTCTAAAGACCCAGTACAATAAAGAATTGCAGCAACCTGTAACTGAAAGCTAAAGCTGGAATTTCTCTATAAAAAATTGTACTATAAAAAATACATCACAGGTACAAACCACATAAATAAAAAATATTTAATGCATGAGAAATGGAAAATGCAAAAGCCATGTGTATGCTTTCTCCATTATTGGATATTGTCAATTTGTACTTTTTGAATGAGATGTGCATCCCATGAGTGTTTATCCCATGCTTTACATAAGAACTTTGAAAATAGAGTCTAAAACTTCTGTGTGCAAGTCACAACATAGATTCTTTTCTTATTTGATTGGAAATATTCTTGGTAATTGACAATGACTCTTCATGGCTTTATGAGTTAAGCAGCCTAAAGTAAGATAGAAAGAAAGATCCCTTGGTCCAATATGTACTGTGCCTTTCAAGCTCCTAACTTCATTCATGAGACATCCACAACATGAGAAGCAACCTGAGAAGGGTCTGTGATGTCATGGCATACATGAGAAAGGAGGTAAGTGGCACTGTGGAGTCTAAAGACTAAGTCACTGATAACCGATGATGCCTCGGCACTACCTGAATTAGCATCAACTGCCAAATTCTTTGAGGACCAGCTCTGTGGGAAGTTTTGGGTTCAGGATTAGGGTAAGAGAAGTACCTAAAACAATATGCCAATAACACTAATGGAAGAATGGGAGAAACAGATTCAAGTTTTAAACAAAGAAAAAGGAACTGATTTTTTTTAAACCATGAGATAATGTATTTTTCTTCAGAAGTATCTCTCTTGATCGCTAACATATTCACTAGAAATTAAGCTCTGACCAGCTTAAAATTAAATTTTTTTTTTTTTTTGGTTTTTTGTTTTTTGTTTTTTTTTTATTTCAGTAGAGTGATTCAACATTTACTCTAAAATATCTGGGTATTAGTAAGAATGGTAAGGATAATGTTACAGTATTTCAATATTAAATATTTTGGAATTGCAAAACAGGGATTCACAGACTGTCCATTTTGCACTGATTTATAAAGGCACAGATCTCACTAGTAATGATGTTCATAAACCCATTGGTAGTTCATCAAAATCAAGTAGCAAGAGGTACAGGCAATCACATTTTATTGGATTAATATAAATTACTTGAAAAAAAATGATATCAGGGTCTCTTGGAAATATTTCCCCTTTTTGAAATTTCCCATATTCTGAGTACTTTCCATTTTGCCTTTTTTTTATCACAGATAGAACTTCAGGTATTCAAAATATGTTCATAGGTCAAAGGAAAATGACATATCTCTAGTTCAGCAGATGACAACTGCAATAAAGCTAGCACAGACCAGAGACTGTGTTCTAATTCAAGATTCCTGACTCCTTCACCTTTGTATCAAGGCATTTTAAGTTGAAATTTACACCAGGGAACAGAGTCTACACAGTCATTTGCTTAATGCAGGCACAAATGGTGCCTTATGGGAGCTTTACTTCACAGATAATCTGACCTTTTCTGTGTCATTCTGCCACAGTGTCCCCACCTGGGCTAGAAGGAAAAGAGTACACTTGTATCACATTGCACAGATAAGGATCATTAAAAAATACAATGACCCCAACAGGGTATAGAAAGGATCAGTAAATGAAAAACAGAAGGATGGGTTTCAAGGTTGGCAGAGAAAAGCAACCTCACAGCATTTGCTGTTATTTCTTGGATCCTTTGTAAACTGAAGTTTTGACTTTGTGAGAAGAAAATACAGATAAGACTGAGCAAATAGTGAAAACAAAATTCTCTCGTTCTACTATATTCAGGGTCTTCCTAATTAAAAAATCCAAATGGGATTTTTCTTCCTTCCAGTCTTAGCCATATTAGTTTTCTTTGCAGCATCCACAGCTGGTAAACTGATAAATAAGGATCTTGGCACAACTAAAGAAAAGTTAAAGCCTTGCTGTTTAGCCTATGATTAAGTCAGAGGGAAAGAGAGCTATAAAACTCAGAATGAAAAGCATGATTCACAGGATCCACCATGTCATCCTATCTATCTTTATATATACTGAGCTGTTAAATCACTTCTGCAAGACCATAAACCTGTCACCATTGACTAAGCTTATTTTCATGAAAGGGTTCAGGCCTTAACCTTCCCACTCATGAATTTTCTTATTGGAAAGATGCAAAAGCCATAGGATTCTAGACACTTATATGCATTTCAATTTCTAAAGGTAATCATATAAAAATATTAATTACAGCTTTTGTACCTGCGTTAGGACTTATGTTCTTTCCAGCTTTAGCTCTAGTTTAGAAAGGTTTTTTAAACTGTTTATATAATTTATTTCTTTAATTCCATCTCCTCTTTCCTTTTCCTCCCATCTTCCACCCTCCCTTACTCCCTTCAGCAAATAAAACACAAATCTTACATGATAAAAATACAAAGTTCAAGATTACTAAGAGGATCTTGATCCAAAGGATATTGGAAATGAGAATATATCTGATATGTACAAGGAGCTCTGGATCAGGGTCTGTGCAGTTCTGAGACTGTGTAATTATAAAAGAATTGCTAAATTAGATTAATCTGCATTATGCCTCCAGTCAACTTACGCTTGTTTCTGTGATATCGGTCTCTGCAGGAACACCTGGACCAAACTCCTCATTAGTGGAATCAGTTGGTTTCTCTTCATATTCTTTATATTCATAAAAATCATATTCTCCTAAATCTCCATCTACCAGCAGATCAGATTCACTGAGGTCTACTCCTCTGCTTCCATATTCAGTTGCCTCAGTTTTTTTATCATAATCCTCTCCAGTTACGTATTCTTCAGCAAATACTTCTTCAACAGGATTTTGCTATTTGTATCAGTAGCAAAGATTTGGGAATAGGAGGAATATGTGGGTTATTGTTAGTAAAGCAATGTAAGCATATGCTGATCCACCATGATGACTTGTCAAAAGAAGAAAGAACAGTAGAACTACAGCACATTGTCTTTTAATTAGAGTCTGAAGGAATGGAAGCTCAGCCTTTCAGAGTAATTAAAAGATCTTTGTATAAGTAGTACAAAGAAGTAATGTTTTCATACGCTTTGGTTTTTTATTTTCAAAACCACTGAATTCAATATACCCAGTATTATGTGTACTGCTTGCGTAATGTTACTTTAGTGCCAAATATAGCTGAATTTCGCTGCTTGGTTTCACTCTTACAAGCATTCATGAATGAACATATGCAATGAGCAGTGAGTAAGTTCAGATCTTTTCATAATAGCAATGTGGAGGAGGTGCAAGCATCACTTTAGTCAATCCCAGCCTTTTACATTATTTTCTGTCTATAAATACCAATGCTGAGCTAAACTTCTTTTCTCTTGTTAATGATTTTGAAGTTTATTTATCAGTAAAAGACATGACTTTTTGCGTGTCATGGTAATTTACATATTTTTTGTCTAAGTTCTACCTGTACAATTCAGATTAAATTTAAGATTTCTGAAATCTAAGCTTTCACCTTAAAGTGTGTAAGCTGTCAAACCAAGCAAACAACTTAAAAGCACTAAAGCAGTTTAAAATAATGCTATATTTGAGATGTACAAAACCACTTGTGAAGTAAAGGAGGATTGCTTTATTCTGTTACAGAGGTCTTTCAACAATTTTGAAAGAAATTGAAGTTCAGATATCATCTGATATCATAATATAAAATGATCAGACAATATGAAGTAGTGTGATCTTGAAAATATTCAGAAGCTAATCAACATCCACTGTAATTAAAAAATCCTGATCTAATAATAACATTGAAATGTATTGCAATTAAAATAGAAGGCCAGATTCTGATTTAACACTTGCCTAATTCCATTAGTTATGGAAATGACTTCTACCTTATAGCTGGAATAAACAGAAATCAGAACCAATTCTAAGCCAAATTTTACCTTTATGAAGAAGTGCTCTCACCAAGGAGAGCATTCAGCACTTTGAATGTACTTCACTACAGCTCTACAATTGTACAATTGGCTTAGAATTGCCCAGGCAATGGAATGATTTAGATACATTTGTTGATCAATTTGTGAGAAGCAAACATGAGACTGAACACAAGAATTCTTGGCAGCAAAATGAGTAAAACATACCTTAATTCACCTTCACCTTCCAAGATACATAAGAGGAAAAGCATAGGACAAATGGGGACTCTTTTTTCAAATATTTAGGGGAAAGAGGGGAGGGGGAGTTTTGTACATCTTTTAAGCAACAATCTTAATTTTGAAAGGAAAAGGAAAAGAAAAATGAGAAAAATGTTTCTTAAAATCTGCCATCATTTTTGTAACACTAGTGTTAATTAATATGCAAACATATTAATCAACACTGGCTTAGGTGCAGTAATTTTAACAAAATAATGTTTAGACCTGTTATTGTGGCTTTCTAGCAATGTGCTTTCTAACATAAGTCAAAATAATTTTGGTTTTTTTTGACAGTTCAAATTATGTTTCTTTTGAATAGAGCAAATGAAAATCAAATAATTTGGTTTTGTTAGCTGAAAAACTATGAAAAGTAAATGATGGCTTCCTACTCAACTTTCATATGCTGCTATGGTGGCAGTCATTCTTTGTACATTCCCACACCATATATCACTGAATTATTTCCAGAATCATGAACTCTGCAGGCTGAAGATTTGGCAGATCTCTACAGAATTAATGGGAGTTTTCCTCAAGAAAATAGTAGTTTCTGATGTTAGCTGAGAAAGTGTGAAATCACATAAAGTTCTGGTAAAGTTTATATCATTTACACAGAAATCCATCCTTTTAAAATGCATTTTTACTTTTTTAATGAATGACACCTGGTGGGACGTGTATTTTCTTGAGAGTCCTTATTACCTCATTTGCTTCAGTAGCTCTGGAGGGAGCTTCTGTCTGGGGCCCATAGTCATTTTCAGCTATGCTATAATCTTGAAATCCATCAATAACGTTGGCCTAGTATGCAAAAACAAACACATTATTAAAAAAAATCTTGTACGAAAAATTCAAAAGGCATTGCTGTTATTCAGGTTATGGTATTAGATGTATTCATCTAGTGGGGTTAGGTGAATTTTTTTCTTATTATCAAAGATCTTCCAGTCTTGTTCTGGGAAAGATCTTGATTATTTCTTGGCTACCTTTACCCCTAGTTTGTCTTTTGTTGGTGCTTGATAACTTTTCTTCTTCTTGGATGCATATTTTTCAGTTTTTTTTGTTGTGGCCTTTTGAAGTTTGTCCTTTGAGCTAGCGGCCACTGTCCTCTTCTTCTTTTTGACCATGGCTTTCTTTTTCTGCAAACGTTATGAAAGATGGAATGGGAAAACATAAATAAAATGAAAAGGAAATTGAGAAAGGGTGAATGAAAGAAGGGTAACCAAATGCGAGATGAATGCTGTCAGCCGTGAGACCTTCCATCTCTAACTGAAAGCAAAGGTAACAGCTAGGAAATAAAGAAATGAGTGAGAGGAAAGTATTAAGCTCATATACAAAGACACAAATTGACAAACCATGTGGTAGGGGACAGCTGGACACCACACAACAAACAGATCACATTCTGTTACCTCTGTTTGTGCTACTGTCTCTTCGAACAGTGGGAGTCCCTCTGTTACAGAATCAGTTTCTTTATAATCTGCATCCCCATACTCATAGTCATATTCGATAAAATCTTCTGGTGTGTACTACATTGTAAATGGAAAAATATCAGGCATTCCCATGTTAGAGGTAGCAAACTAGATTAGCAATACTGGAAAGTAACTTCACCTTTACTTAGGAATAAAGTTTAACAAAATTAAGGCAGTATTAACAATTCAATATAATTATTCATTTGGGGAAAAAAAACCTCACAACTTCTCATTTCTTTGAAAGCACATTACAGAAGTAATAAAAAAGTAAATAGTAATGCCAGGAAAAAAACCTCTCATTAATTGGACTGCAAAGAAGAATCAAGTATAATTTTGACTACTGGGAGCCCCAACAGATCTTTGTGAAACCACATATTTATTTAATCTTTAAATTTCAAATAATACCTCTTTTACTTGCATTTTTTTCAGTGATCAGAAGAGCAGAGATGCCAATATCTGACATGAATAAATAATTTCAGATAGAGGCGAGGCCCCAGCTCACAAGAAAACATGGTTATCTTCCTCTTGTTTGATGTCGAGTTTGAAAACCAGGACAGCTCCATGGTACAGATTTCCTGAGTAAAATCTCACCACTGTAATTTAATTTCAGATTCAGCTTCTGTAAATTGCTCCATAGCTCTGTTTCTAAAATTTTTATCAAATGAAGATTTGGCACACAAACTTTTTACAGGAGCAAGTAGCTGTAGAATTGCCTTGTGCAGTGTTGTGAACACGATCTAGGGAGCCAGGAACTCCTGAGCTGTACTCTCGGCTGTGCCAAGAAGATCCTGGTTCACATATTATCTGCACCAAGTACAACTCATCAGAACTGAGAGAAGGGCAGCTTTAAACAATCTTCCCACTCCTACCATGCTTGAAGCTACAAGCATGGTTGGTCTGACAAATTAAAGCAGACTCCTGGTTACTCTTTATGTGCCCAGGGAGCCAAAAGAAGGCAGAACTGTGGCCAGAGCGACAAGTGTTTGCTTTCTCTTTAAGAAGAAATATTCAAATGTGCCTCATGTGAACTTGTCCCTTCTGAAATCCCTCTCTCCTGTTACAAGTCAGCATCATTGTCTGCTTGTTTCATTATGTTGATGAGAAAGAGAATTAGTACATTGCACTTCCAAATCAGTCTGAAGATTCATAGAAGTCATCATTATCAAAAATAAATGGACATGTTAGAAGAAATTACAAATTAAAATAGATCTCCATATTCCAAACTATATTCTACCATGTGACCAAAACACTTGTTTAACTGTTGCCTCTGGCAATGTTTTTTGATAAAATTTTTTACTTATTACAGAAGATGATTTCCTCAGCAAGTATAAGGCTAAAGCTGAAAGGCCCTTAATCACTTAAAAAGGCTTTTACATGAGTTTCTATTACTCCACTCCTGTGACTCCTCAGAGTCTTACTATGATCAACAGCTTTGCTTTAAAAGAAGACAGATTTTTTATCAGAAGGCAGATGCTTTTTGCTCAATTATCCTTTGAGTATTTCTACCCTTGTACATATAAACTGATCAGTCATGAGATTTGATAAACATTAAAAAAGGATGTAACATACATACTCATTTAAAACTATATTGGACATTAATAAGAGCACTTCAAACTACATTTAAATAAAAACATGTCATTTTAGGTGGAGAATATCCTCTTTGGGAAGTATATGGGCACTTTATACCTCCCTCATATAATGTAAGCAATGGTTTGATTTCATCAGTGGTATCTTCTACGTAACCAAAAAAAGTTAACACTATCTATACTTTTCAAAACCAGCAGCATTTAGTCTTAACCACGGTAAGGAATATAGGATTCTTCTCTCCTTCTTCAGCAAATTAAGATTCAGTCCCAACCCAGTGAAATCAGTGAAACATATCTGACCTATAACTGGTGGAGCTGAAGGGCCTCATGTGCAGCAATGATACATTTACAGGTCTGCCAAGGTATAAAAGCACATTTTCTGGCTTGTGCAGTTCTGGAAGTGCAACACAATACAGCTTGTCTCTAAGAAGTGTGCCACTGGCACCCAAAGAAGAAATGCAATGACAAGCTTCTGGGAGACCATAAGCAGCCACAAAAAGGAAATAAAGGAAGAACCACACGGATAAAACAAAACTTTTTGAAATAGTTATAGAATAGCATTGAAATTGCAGTATATATTTGGAAATTATAAAAATGTCTGCAAGATAAGCATAAAAATTTGCTTATCTTCTCTGAAGAAGTCCACACTAACTAGGTTTATCTACGGGGAAAAAAAAAAAAAAAATTTGCTTATCTTCTCTGAAGAAGTTCACACTAACTAGGTTTATCTACAGGGGAAAAAAAAAAAGTATTCAATGGAATATACCTCTCTAAATTCAGTCATTCCACCCTAACAGTGGCAACCAATTCCATACTTTTAAATGCTTCCTAAGCCAAACAACATGAATCAAACCTTCTGATATGCAATTTTTATTGGAACCCAAGCAAAAGACACTACCTATGTTAAATAATATCCAGTATCTTAAGAGGTAAGTGGAGCAATATTTTTGAGAGAACTACCATGTTGTTAGCCAGATTTAAGTTTAATATGCTGTTAGAAGTTTGTATCAGTAACTTATAGACACACAGATTCCTCTGTAAGCATTGTAAACCTCTTCTGAAACTGGAAGTATTCATTACAGCAGCCACTTTGACCAACTGACAATTAAAATATAACTCTTTCTCAGTATTATAACTGTTTTGCAAATCTCAGTAGTATGGCTTTTCTCAAGGTAAGCTGAACGGCTGTGCTAAATGGTGCCAAACACATTACTAACAAAATTGCAACAGTGGGTTGCAAATAGTTTTACAGAGGCCATGAACTAAACAGAAATGTAAATTGGGGGGAGAAATAGGAAGGAAAATTATCTGTGCCAAGTATATTAGTATTAAAAAAGAAAGTAGTGAATAAGCTGATATTTATGCTAAGAGAAAGCTATTTATGCTAGTTCAAAAAGTCAGAAATTTATGAATGAGAACTAGAAAAAAAATACAAAAAAGCACAAGTACGTGGACAGATCTATTGCATCATGCGTAATCACACATAAAATACTTTAGGGTATTGTGCTTCACTCATTTCTATTAAAGAAAGTGAAATTTTCCTTATATGCAAAATGTGATCAAAAATACAAGAGCATATTTTGGTTGCACTGATATGCAGGCACACAGAAAGAAATAATAGGGATGGATGAGAAGTGGGGAATGACAGTTTCCATGCTGGAGTCAGATTAATGCCAAGCAGGTGAAGACCTTCCACTTTAAGAGCACAGTATCAGAGGGGTATTACAAAAATTATTGAACTTACAAGCCAGGACATGTGGCCACTATCCCAAAACCATATTCAAGTAGTTTTGAAATCTTAGTACTTTGTAGTCCCAACGATACAAGGAGCACAAGTGAAAATATGTAGTAGCCTAAATGTTCTACAAGATAATCTTTATTCTTAGCAACCCATCCTTTACCAATACTTTCTTCTGAAAAATCAGCAACCTTCATATTTCACACCAGCTGATAAACAGAGAATATGTTTTGTATTGAACTCCAGGGGTCCTGCGGCAAAGAGTTAAATAGAGATGCAAAATCTTCCAGGTGTATCTCCTGAGGCACAACCTGTCCAGATGGAAGAATGCATCTCTACTCCCCTAGCTGATGTAAAGATGCACTTTAGAGATATGATTTACTCACAGAATGATTTTACCAGTTCGACCTGATGAAGGCTGTTCCCTGTTTTTAATAGGACGCAACAGGACTAGTGAAGGACTAGTCAGATAAAGGAAGACTAAATATACAGACATGTGACAGATTTAATGGCTTTAGTCACCTGCTGTGAAGCTGGCAACTCAAACTTACCCTGCCATTAACATTTTCCAATTAAGACTGGATATGTGGCACATACCCCTTCTTTTCCAGGAGCTACACAACTGAAAGGTCACCTTTATCAGATCACCTTTATCAGATCCACTCAGTTTGACCTCAACAAACCTTGCGGAAACTTCCTTTACATTTTGGATACACAAAACCCAGGCCCTATTAGTTCACAGAAGCTGGACAGTTCACAGAAATCTATCATAGTTGTACTACTAATCAAGGAAAGATAATGAGTAGACTCTTGAATATACAGGAGAAAGGATCTAGAATTTCAAAATAAATAATAGGTTAAACTCAGCAAGGGATTTCAGCTAAGAGACATCAGGTAACACATACTTCAGATGTGATGCAATTTTCTTCCTCTTGCTTTTCTTTCTTCTCTCTTAAGACCACCAATAGTTACTAAACAGCCATTCTTGTAATGAATATTGCATATGACTATTTTCTTACAAATGAAAAGAAGAATGAAACCTGCTGCTTTTTGATGGGACAAAATGTTTCCATTATGACCTCATGCTTTCTTTACCAGAGTGATTATATTACACTACCAGATCATCATGCAATTCCAATTAAAGAGATGAGCTGTTTTCTTCATCAGATGAATTTTAGAAGCAGAGGATCAGCAGCATGGAAGGCCTATTTGAACTGCGAAATAACTTAAACATTCTGAAGGAAACCTTACTTTTGAAACCAATTCTTCTGCTATCCATACTCTAAAAGCTTAGCCTCCCATTACAAATGTAGTGTTTAGCAATTTTTTCCTCTATATTTCCCAACAAAAATAATTAATAATCTATATCCACAACCAAAGAACAGTCATAATCTTGATTTTTCCCTTTCCTAAAAATTATGGTAAATCATATATAAGCTAAAGAGGCAAAGATGACTTTGACATATTCTAGGCTCACTAACAGTTTACAAAATGCAATAAAGGATGCCAAGCAAAATGAGAATTTTAAAAATCAGTTGCAATAATATAAATAAACAAGTGGTAGAAGATGTCAATCTTAGGGCAGAAGGAAAGTTAAAAAATTTAAAGGATGGCCTCTTCTGCCATAGAGTCCTTATATTGTTCATAAAAGTGATACAAGCAAGGAGATAAAAGGAGATAAGAACATTACTTTCAGTTTCCAAAGATATTCTCTTTCAAAAGGAGAATAACACTTTTAAGGTTCTTTATTATGTTACTCCCTTATATAAAAATTTTATATATCTATGTAAAGAAAAAGAGAGCTAGGAAGATCACAGTTTTCAATATTTGCTAAATTAGCTAACTGCAGTTCTAAAGACAGCAATAAACACAAGATTAAACATAAAAATAATCACTTTTCTGCATTTTTCAGAAAACTATTCTCTCTGACCAGTCAAACACCCCAAAGGATACTAAATTAACACATCCTGAAAGGATGCTTGAAGCCTCCAAGTCAAGATATCTGGGGGCCATTTGCACTTTTAATTTACCAAATTCATTTCATTAAAAGAAAACATTTCATGTCTCCAAATAATCCATTAGTTTGGGATAGATCCAAAATAAATGAAGCTGAGTTCCTTTGGGGAAGCATTTCTTCAGCAGAAGTCAGACCATGTGATTCACTAGGTTACAGAATAATCTTCCAAGAGATTTGAATGCCTGACAGCTGATTTCTTTGAAAAGACCTGAAGATCCTCCAGAAAATATATTGCCCAACATCAAGGATGATGAAGACTGGCTAGGTCTGTCACTGCTCTAATTTCTGTGAGCTGGAAAACCATGTGTGATTGAACTGAAAAGGAATTTAATACATTTCCATATATAGTAAAAAGGAGTTTGAAAACAGGATAGAGGCCAGATTGTTCACAAGGTATTTATAAGAAATGCATAGGTGTGTACCTTTAAGAAAAGCAGTGTTGATAGCTTTAAAATATAATTGCAAACCCATATGGGATCCTTAAATCTAAGTCATACATTCAATGTGAAAAAACCCAAAGATTCCTGAACTTCTAGGCAACACCTTTTTGTGCAGTGCCAGTTGCTGAGGTCATCACTCTGACCTTGAGAAGATACAGAGATTTATACCTGGCTATTCACAAGCAAGAACAAGGAAGACTGATGTATCAATTAAAACATGTCTTGAAGATGGAGATAAATGACAATAAACAACAGAGTGAAGTGCATGGATATTACTATTAATCTACTGCTCTCCTGTTTCGAGTCTGAATGGCACTTAGGTCTGATGAACAAATCCCAGGGGAATAGAAGCATTCTGTATAGGGAGGGTTCTGACATGCATCTATCCTAACAGCTCAGCCTGAACTGCTCACACAGAGCCCACAGTCCTGGCCAGCAGCCAAGCGCAACACATTCTGCAGAGCCTGAACACAAAAGGTAGTTAGAAGTTGCCCAGTTAAATAAATCTTGTGTAGACACATAACACAGTCACTTGGGTCCAGAAAGGCACTGACTGAATTAAAATGGAAATATGAAGGCCCAATCAGGTCCAAAGCTTGTATCTTGAAATCCTCAGGTCACCCATTATAGGAAGGGAAAAGTGAGGATGCAGGAGTTGACCTTGCTGAGGGAGAAGAATGTCATGAGGGAACAGGACAGCACAGCTGGGTAAGCCTGCAGACAAGGGTCGAATTTAAGATATGTCCTCTTTTTCTAGGCTGACTAGTTCTATGTCTTTATTCACAGCCTTCTATTTTTATGAATCCGACTGTGAGATGTTTGATTCCTCCTGAACTTTGTTTAGGGTAAACTTGGTATTTGATTCAGGCATGAAGAGATCCTGTAAATAAAAAGTAGGCATTGAAATCCTCTCTGCTGGACCACCAAAACTGCAGTTTGAGTGTGATGCAAAAGAAAATGAAAATACAACAAGAAAAAGGAAATCTCAATGCAGCGCTTAAGGTATAATTAATAAATACAATTTGATTACAAGTCAGTGTCCAGTAAATTTACATATGAGAGCACAGTGAAGGTCATAAGTCCTTCAGAAACACTCAAACATTTTAAAAAGAAATATTTAATTTCTGATGTTGCAGTGACGTGACATGCACTCTCAGGCTCATTCAATGGAATTCACCCCAAAATATTCCATAATTTTTCTGATTTTATGGCTGGTAGTTATTTTTAGTCTAGATGAAGTCTTAGACCCTTCCCACAACAAACACATAGACAATTCCACCAGCTGAACTAGAAAGAGGGCATATGGTGGAAACAAATTCAGAAAATGACTCATTTAAATCAGTACTGCTATTGAAAGAAATGCCCCAAAACCTGAAACACTGGATATTTTATTATTTGCTCCTTTGGAGACAGAAGCATTGCCTAGAGCAACAAGGATTATATTCAGCTACACAAAGTACTTATGCCCTTAAACCAATATATTTTTACATAAATCCTTCTCTCAAGATGCTTCTTTAGTGGTCTAAAAATATCCAACTTTTCAGACTGAATGCCTTCCTAGGCTGTGACCTTGCCAGGGGACTACAAAACTGTGCAACTTCAAGAGAAATCCTATTCATCTTCCTAAATGCAACTTCACAAACATAATTTTTTATTTTACTGATGAAAAATCAACCACTTCCTTTGGGTTTTGTAATCAGTGCTGGAAACACATAATTTATCTTTAAGCCAAGTATCAGTTTCTTATTCTGGACTGCAATAACTTTTGTAATCAGTGCTGGAAACACACATTAACAGCTCTGAAATCACATAATTTATCTTTAAGCCAAGTATCAGTTTCTTATTCTGGACTGCAATAATTCAAAGACTCAAAGACATAATGCCAAGAGGGGCTATTAGACCACCTTGGCTAACTCTTCCATACTTGCAGACTTCAAAACTTCCTACAGTCACTCTGTAACTTAGTCAACTAAAGTATGAATAACATTTCCCCAAACTTTCTGAAAGGTCTCTATCCTTAGCTTAAAGATAGCTAGAGATTCATCATTTTGGTAATTTGTTCTTTCTTTCCTACAGGTTTTATTAGATATTTTCCTAACTGAAATTATCTATCTTTCTTCTCCCCCCCCAACCCATTTGTCTATATTTTCTTTTTGTCCTGGATGTTTGCATAAGGTAAGTGAGCCACGTGTGATGATGCAGTCTATGTTTCAAGTCTGTGTTTCAAGCATGCAGAAGTAATATTGCATCTGAATTCTTACTTCTTTATTCACAAACTAAGACACGCATCGTACTATTTTAGGAAAAACTTTTCCCCTTCTTTAACAATCAGCATATTTTGAAGCTAGTGCCCAACAAATATTTTCAGCTTCTTCTGGTTTAATCCAGACTCTGAAGGGACAGTCCTGCCTAGCCTTTCTCCCAGTTTTCCCTCTTCCTTCTTCCTACCACAAGAGTTTGTGTGAAAACATTGAAGATCAAACCATGAAACCAATCAAGCTGAACAATAATCTTTCCATGTTGCCTTTCAGCATGATTAGTATCCCAGATGGGGACAATCTGCTGCAGATGAAAGGTTCTTCTGTTACCACATGCATGCAGACTGTTATTGCAGTGTACTACTGAGCACATCGTGTTTGCCCTGCAATTATTTCTTTGGCTTGTATGTGTGTAACATTGCCTTCAGTTGTGTTCCCATCACTGTTTACTGCTCTGCAGTATCATGACTGACAAATTTTAATGCCATCCGTTTTACACACATTTCTGTATTTCTAGCACAATTACTAAGAAACTACTAAAAATTTAATTCGGCGACAGCTCGTTGTTTATAGTAATTTCTGAAACAAGGCACCCAGATTCAAATCTCTTTGTCATGTACTTTACCTTTCTTTAAAAAATGAAAATATCATATGTTGAAAAGCCAGAAGCTTTGCAGAGGTATCACTAATCAAAATTGTAATTTCCTCAAAACATATAATCAAGTATTTAAAAACAATTATTTTCCTTATAGACTAGCTGCAAATATATTTTTCTCTTTTAACATTTTATTTAGTTTTGCAATTAGAAGTTTACAAAAATCAGCACTTCAATATTCTATAAATTCTTTCAGTACCTAAACAAAGTTTGTTTCATTTATTTCCTTAAAATAAATTATCTGTGTGATTTGACAGGCTGCTTCTCAAAAGATAATAAAGTATCCTGCCTCAACAAGCTGAGGCTTTTTTTACTATTTAGCAGACTATTCTATCATTCTATAAATTCAGTCTGCCATTTATTCTATTTCATATTTATCATATTGGTAGCATTGCTGATGCAATTATTTTAGATCACTATTACACATTTAAGAGATCTATTGACTTCACTGGGAATATTTATGCAAAGTGACACAAACTCATGGAGCACAATTTCTGACCTAATTGTGTCTTAGTTCAGAAAGCTATGTAAAAGAATCCAATCACCACTCTCAGCAAAAAATGAAATATATAGAAACAGCAGTTCTCCATTTTATTAATCAATAAGTGCTCTTCCATTTGTTTTCAAATTAATTTTAAAATGTTACACTACGAATTAGGATCCTTGATTTTACATTTTTCTCTGTAGGTATTGCTACAAACTCTGTGTAACCAAGAGGGAAAAAGAGGCCTTTGAAAAACACATTAAAAACCACTGAACGCAAAAGCAACCAAATAGAACAAAAAGCCCAGAAAAACTCCCAAGCAAAATTTAAATTTTCTTTGAAATTTCATTACAAAAAAAAAAAAATTAGATCTTGCTATCTTTTTTTTGTCTTTGAATAAATTACCAGTGATATGCTTTCAATCTGTTCTGGTTTGGAATATGGAGATCCAGGTATGCAGGCACACAGACAGCAGGTCCTCTGGGATCCTCCTGAAAAGCCCAGACCCCACACACTGTAATGCAGTATAAAGTCCTCTGCCTGTGTGTAGGTGACTTGACATATCTTGAACTACACCTCAGATGGAATGGATGGGAAAGGGAGTCCCTCTGAAAGAAGTTCTGCACCCTATGGGCCTTTGTCCCCTGCTGACAGAATTTTAAGTCAGAATAAATAGTAATGAAAAATTACCATGTGTTTAGGAAAAGTTCAGTCCCAAAACAGGCTCAAAGCAGACATCTAAGAACAATTCAGCCAGTTTTTAATGCTGATCTCTTGAGCAATCAGTAGTAATAACCAGTCAGATCACACACACATGGTGTGCATACAAGCTGTCCAGAGCCAAGTTCAGTTATGACTTTTGGAAAAGCTTTTCCCTTTACACTGTTCAGTGCAAGTACTTAGAATGTATGTATAATACTTAGAATGTGTACAGCAATACATATAAGGGTTCAGAGGTCTAATCTGAGGACCTATCTTGACTTGGATGAACTACTCAGTTTGTGGCTGTGAGAACTGTCTACAGTGACTAATGGTTTCTCTAAATATCTTTCATGTTTCTGGGAAAAATTCCTACTCTGTTTTGTCCTTGTTGGTTTACCTCCTGTGAGTGGAACTGGCTGAAATACTTTTGTGTGCACATGCATGTGTGCATGCAGCTCATTAAAACACAGGGCACATTTAACAGGGAGAGTTTACAATTGTGGGATACTCAAAGCTCCAACATCTTTCAAATGTGGCATTTGTTGAAATCCAGCATCAGTAAAATTATAAACCTACACAGGAAGAATAAATATTAATGAGTAGACAAACTCATACTGCCATAATTTTTAAAAATAATTACAGTTTAACTTTACTGAGAATGCTGATTGTTCAAATATATCCAGGGTGATAGGTTCCTTCAAAAGCTTGACATAAATGAATGGACAGCAAAAATAAATGCACTCCTGCAACCTGATTTCTTCACCTCTACAACAATGCATGCCATTTAGCTGGAAGTGTTCCTTGGGTAACTTTTCTTCAGCACAACCACTAATGTGCAATAAATCCAGTAATACACTGATTACTCACCTCATCAACTCGAGGATCTTGAGCCTGAGCAGCATTGGGCACTGGGGAGTCACAGTCTGGGCTATAATGCTCACAGTAGTCAAATGCAGCTCTGGGATCAGCTATAATCAACAGCTGCTGGATCTCACCCTGCAGGAAAGCATGTGCAGATTAAATAACAGAACCAAAGGTAGTCTACAGTTCATCAGGAGTACAGAGTTCACATTCAGAAACAAAACCAGGCACATAATACTTAGATATTTCCAGCTGTGGTTATAAATAACATATCCGCTTAATTTCTGCTGCTATTATGGAAAACAACTATTGTTCACATGGCAAAACAATGCAAATTAATATCAAATGGACTAGGTGCAAAATTCTGGCTTAAAATCATGTCTGGTTTTGAAAGGAGAGAGTGAGAAGGTGTAAGTTCTGATCTGTGATTTTCATGCTGTTTGTTTACTTCTACACTGGGAATCAGTCTAAATTCCTAAGACTTAATTCAGGGCACTTCCTATTGCCAGCATGCAGCTCAGCATGCAAGTGATCAACAATATAATTATGAGTTTGCAACACATATGCAGTCTCAAAGGAGACTAAAATAAAATAAAATAAAATAGTCTGTACCAGAGACAGTTATTTGAATAAAATATAATTAAGTGAGCACTGTATAAATACACACTATAGATTGTGTTGGAAAAAATGTAACTGCTAAAAAATGTTGGTTTTGCCTCTATTTCCATATATCATGCATAAAAACAACATCACAGAAAGAGACCCACTATTCTGGATAATAAAAATAGCTCTGCTGAGATCCCCTACAGAGATCTTGTATGTTTATCATTTTCCACAGAAAGCTGTCTGGTATCCAGTGTATTTCTTAACATAGTGGTACTATTTAGGCAGCATTAGGTTAATTTCTGCCAACATTTCCACTATAAATTTTCTCATCCAGGAGCTTCTTATGCTCACATAAAAATAAGTTTGTTGGAAATTGGCACATGTTCTTGGTCAAAACCCATTAAATTCAATCTCTCACTATTTCCCCACAAGGGGGTGATTTTTAAGATTTATATACTTCTAGCAGGTTTTTTTTTTCTTTTTTTTTACCCAAAAGAGGGGCAAATGAATATCTTTGTTAGTATACCTGTGCCTGTTTGGTCTTTAAAGACAAGATATCATAACTGATTAAAATCTACAGGTGGGAAAATTCATAATTCTCTCAGTATTTCCAGAATCATTTTACATCTATCTTAACAGTAACCTTTAACAAATTAAGAAAACTGGAGCATATTTTTAAATAGTAAATAATAATTGCAACACTCCTTCCTTACAAAATGAAAAAACAGAGACATAAGCAAAATTTCCTCAAACTGAAAAAAAAAATCAATAAATAATCTGCAATTTTACTAGTTCTACAATTTTTTAACTAATTTTTCAGTCATAAAGTAGGAAAGAGTTTCATAGCACATAATGGCTATATGTTACAATTCTGCTTTTTAGAGTACTCTAAGCTCACTTCACTTTTATAGACATGTGTGTCTCAGATTAATTTAGATTTAGAATATTTTTTTCTAAGCTTCCAGAAATACTACAAATGCAACAGTTTCTTTCTCTGTCAGCAGCTCTGGACTGTCTCCTTTATTTTCCTTAATTCACTAATGCTTCCTGATTTGCACATCTTACAAAACCTACTACACATACAGAAAAATTCCCCCTTTGATTTCTTCCATGACTCCCTCAAGAGCTGGAGTGCTTTGAGAGGTTTTGTACAGCCATTGTCAGCCTGAGCTATGCATCCCCCGTCTCCAGCAAGTGTTTCCAAAGTGCTCTGCCCTTTCTCTTTCACCAACCACATTAAAACCAAGTGAGGCAGAGGAAAAAATGAGAGAGAATAAGCAACTGTAAGACAAAAGAGGTAAGTGACCCTTTTGAGCAACCTAGAGGTGGATGTGTAGAACCTCTGTCCTCATCCTGCTGAGTTCAAATCATGGTCTTGCTCTTTGGCCCTGAGCATTCCTGGCTGTCTGAGGTGCCTGGACAGATCTCCGTGTCCGCAGAGTGCCAGCCAGCGGGAGCCATGCCCAAACAGCTCCTGAAACTACTGTTTAGTCAGAGAGCCTAAGAGAACACAGGCCCAGGAATACAGCCAGTACTCTGCAGCTTTGTACTGGTCTTGAATGCCATGGAATTTTGGCACTGAGTTCTGTTGGATTGTGTGTTTGCAAGAAGCACTCGGTATGCTGTTACCACTTGGCTTAAATGTGCCTAAATTGGTTAAAGCTGTTCCTGATCCATTGACTGTATTTCCCAGCCCCGCCTGTCTGCCTGTCATGGCTCCACAGAGATGGAGGCCCTCAGAAATCCTACACAGAATACATACATTTTTACAGAATACATACATTGCTACTGGCTATAAATGTGTGAGAACGAGAAGTTTACTGAATTTGATTTTACATTTGGAATCCCAATTCTTAATTTCCCTCTTTTTCCTTCAAGATGTGCTATAAAAATGATTCCAGTAAATTATTCATTTTCCTTTTCTATTTTTTATTTTCTGTCTTTGCTAATTAAATTGTTTCTCTGAGTATTTTGTTCCATGAAGCATTGGCTGTACTGTAAGAATAGTTCAAGAGTTTTCCTTGCAGATCAGGTCAATCATACCAGCTCATGAAGTTCCACAGGAATTAATGCAGATTTCATTATTGTGATTTAGTTACCATTCTAAGGTATTTGTTGGACAAATCTATACTCTTTCCCATTGAAAATTTTTCACAGAATTGCTTCAGACTTTACAAACACATTCTTTGGTTTTAACTGCTTGACTTTGTGAGACCAAAATAGAATTTTATAAAATTCCTTGCAAATAAACTACAAATAATCTGGTCATATTTCATGACCTGGAGTCATAAGTGAGGCAAGTGAAGATCTACCTGCACAAGTCCGGAGAACTTTGAATTATGAGTTATTAAGAATTCCAATAGCTGACCTGTAAAAAAATACTGAGGTATCTAAACACATCTGCATATGTCATATCATTTTTCTTGTATGAAAATTTCAGGAACAAAGGAAGTCTCAAGGGATAGAGTGATGAGAGACAAAAATGGAGAAAGAGAAAGAAAAATAGATTAAAATGTAGAAATACACTTGAGGATCCTAAAAGTTCTCTGAAAAGTGCATAGAGAAAAAAAGGAACTACAAAATACTATGGTCTATAGACAAGTTCTTCCTTCTCTATGAAAATTTCATGATCATATCTGTTGGGAAAGATTGCTCAGGCAATTCCAAAGTTGGAAGTTGCTATCTAGCATGCTATAGAAGTAAAGCCTTCCCAGTCTCTGCTGAGCCAGCTGTCCACCATGCTTTGGTGTCAGAGGTAAGTGGGATGGCAGCAGAAGGCAGATGCAGAGAACATGTGGCAAGGTATCAGGCAGACATACACAGACACTTTTTCATATTAATACCTCTAACGAACTGTATGCTTAACTTGTCCCAAAACATTCTAAAAGCCTAGTTCACCTTTGAGAATCATAACCTTCTGCCTTGTAACAATTTTTTTTCCTAGATAACACTTAAAACAATGCATTTTAAACAGTGGTTTGTCAGATAGTTAAATTAACTTGCTAATTAGGGATAAGAAAGATGAAAACTACATCTCAGTTGCCCAGAAGTAGTGGAGACTATCCACCAAGGTATTCTATATAACATTAACCATACAAGTACTTTGGAAGTAAATTTTAAACCTTAATATTTAGTTTGGATTCTAAATTCTTTATAGAAAAAGGAACTAAGTTGTTGTCAAGGCCAATATATAACTCACAAAGGCAATGCACAGTTCAATAATTCATTGTAATATGGAATAAAAATAGTTAAAATCTATGAACATCTTCATTCTTCTTTATTTCAAGGATATGCTCGTAACTAAAATCAGAGACTTTTGAATCAGCCTCATGGTTATATGATAAAAGCTGCCAGAGCCAAGATAAAATATCTTGTCCACCAATTATGCCCAGTGTGAAAACATGGTACAGAAGGATTCCTTCTAAGAGGTACTCCACCAAATAAGTTATTCTTTGCAGAATCCTCCAAGAGTACTAAAAGGAGTTGTTTTGATTGAGGAACTATTCACTTTGTTGCATGACAGAGCAAATGTGGAGAACCAGGCTAGAGAGCTAGAAGGATAATCTGCTCACATCAGCAGAACTCCCACCTGCTGGAAAAACTGCACACACATTCACTCACATCAACTCTTCTACTACGAGGAACAGCCCAGCTAAGAATGAGAAGTGTGTGCTGAATTCATTCATTGAAAATTCCTCTGTGAATCTCACAGACATTCCACAGTGACATCGTGGAATGACAAAATTTATGTGTATGTACACTCTCAGGACTTGCTGAAAACTCAAAGCAGTAATGCACAAGGTGAGGTATCTGCACTGGAAAAATAGCTTTGACATGAAAACAGTGTAACACTAGAAAAATGCAGTGTTGAATACCAAAAAAAAAAATGAAAACCAAATTTGCAGGAAAGCAGTAAACTAATAAGTTCTCTTTCCAATTTTGGCTACATCTTCATGTAATTATCACTTTAGTTAGCCTCCTGGTAATAATTGTTACATGCCATTCCAAATCTTTTGGAGTCCTCCTTAGATTCCACAGCAGAAATAGGAACAAAGAAAATTTCCAGTTAGATATGGTGTCAGATTTTCTCAATTATATAAATCATAAAGGGTCTGACTAATTACTACTACATCAATAAACACTAATAGATGCTTATTACCTCAATTGACCTCATAAAATGTTTTAGGTATCTGTTTTCTTGAAATATTATCTTTTCCTTCTAACTGGGTAATCTTACTAATGCTTTCTAAATATGGTGCATTAGAGAATCACATCCATAAAGTAGTTCATTTATAGTGTATTTATTACCTAAAAAATCCTATCATTGAAAAAAGACACCTCTGCTACCAACAGCCACATAGCTAAAATGGCAAAAGTATGAATTTATAATAGAAGGCTGTAAGAGCACTGTACGAAGAAATCAGTGCAGAAATTACTGTTTTCTTCCAGTCCGTGAAATTTTCATGGTCTAATTGTTCTCTAGTTCCACAAGAAACTCAAACAGTTTTGGGGCAGATTTAGAGATATCTCTTTTACAAAAATTTTAATAAAACAATAACCCTGCCAGGTGAAAGTTATTTTGTCCAGGGAACAGCAGGTAAGCATTACTTCAGAAGATCGGCAGGGAAAAAAAAACCAAAAAACAAACAAACAAAAAGATCCCCAGCAATTACTTAAATGACTAATTTATATATTAGAGGTTCAAAAATACTTTCTACAACTAGAGTGTGATGGTTAGAATTAGCAAAATACTTCTTCCTGATTCACACTGGATAACATTAGCACGTCTTATGTGCTTATCAGGATAATTAGATTTTAAAGATGTTTACATAAATGGTGATAAAAGCAAAACAAAAGCAGTGCTAGGCTCTAAATCAACTCATAAGAACAAAATCAGTATCTTTCATTTTAATGTTATGGCTAAACCCTGAAATTACAAAGTTAGTTTTTCAGTAGATCAGCAGCAATCAGCACAAATACCCCAAAATGGGTATTTGTGCCAACTTTCTCTAATTAGTTATGTGACAGTACAGCTATAGACTCCAAAGAACAAAAGTCTAGACAGCATGAATATTACTACAGAATTTAGAAAAAACCTGCTGCAGAATTCATTTAATCTTCCTGCAAAGATTTGAGGGATTGAGGAATTCCAGGAGCTTTTAATATAATATTCCATAACCCAGGCCCATTGTATAATATAGCTGGAGAAAGATATTTAGAGTCTGCCAGACTGAAGCACTGTAAAAGCAATAAATTGTGAAAGCAGAATACTGCACAGGTCAAAGTTTCCACAGAAATCAATGTCTTCTTCATTCTTTGAACACCATGCTTATAGAAGGATAAATTCAGCTTGGTTAAGAAATAGGTTGATATGCCAATTATAATTTTGGACCTTCCAAACATAGCTGTTCACAAAGTCAACTGCAATTCTTGGCTGAGAGATCAGATTTTACTACAATGCCTATGCAACACCAAGTGTACATAGACACAGGCATGCACGTGTGCCCAAGGATATCCTATTTTCTAGATAAATGACCTACAAATCTCTTACATTTCCATGTATTTTTGAAATCTTATTTACATCTGTTTTTTAAAACTGAAATGTATTAGACACAATAATCAATGAGATGATAATAAATCCTATCTGTTAAATCTTTTGCAGCATGCAGCATTCTTTGATCACAGGTTGTTAATTTTAAAAGTAATTACAAACAGTTTTGTTAAATGACCATTCCTTGGTTTCTTGGGAAGATTCCTTGAAAATTAACTTGAATTCCAATGAACTACCAGAACTTTGCCTTCTTCTTCTCTCCCCCTCCTGCCTCCCAAAATAAGAAAGGGAAACTGGATTTACCTTTGTACATAGAATATAAGTTTGGAAGTACTATAAAAAATTAATAAACACCAGATCACCATTCTTTGAGATAAAAAAGAATAAAGTAAACAAAACCAAGCAAAATAAAAAGCTTTTGTAAGAAACCCTGATTTTTTATTAGGTGCCTCTGAAATGAAAAAAATTGTTTGCTTTGCTTTACTTTTTTTTTGGTGTTGGTTTCCTTTTTACTTCTCAGTAGTCAAGTTGTCCACTTTGGTGTTGATATTTAAAACACTGATTCTAAGTATTTTTCCCTGAAATGTTAAACATTTCTTTTTAGTCTGACAGACAGTCAGAGGGTCAGCAGCAATTACTCCATTACTAGAGTGGGACTAATTTTGGTTGAGTGTCCACGAGCTGGTGGTGCAGCTCCACAGGGCAGTGAGAAGCAGAGGATACTGAGGACCCATCTTTCTCGCTCCCTGCTGGGGGGCACTTTGGGCTGGCTGCTGTGTTCCAGTTTAGCTGTACAGCAAGTCTGAGCAGTCAGTAAAGTTCTACTCAATCTGCTCCTGTCTGTACGTGCACTCTGGGGCTTCCCCTGCTCACAGACATGTGTGGGACATGTCCTCAACTGCAGGCTAACCCACACTGCGGCCAGGGCACTCTCAGCCTACCTCCAGCTGCTCCAGTTGCTCACTCAGCTATTCCTACTCCTTTAAATAGGAATCCCATGCTGTACACAAGTATTTTTTTGCTTTTTTCATGAGAACAGATTAATGCGTAGTATCAAAATCTAAACCCTTTATTAACAAGTATTACTGCAAGGATTTAATCCCTAAACTGTGCTGTTAAAGCTTTTATGGGCTTTAAATGAGAGTCTTATATCAGGTTTTGTCTTGCTGTACTCATTTACAGCAAAATGTCTAAAAAAAATTATCGTATTGGTCTGATGTGTGGAGTTTTGAAGGAAAAAAGGTGTCTATAGGGAAATACCTGCATAAAGACTCTGCTAGTTATTAAGTTATTATAAAATACTTATAAAAAACTTGGATTGTTCACACCAACAGTACTAAATGAGGAGTGACAAATCCTTAAAGCTGGCAAAGAATAAAAAGATCCCTATTATTTATAAAACATGTAAGCTACAAACTTATTTCAATGAATACAATTCAAAATTCCTTTACTAGGTGCCATGTACCAGCACCTTATTCTTTTTTTTTTGGTGTGTGTGTGTGTGTTTGCATTTTGGGAATTCTCTTCTTCTTTGCAGCAAGTACTTACAAACCAGCTGTTCTTGCAATATGTATTTGAAAACAGAAGACATTAATTTCAAAAGTCACATATAAAAGTTTGAGGAATGTTGTGACAGTCCTCCAAAAACAAGCATTTACAAATTAGTTCCACTGATATCAAAAGATTCACTTCAGTGAGCAAGGGCTTAGCAGTGTAAATGAAGGTCTCACAATTTGGCAGTTAATACAGTTTCTAGACAGCATAATTTTATTATTTTAGGACACAGTCACGGTTTACAATTTGCTTCTCATCATTTGTATGCACCTGATACTTAGTGCTTGCTGAATTCACTATCATGTTTTTAACATCATATTGATTTCCATATTAGCAAAGCACAATGTCATAAAATGTCAGATTAGCACTTATATTCAGGAATGAGCAGCAGGCAACTCCAAATTAGAATTTTCTCACATAAAACACACAACTGCCTGCTACATTTAGGAAACACTTTAGCTAAATTTTTTCTTGATTTTACAGCTAAACCAGAAAAAAATGCCTCTTAGCTTCAGCACCAGTAGGTAAACTTACCAAAGATTTTTTTTTGTTTTGGATATACAAAACCAGTGAATTTGGCAGCAATTTATCATGTTCTCAGGACACTAATCAGCCCTTTCCTTCTTTCAGTGATCTACCTGATCTCTGGACACCCAGTATGCTTACTTATTCAGAAATTATTGATCATCATAGGAAAGGTATGTCATGAGGTCATGTCACACCCATTAAAATGTAAGCACTTAAAATCTGCCAGTGCGCTGTAACATACTCCTGTGTTACTGCAGAATCAGAACAGAGGACAACTGCCTAGAAAACAGTGGTTAATATTAAGAACAAAAATAAATGGAAATGGTCAAGAATTTAATTTAGTTAAATCTTGTATTACAAACTTAACACAATTAGAAAAAAAGAAGTATATTTGAGCCACTGGGATGTAACATTGTTTTAAAGTGAAACATTCCTCATAGGAACAATATTTGTTCTGAAGCTTCTAAATGAATGATCCATGCAAATATGTTAGAGCAATATGACTGAAAGAGTTCCTTTTTCAAAAGATACAATCAAGTAGTGAGGAGGTCAGAATAATGTATTAATATATGTTTTGGACTCATTTGTATACAGCTGCTTTCAATGGGAGTTACCTTAGAGATGCAATGGGGCTTGGTGCAGTTGTGTTCTGCTGCACACATTGGTACAAGACCAAAATGAAACAGTATAATCTTCAATTAGTAGGTCACTGAAGAGTAAGAGTTCATTATATGTATCTACAGGTTATTATTTCCACATTTTAAATTTCCATTCAGTTTGAGGAGACTGAAGAGTGCTCTGCTGTTCTTATGACCAAAGCATTGGCTTATTATGAGAAAAATATCACTATTACCCAAGATAAGATGACCTTTGTGATGCATGGTTGCAATATTAATCCTTCTGACACTCTGAGCAAAAGGTAATTGTTTTTAGGGGCTTCCTACATTTAAGCTAACAAAGGCTGCAAGTGTCATATGAGAAGTCTGTAGTAAACAGTTTTATGTCTTAAACAGTTAAATTTAATGTCATGACTAGATAACTTCTGGAATTTCCTGCCTACAAAATACGACACATTGTGTTATGTGTATCTTCAGTGACTGTTGTGGTCTCAAGATACAGGAGGGTTCATAACACAGAAATACTAACAAGGAGACCCATGAAGTCACCAAAAGTCACTCTGAACTGCCATGAATGAGAAAAACAGAACATTTAACACGCAATCATGACACTTTCAAGCAGGGATAGATTTCAGGAAACAGCACCAAACTCTAGAAATTGTAGCACTGGTAGCTAAGGGATGGATAAATTCTTAATAAAACAAAAACAATGCTATTTAGAGAGTAGAAAAACAGTAGACAAACTCAACATGAACTAGATTATGTTTTGTTTGGCCAGACTTAGGACAGAGGTCACTTGGCTTGTTCATCCTAGAGAAGAGGAGACAGAGGTGAGACCTCATTGCAGTCTGCGACTTCCTCGAGAGGGGAAGAGGAGTGGCAGGCACTGATCTCTGCTCTGTGGTGACAGTGACAGGAGCCAAGGGAATGGCCGAGAGCTGTGCCAGGGGAGGTTTTGGTTGGACATCAGGAAAAGGTTTTTCACTTAGAGGGTGGTTGGGCACTGAACAGGCTCCTCAGGGCAGTGGTCACAGCACCAGCCTGACAGAGCTCAAGAAGCCCTTGGACAATGCCCTCAGGCACAGGGTGTGATTCCTGGGGCGTCCTGTGCAGGGCCAGGAGTTGGACTCGATGATCCTTGTAGGTGCCTTCCAACTCAGGGTAATCTGTGATTTTATGATCCATTAAAAAAGTGTACGCCCCAGTATTTTTTTAAACTTTGTGGTACATTCTAATTTCAACATGCACCTTTTTCACTACAGATTCAGATAATTCAACATAGGTAAAAATTATTCTATGGTGGCTGTACAGTACACAAAGAAAGCAGAAACCTATCCCAAAAGAAGGATTGCAAGTTTCTAATTTAAGTAAGAGTTGAGACTTAATCGAAACCCCCACCAATTTCAAGAACAGCTCTGTAAGGGTGTAAGTGATGTCTCTGAATAAAAAAAGAGAAGTGCACTCAGTTGAGTAAGAGAACCTAATCACTGAAGAAATTCAGAAATGTACCGTGAGTTTAAAAAAGGTAGAAATGTTGCTGTTCTCAGTACTGAATCTTAATATTCAGTCTCTGAATTGACCTTACAGACAGCTGCACAATTTCATTTGTGAGTCCAAAGCCTCCTTAGTGGGTCTCAGCTGGAATTGACACACTGAATTACCATGCCAGTGCACAAGAAGTCAGAAAAAAAACCTGGCAGAGAACCAGCTACCACTACTTTCCTTTTCCCTCCTTCTACAAGTGACAACACCCTTGGAGAAAAGTAATTTTAACTCATTCTAGCAAATTCTGTAAAGCTATATCCTTGTGTCCATTTTGACTTCACACAGGTTTTACTTCAAGAAAAATGCAGGCTTGTTTTTGATTTTCACCCATTAATCTGGTAATTCTGATTTAAATGCTAATTTCAATTTGCTAAATTGTGTCTTCATCCAACTTTACTGACTCTCTCAAAAGTTGCACCAAAAAATAATTGCATTCTACCACATCCTTTCCCGTCTTTTAAGGTAAATGATAAAATAAATATCTCCCTTTACACACATATAATAAAAAATATTTCCAAACAGATAGGTAGGATTATTTCAGCATCTTTGAAACTTCAGACAGACATTTTTATTTAGCGATTGCTAAAGTAGTTAAACAAACCAATCATCAGTGTTTATCTATTGTGCATTTCCCTGCTTGAAAACTTTTTAAATTATTACAAACTTTGCAAGAACTAGCCAGACCCTGCTGCTTTAGCTTCTGTTATCATCTAAAATCACATGGAAAACACTGAAAAAAAAGTTTATCTAATTTTATTTTTCTCTGAATTCTTTTTTACTTATGAATATTCACATTGCACATGTTTTTGACAGTTTTTGTGTTGCACATGTTTTGTTTTGACAGTTTATTGTCAAACACAAATATTGGGGAAGCTGGTTTCTCACCTAAGAAAGAAACACAAATGAAAATTTAAAGTAATTATCCCATGAGGAGACCAAAAATATCCTTGTCACATCCCAGATAGAGGCAATTGTGGAATTCATCTTCAAACAGAAAGGAATGTTCCTCAGATGTGCAAACTACAGGTGAATTAGGCTACAGGACTACAGGTGAATTAGGCTGCAAATACCAAACATATCATACTGCTTGATCCACTAAATCACCCCAGAAATTTCTGTATTCAAAAGACTCACAATTCATTGTGTCCATGGAAAACAAAGATAACAGTACCACAATGTTACACTCAAAATTCCTATTTCCCCTCTTGATACCTATGCAGCTTCTCAAGCATATGTTCTGCTTAAAGCTAGGATTAAAACTGTGGACATTTATAGAGCACAGATGTTCTGTAGATGAAATAACTACCAATCTGTAACTTCTTGTTTTTCACTTTTAATTTATTTTTTTAAATTTTTTCAATTTTAACCATTGTATAACAATGTTATAAAAGAAACTCAGTAGTGTAGATTTAAGAAGTTTCATAATTAGTCTGTAAAAATAATTATTGACATAAGGATTCTATCCAGAAAGGCCTCATGATTGGCATTTACTTACTTCCTTAAAGGCATTTTACCCTTCCTATATGTACTTCTTGGCCAGTAAATGATGGAAACATGTATGTCCTTATTGCCAAAGTATGTTCCATTTACTGGAAAGAGTAATAGGTGGGATAAACACTATAACAGATTCATATTACACAGAAAACTTTCCAGGTCCTTCTCCCCTGCTCTCAAATACTGTTAGCACACACATATATCTGCAAATGTTTAAGAGAGACAGAAAGAAAATTATTCAGTATCATACTACACAACTTTCCCTGATTAATTCTCCCAAATATCTCAGGTATCTCAATATCAGGCAGAAAGACAAAAAAAGCAACTCCCTTCCAGATACAACAAAGAGGACAGAAAAATGCACCAAATCTTCCAACAATACTCCTCCCTGTTTTACTTCTTTTTTATTTCAGCCTATCCTAACAGGTTCTATAAATCAAAGTTTCTACATTATACCAGCATGAAGACTAATCTGAAAGATTATTCTGGTTTGTATTAAGCACCTTGCTTAATACAAAAAAAACCTCAATTCCCTTTGTTCATTATTGAATTGTACCTCAAAAACTTCTTCATCCAGAATCCTGGTTCCAAACACAGTGATGCCATTGGTGTCCACAACTGTTTTATCACTTCTGTCAAGTGGTTTTGTAGTTTTTTTGTTACAGTCAACAATCATTGTAACACTCTTTTTCTCCACACTGATAGCTACTCGATGCCACCTATTAAAAAAATCCAACATGAGTTGACTGTAATTTATGGTTTTAAAACTAGGTCATTGTGTTCTTATCAAATCAGTTTATAGGAGATGATGCACCAATTAATTCATAGATAAAATTTAAAATGTCTCCTTTTATTTCTTTCTTCTATACATACACAAGTGTACAAAGTGTTTAAACTAGCTGCTGTTTAAATTCTGTCCCTCAGCACAAAGGGGTCTGAGCCACAGCTCGTTGTAAACACCCTCTGTAAGGTGAAGCTCAAGCTGATGTCCTCTGCAGCTTTAACCAGGGAACATTACCAAAATCAAATTAGATGTCAGTGCACAGTTTACATTTTAATAGACGGAACAAGCTGACAGCAGATTCTTTTTTAAGAATGTGTTTGATTTTCCAAATTACTTGTGCAAATATAATTAACCCAGCAGGTTGTTATTTATTATTTACAATTCTCTATTTTTCTGCGTAATCAACCATCAAAATTTTGCCATGTTCTTTTACATATTTGAAGGTATTCCATAGCTACAGAGAAATAAATACAAACAGTTCCAACATAGATACTTTTCCAGACAAATATATTTACAAATACTTGGCACTATTCCTATTACAATAGCCTTGCCTACATAATATTCACCAAAAAGTGAATGAGGTGATTCAGAGAACTGACAAGTAACTTGACTTTAGAGACATTTAAGAATAAAGTCTTGTATGTTTTGCCCAAATCTACTATGTTCTTTATGAGGCTTTATGAATAATCATGATAGACTACATTAATTTTGTGAGCCTGTGCTATGACAAATGTTTAAGAACAAAAGCAGACCACTCTGTGGAGCAATCCACCATGGAGCAAAAGGCTAAAGAATGTTTGATAGACCAGGGCAAAAAATGTAAAATATGTCATACTAATGATGGGTAAGAGGAAGGCTGGAATCAAATTATTTTAGTTGGCATTTGTGGCATTAGGGTTGCCTAAAATCAGAGAGAAAGCTTAGATCATTGTTACAAAGAGTGTCTGTGTATCAAAAGGAACACCTTGAAGCTAATGGAATCTGACTGCTAAACAGTATCACTGAGCCAGAACTATAATTCCATGTTTTCTCTGGAATGCTGTTAAACACTACCATTATAAAAGCAAACTGGCCATGCATCCTCAGGCACATTACACTGTTCACACTTTTTAAATATATCTCAGTTTGAGATGAAGATTGTTGTCCTAGATCCTTCATAAAATAGCTGAGTCAGAAGAAAATTGTTGGCTTATCTTTTGAAAGTGTGTAGAAGCTGAAAGCATAAAATCATAGCTCACTTAGCTCACTGTGCCTAGGATTGACTCCAGTTGATTTAGAAGTTGTATAGTCTCAGTGCAGCAAATTGTACCAAACCAAGTTCGTTTTTATTTCTTCATTTTAGCTAGTTTTATCAACATTTTGGATTAAAGTCTATGTCAAAGCTTTGTTCTTTAGCAAAAGTCCATTTAAAAAAATGCTGCTATTTTTTTTTTTTATCACTCCTTCTGCTAGGGAAATGAATCAATCTAGGTTTCATCATATAATTTCATTGTCTGGTAATACTACACCAAGCAGACAATTAATTGGTTTTTGTCTTCTTTTTTTGCTTTATAAACATATTTCATTATAGTTAAATTTTTGCCTTTCCTCACTAAATTGTTTTCTTTTGCTTTAGTAAAATTAATTTCTGTGTATCTCTGAAGATTGTGGTTGCTCCTCTTGGACTGCAGCACAGCAAATAAAAAGCCTTTGAAAGAATGAATGTCTTTTTACAAGCACTGGAATGACATTCCCAGAAAATGATTGCTTGTCTACAAAGCTACAAAAAACTAAAAACTGCATTACTAATGCAACAGGTATTTGAGATTAATTCCTTTACTGAGGGTGCAATACAAATCCTTATTCTTTCCTGATTTCCTTATACATAGGATTTCCTTATACATTGGTATCTCAAACTTTTATTTATCTGCTGGTTTGGCTCTGGATAGAAGAAATTCTATTCTGTCTTGTCAACTTGTCTTCACGCTGCCTACAACTTTTAAGTGGACCAGACATTTCTTTTAGTGAGACCATTCCTTGAGACTTTTTGAAAACAGCTTCTTTGTATATCGCACAGGAAGAATATTCATAGGTTTAGCTTGGGTTGGATTAACTTCTATGACTCTTTCCTCACCCTTGATTTATAAAAATGGCAGATAAGGCTGTTTGTTCCATTTATAGCTGTATGCACCATTTGGAACTGGAACTGTATTCTGCTGCAAAGCTTCTCTAATTTTGTACTAACCAGTCCAACTAGCTAGAAACTAGGTACTGACATATTTAAATATTAGAAGAAAACTGTGTGTAAATAGATAACCACATATACAATGGTCAGCAATATGTTCTTCATTTTAAAATTTTGCACTTACTTGCCATCAGCGATGTTGACTGTTCTGAAAAGAGGATAGTCTTCTGGGGGAGGTTTTCCATTTTGATCTTCAAACAGGAAGACAGGGGACCTACCAACTTCAACACCTACTTGCTGAATTCCTTGTTCATTGTAGATAGACAAAAGGAAAGACTGAATACCCTTTTTAGGCTTTACTGTCATTAATATTGAAAAATCTTCTGGAAAACTTCCACCTGTAAACAAAGTGATATATACAGCTATAAATTCAGAAAAGATGAAACCATTTTTCCATTTTTATTATAAGCACATAGGATCCAGCATACAAACCAGAGTTTTCTAATTCTCAAAAATGAGTACGTAAAAAAATTTATTAGGAACATTTTCTGTGTCTTCTTTTTTTTTCTTTCTGATTTCACTTTAATTCCTGTCAAGTAAACCTTAATGGTTCTTAAAAACATAACTTTTATCATACAGTCATAGAATGGTTTGGGTTGAAAGGGACCTTAAACGCATCGTGTGCCTCCTCCTGCCATACAGGGGATGCCACACACTAGACCAAGTTGGCCAGAGCCCCATCCAAGCTGGCCTTGAAAACTTTCAGGGCTGGGGCATCCACAACTTCTGTGGGCAAACTGTTCCAGTGCCTGACCACTCTCTGAGTAAAGAATTTCTTTGTAACATCCAATACTACTCTCTCCTCTTATACTTTAAAGCTGTTTCCCCTTGTCCTATCACTACCTGCCCATGTAAATAGTCCCTACCCCTGTTTTCTATAAGCCCCTTTAAGTACTGAAAGACTTAAAATTATTTAAAGGTTACTGAAGGACTCCACCACCCACCCAAAATGGGGTACTCAGAGCCTTCTCTCCTCCAGGCTGAACAAGCCCATCTCTCTCAGCCTGTCTTTGTAGGAGAGGTGCTCTAAATCTACTGTGAATTCCTGTAATAACACAAAGTATGAAAGAACCATGGAAGTTTCCCATTCACTGCTTTTTAAATTCATCTTCTGTTTAGTAACCTTCTAATTTGAAAGTGTGCACTACAATTTCACCCAACACAACAAGCATCTGTACCATAACAAAGAAGACTCTCAGGTACTTGAGCAGCCCTTGATAACAGTTTATTTTAGTTTCTCTCTCACAATATATATTTGAGTCTTTCTGGAATTATATTGTGCATACATTAAAAAAATACATACTAACTTTCTTTAATGGAAGATTTAAGCAAAATCAAAGATTATTACTTTCACTTATTCCCTGAGGCTTTCTTTTTGAAGTAGAGATGATGTATCAAACACTGTTTCCACATTTACAACTAAAAATAAACACAATTAAAAGTAGATATAGTTTATAAAGGAAGCACTGAAGTGCTGCTCCTGTTGAATCTTGTGGTAAATCCGCATTTCACTCGATGCAAAACTGTATTAGGCTTAACAACAAACAAAATGTAAGACTGAGATTCTCAAACTCAGAATAAGCTCTGGAACCATGTGGCTTCAGCTGTAATTTGGCATACAAGAAAAGGATGAGAATCTAATTATAACATTGGCAATGAATGTAACTGCAGCTCTGTGTGCAGGAGAGTGGATAAAATGTTCTTAGACATTTTAATACAATATTAGAACAAGCTTTAATAATAATATCTTGTAGTTTTGGAATGAATTAAAGCATGTAAGTATTCATCAATCTCTGATTTTGGAATTTATTCTTCCAATGGAGAAAAGGGAAGATTGTTTCCATGACAGATATTATAGGAAAACTCCAAACATTCTAGATTCTTCCTTGAAGACAAATTTTTACTTCTTGAATTACAATGTGTAAACAAAATGTGTAGAATTTCTCTTGCTCTTTAAATGACATACTACCCTTGTAAACCAGAACTCCCTGGTCTTACATTTTTATTTTTAATGCCGCAATGATACTTTATGTGCTTTCTACTCCTTTGTAACTTTTTAATGGAAGCTTGTTGAAACATTGTAGTAACATAGACTATGTTTATACGTGGTTTTGACATCTTATTTTGAAGGGATCAAAGCTCAACAGATAGGAAACATTTCATTTACTCTGGCAAGTCACTGGTAAAAGTTTTTCATGACAGGGTAAAGCACATTACAGTAAACTGTATGTTATACCTTCTAATGTCATAGCAAATGGATGAGAAAAAAATAGAAAAGAAAGATGACTGTCAACACAGGCCAAGTGTTAGAGAAGCACTGAGTACCTGCCCTATCTGCACTGTTAATGTGAAAGATGTGTTGGAAGTGCTTAAGGCAGATGATAATAATTCAGCTTGTCTGAATATGTGCTCTTCAAACATGTAACATCCTGGGGGGAAAAAGTGAACTGTTTAGGAAAGGTGACTGAAACCAAGTCATGTGTCTCAGCTCAGTAGTTTCTGTAATCGCTGTTATGGCATAATATTCCCAAATGTTTTGTCTTGAATCTACTTTGGGTAATCAGAAGAAAATTTCCTCCAAACACAGCTTTGATTGAAAAAGTCAAAAAAGAAATTACATTTTTACATGAAAACTATATATATTGCATCTAACATATAAAACTATATGCATATATAGTTCTTGGACATATATCTGGAATAGTCTACAAAGCCTTCTTAAATACTTTTAAATTTCTTGCGGAGGGAAAATATCTAGAAAAATATTTTTATATATCTGGGTTATCATTCCTTCATGCTTTTGTAAAAGATAACTAAGAGCATGTACAACAACACTATCACAAATATCTAAACAGTTTTCATATTAAATCATATATTGCCTTCTAGTCAGTGAAATCGGGGTCCGTTATATTCTGGGAAGTTGGTAAATAAAATTAAATTAATTTTTTAAAAGATGGAGGATTTACTGGATATAGTGGCTCCTGATGAGTTACAGGAGTTAGATGAAAGCAAGGATAGGACACATTAAAATGTGTATGGTTTAGCAGAACTGATATCTCACAGCTTGATCTTATCTTGGATATCTTCTATAGTCTTTCCACTGCTACAGAGCACTAAGAAAAAGAGACACAATCACTCAAATTTCTTTAAGAATAATCTGAAAAATGAAAATTTCTTCTGGTGAGGAGAGAGGGTGCCTGTACCACAGGACTGAAAGGGAATAAATTACCATAATCACCTCCGAAATTTTCTTTAATTTTTTTTTTTTACTTTTTGCAAAGGATAGCAGGATATTTTCCATTCAACTTAGTTGAGAGGATATATTAAAACCTGAGGAAGTGTATGAAAAATAATCTAAATATTATATTTTTAGTGAATTTTGCTTTGATCTTCTTCCATCAACAATAAGTGATGAGTTAAGGGAACATGTAAGTTACTCTTGAACTGTATATATCATGTTGCTCTGGGAACACATCATTACTACAAAATAAATTATGCTTGACCCTTTTCTGGATCTGAGTGATATCTATAAAATTGCTACTCTAAATAACAGAAAAGATAAAGTATTTTTCTTTGCCACTTCTAATCTGTATGTATTCTGTATGACTTGTTCTAACTCTATATCATGTGTCAAAACAGAAAATTTAAATCTTCAAAGATTTGGGGTTTTAGTATTCTTACTATCATTTTCCTCAGCAGTTTGAGTCAAGTGACAAGTGATAGTGAAATAATGGAATAAAAGTCTCTCTGTAACATCCAAAGAATCTTTCACAAAATTTGACTACTTAATTTTCGAGAAACCTGAGAGAAGATGGAATCACAGCTATCCACAACTAGGCTTGTTTAGTCCCGCAAATACCCAGATATTCTTAGGTAATTCTTACCAGATGTTACTTCTGGGAATGATTTTGCAATGGCCAACCAGAACTCATTTCTCCCACTGCAGCATTACTCCAGGAAGCACAACGGCTCTTAAATGCACTACTGAAACAGGCAGAGACTTGCCAAAGCCACCAAATAAGGTTTCCATCAGATAGCATCATGAAAGAACAGGTAATATGACTTAGCAGTCAATTCCAGCAGCGATAGAATTGGATGGAGAACTTTATAACTGAAGCCAATAAAACCTGAATCTTTTGGTGGATAGAGCTCATTCAGCCATTCATATACAGGAGAAGTGTTTTGTGCTACTGATGTTGCACTACATGCTATGCTTTAGAGAACATAAAAACATGCAGCAAGGTAATGTACAAAGTCAACAACTTTCTGCCAATCTTACCTGGGTACAGCTGCTTTGTTGGGGCACTCAGCTGTGCAGTTTTTGAGACCCTGTAAGCAACATCCGATCCTTTTGAATTCCTTCTGTTTGTGCAAAATCCTGCTGTTCTTGTTACTCCTTCTGGAGAATTGTGAAATTCTAATGCTTTTAGCACATCGACGGGCTCAGCTGACAAAGTTAAAAAAAAAAAAAAAGAAAAACAACAAGAATAATTATTTATCTTGCATCTCTATGGCACCCAGCCTCCAAAAAAGCTTTTAATTTCTTTGCAAAAGTATATGTCTAATCAGAGCAGCAGCTGCATCCTATTTTGACTTATTTCACATTACTCTGACACTATAATATTATTTTTATAGGATTATTCATTTTTAAATATGTAAGAGTTCATCCCATCCAATGTGCTTTTTATGATCATATTTTCAAACTACTTGACTACACACTGAAAATCACCAATTGAAAATGCTGAGGATCTTGCTGGTTGATACTTCCAATACATGCTTTAGTGAGTGACTTCTGAGAAATGAAACTGATCTTCAAAGCTTGCACAAAACCTTCAGAAGCATTCAGCTGCTAATAATCTGCTACCACAAAATAATCTGTTGCTAACATTAAAATATATTCTGATTACACATAACTGCTTTCTCAGACACAAAGGAATAAGGAAGCAACCAAACTAATTTCACATGCAAGCTGGAGAAAGAAAAATATACCTGCTGTCCCTGCAAGGACTAAATGAGCAGAATTGCAGTCTTTCATTATTTCCAAGTTAAAATGCAAATTTATACTTTAGAGACCAAGCACAATAAGATTGCATCTGTGCTCAGTGTCTAACAATCTAAAATTGAAATCCAGAGCTGTTATTGCACTGTTATTGATGCAAATTAAAACAAACAAAAAAGCCTGCATACATATGTAAAGTCAACAAAAAGCCTTAATATATAAAAGTTCTCCATGGCAAAAGGACAAAGTACTGAATGGACAAGCACTTCAAGACAGGCAGTGAGAGAAAACAGTTAGCATACTGCATGTCTTTTCTCCTAGGAAAAATTAAGGTGCTTATTCTCATACTCCCTACAAATCACGGCTTTTTTAATGCTTTTTTTTTTTTTTTTTGAGTGGAAACAGAATTTCAGTAGACTTTTTTTGTCACTTGGACTATTCTGCATTTTTTATTTTGGCAAACTCATAACCACTTAATTTGGGAAGACAAAGTTTTAAATGACATTCAGTGTCACAGCTGAGAAATGAGCTTGGTAAATCTGACTTCACATCTTTGAACTACACAGTGGCATTAACTGTAGCTGATTTATTGTCTGTTATTCATTTTACATGTCAAGAAATATCAACTTAAAGTTCAAAATTCAATCCCTGTGAATATTCAAGTATTTAAACAAGTATTTCCACAGATGTGAACACAGTTTAACTAGCTCATCCTATTCATCTCCTGAGAGTGCCAAATATGAAAAACTCAACTCTGTGGTAAACCAATCTTTGTTTTCTCAGCCAGACTAGAATGCACATAACTTCTTCTTTCTTAAAATATATTTTCAAAAAAATGCTTATGAACTTTAAAAATTTTTCTTCACATCTTGCAATTTTTCATTTTCTTTCCTCACTGGATCATTGTTGTGTTATTAAACATAAACCAAATATCCAATGTTTGTTGCAAGCTAACACACTGGGAATGAATGTTATAGTACACAACTGAATTTACCTAAAATCCACATACATGGAAAATTCAAGAAATTGTGTTTAAACAATTTCAAAAGAAAAGATTCAATAGTGTGAAAACACTGTGGTATTTGTTTATCTTCACTGTTGAGCACTGAAAAAATAATTTTAATGGATATAATGTATTTTCTACAGGTGTTCCACAGCGTTCTGAAGGAATTGCTACACATACTGAAGGAACATTCTGAAGGAACTGCCACACATTTTTTCTAGTAACCAACGGCTATCTTTGATGTACCTATATTCATTTGAACCAGAAATGGAGAACCAGTCACCAGAAGTAGTAGTACAAATTTCAATTCACTGTGTAAGTCAACCACTGCTACATTCTTTTATCCTTTGCTCTTTTCTGTAATTTCTACCAGACTCTTCATTATTTTTTAGAATAATGGTTTTTCTTTGCCTGGCTGCCTGGGAGACTATTCACACATAAAAAAAGATTATTCATTATTCCCTGCTAGTTCTGCTGCTAAAAAACTTCCAGACAAGAAACAGAATAATAATAGGACAATCTTCAAACCACAAATTCCAGATAATAAGAACAAACATTCTGGTAATAGTCCACAGTTGACTATTTATTTATTTCTACAAACTGTGATTCACGAAACATAAAATAGCAGGACTAGTCAGTTTAAAATAATTACTAGAAATATTGTGTGGTCCACAAACTAAGATCTCCGCTTGTATTTATATGGGGCAACATTAATATAAGCCATATACTGACAGGTCAAGAATCTTTCATGAGACCTTCTGTATGGTGGATAAAACAGCTTGCCTATATGATTTTACCTTTCCCCAGTAGTCTTCTCAAAAAGTAAAGAAAAATGCAGATTAATTACATACAATGTAGTGCTTCTGTATCCTTCCAATTTGGTGTCAATATTTCAGATGTCAAGGAAATAAATAAGAATCATGCAAACAGCTCTGTTTACCAGTTTTTGGGATGGAGTTAATTCTCCTTACGAAACTTGGACATCAGCTTTGAAAACTCAGCTCTGTTTTCCAGGGCAAATTTGACAAAATACAAGATCCAGAGCCAGAAAGCAGGTCCCTAATGTAGATGATTATGGCCATATTGCACTGCTGCTTGAAGGCTACCTCTTGCAAGGTGTAAATACCTCAGATGACGCCACAAGACCACCCTGTGAAAAAAAGGGTGTTCATCAGGAGAAGCCTACAGTCTGCAATCAAAATGCAAATTTCCACTCTGCTACTTTTGCAAAGGATTACTCTTTTCACTAATAACTATAGTGCAAAGCTCAGTGGTGTCCTTGGTTCAGGAGAGTTCAGAGAGACAGCTCTCACTGCCACTGAAAGACTGTACAGCAGTGGCCAAAGCAGAAATGCTTAAAAATACCAGGACTTCTGGAATGGCAAAGGTGAACTCTTCAAAAATCCCTTTTTAAAAATCAGAATTGTGTGAGATGGGAACCTGAGCATTCCAGTATCTTTCAAGATACCAAACAATTAATCATTTAACTCCATCATAAGTTCCTATATTTTCAAATATAAAGAAGGTAAAACACACAAAGAAAAATTAGTGGTGTCACATCTCAAGACCCAAAATGACTTGTAACTTTAAAACTGTAGAGTCAAATTCTGATCTTCATTATTGTGGTATGACTGAAGTAGATCCATTTACTCAGTGAGCTTTCCATATTTACAGTGATATAGATCAGAACATTTGATCCAGAGCATTTCATACTAAATGTAACTCCAAAGCCATATTTATTCTTCCTTTCCTTTCCCTTTAGCTTTCTTACATCAGGAAACTTATGAAAAAAAAATCAGAATATCTCTGCGGGAAATTAAAAGGATTCACTGAAGCTAAGTACTGGTAAACTGGATGTTAGATCACACTTCTACATTGCCAGATCAGGAGAGAGTATCGAACATCAAATACATGAGAGGAGCTTCATATGTTTTTTGTTTATTTGGAGAGAAAGAAAATACATGTAAAAATTTACTTCCAGTCTTAGTTAGCATTTCCAAGCCTAAATTTCATCTACAGACAATGCTATATTTGTTTCAAAGGCTATGACTATGCTTTCCATTCTATTAATTCAGAACCCTATATTGTAAAAATAGAATGCCATTAGAGATTTGGAAAGTCTGTAGAAATCTAGATTACTATCACATAATCACAGTTGAAAATATCATAGCTTTCATTCACTCCACAATACCTAAACCAAAACAGAATCTGTGATATATCATTTTCAGTAATACTGATACAACACATATGGATCAAATTCTGCTGCCTTTATTTTGCATTACACCTAACAATTATTACCATTGCTCAGTGTGGTATCATCTGGAGTTAAGCAGAATCTGGTGAAAACAGCAGATTCATTTCTGACATGCCCTAATGTCACAAAAATAAACATCATTATTCAAGTTCAGAGGACTTGCTTCCTTCATGTAGACTTCCTGACATTTAAGCTGGAATCTATCACACAACATGGCTCTGCCTTTTTCTTAGTGGAAACTGTCCATGGAGGAGGTTCCCAGGTACCATAACAATATGATAGCAGAGAAAGGAGGGGCTGAGAAACTGTAAAAGAGGGCAGAAACTAATGTCTTTTGGACACACAGCCTGTACTCATTCACTGCATGACATCAAGCCTTCTCCTCTTAAGGAGACCCCAGTAAAAATGCTTAGCAATTCCACATCTCCCTGTGGAAACACTTCTTGTGGATGATCACACAATCTTAGGTAAAAGAATAGACATTACAAGAAAGTGACAACTTGTAACATATGCAAGAAAATGTCTATTGGAATGGTCATGTCTAATTCATTACGTTTGGATTTATTGAACTGTAGACAGGAATTAAATGAGTAGTACTTAATCATATCTGTTTAGTTTATAAAATGTGTATCCTGTCTGTACTGAGATCATGGTGAATGTAGTACTTTAGTAAAAGGCAATAAAATTTCTTGTTTCTGCTTCAGTGGGCACCATGAAATTTCTGCATTGTGACAAAGCCTGTCTGACCCTGCAAAGGCAAAATGCACAGAACCCAAAAAAGATGAATCAACAGTTCATCTAATGGCAGCAATATCATATTTGGAAATATACGAGCTGCTATTATTTTGAATAAATTAGTAAAATATATACATATTATTGTTCTAGCTACAATAACTTTTAAAGGTTATCTTTATTTCAGAGACTTTTCAATATTGAAAATGTTTTGATCTACAAAATGCCTTTTACAAAGTTTTACTCATCAGATCAATTTAGTGAGTGGTATTACTGTCAGAGTGAGATTTGTAAATGTTAGGCCATTAACACACACTGAAAATAGAGCTGTACTGTTTTACCTAAGTAGAATGTTCTGTCCTGTGTCACCCTAAGTGGCTAATGTGTATGTGTCAATAAATTGACACTTAAGCACATGAAAAACCTGATTTTCTGTTTCTTACCATACATATCTTCCAATCACAGTATCTTACTAGTAATTTAGGCCTGCTGAAGTCACAGGTAAATTGACAAATTCTGTATCATATTATTTTAATTCAAATAAAATGCCATGAACACTTTATTACTGGAAATTTTTTTTCAGAAGAAAAAAATTACTGCATACTTGTTCTTTTTCGGAAAATTTTTTTGACCCACCTAGGCTAGATCGCTATCATCCAGGCTTCTAACCTAGGTACAGCTGTATTAAGAAGCCATTTATGTGCCAACTCCATGAGTGGCTGCAATTCCACACTAGTGTGGGTCTCACACGGTATTTCATGTCTTACTCAGATCCGAAGAGGTCAAACATTTAGAGTGATCCTACCCCAGTTGTATGCAGTGGTCCTCAGTAGACTTTGAACACATACAGATTGAAAATCCATTACTCACTGAATAGAGAACTTTTGAATGAGTTTTATTATTGCTTAAAAGATGACCATGGAAGTCAGGATGGACTTATCTAAAGGTCCAACACCTTAAGTTTTCTTCTATTTAACATGGAACATGCTGCAAAACACTTAAAAGCTCCAAGTCATTGGAGCCCTGAACTTTTGCAGATAAGGTGCACCAAGCTTGACATCCACTCTCTTGCTATAAACTACACAGCAAAGCACTTTTGAATTGCAGATGAAGGTGCTGGTGCCTAAGGACCAGAGAGTTCAGTTATTGAAGATAGGGTAAAATCATACTGAAGATAAGAAATCATCATCTGCATTCTCAGAGGGAAGACTTCATCATCATGCCTCAAAATGGAATCCTCCAGGAACTGACAGGAAAGTGACTGTGGTGGCAATGTCTGGCTACAAAACTCATTCCCATAAGAAATTGTCTAGGGGATGACTCATTTAGACTAAAACATGTTTATTTCTGTCCAATTACTTAATGAAGAAAAGAAGTTGAAATCCTATTAGATTTAGATTTTGGTATGTTAACTCTTGTTGTTAGTCTCTTAATTTTATGAGAATGCACAGGCACAATGTGCTTTCTCATAAAATTGTGAGAAGAAAGCTGTGTTTACTTATATAATTTACTAGATGCTTCCAGACTGCCTGCTTGGGGACATACTTTGAATGCAAACAACAGCAAAATCCAAAGGGGAAAGAAAAGAGGCAGTAATTCTTTACTATATAGATATACCTTAGCAAACTGAGGGTGCAAGTCTGTGTTTGCTATTCTGTTAATACCTATAGTAACTTTACCTTTCCTCCTTTTTGATACAGTAAAAAGTACTTTTAAACAGTATTATATTATTTCTGATATAATAAACAGATAACTTCCTGAGTTACCATAATTCTTCAGTAATGAATTTTTTTTATTGACGTGAAAGTGAAAATTTACCAGTATTCACTCCACACAGAGCCTTTAAGAGTTACAATCAATAACTCCTAATTAGGGAGATACAACCCTGGAGTAGAAAAGTGCTTAAATTTCCCCAGTACAAAGAATTATATGAGAAATTTAGGAAGACTGATGTTTCTAAGTTACTATTATTTTACTTCATATTTTCCATGGAAATAGGCTTCAATCTGCTAGTAATCTGTTCCAATGGAACCACTGCAAAAACTAAAAGAGCCTTGGAACGTTAATCTTCAGTTCTAAATGGAGTGTTTTCTCAAAGTTTAGTCCAGTTTTATGTCACTGTAACAGGTCATTTAAAATCTACAAGCTGTGATGGCCTTGTAGGCTAAAACGTGTGTATTTGGTGAGTACTAATGAAGGGACTCCTTATATTTGTGGGCAAGATTTTCAGATGAGGCCAACTCTAGTTGGATTTCTAGGTATATTTTTAAGGACTTAAGTAGAAGGTACTGACTGCACCACACGTTTTTGAAACCATGCTACCTATTAAAGATATAATAACTTACTGTTGTTTAGTTTATTTACTTTTCTTAAAACTTTGAATCTTTATAACTCTGAGAGCTCATTCTAAGGACATTCCATGTATTGTATAGGTGAGTAAAGATAAGCATTTCTCTGATGGAAGCTTCTAACTGACACTCATTAAATGACACTCATTAAATCAGCAACTAATGATGTCAGAAGTCTTCACCTCTTTTTTAACAGCAGCATTAGAATCTGGATTTGATAAACTGATATTTTATTGACTTTTAGTATACAAAACAAGACCCACCAATTACTAGAAAATGATGCCATATCTATTGTGGTAAGAATATTTCTGTTCTTATTTTTACTCTTGGACACTTTTACTTATCGTGGGCAGTTATGCTGGATATCCTTTAAAAACAGAAATGCATATAATATGATTATCTACACTTATTATTTTAATGTGTTTTTCATCTGTTAGGTATTCATAGAGAACATCCAAAAGCAGGAATTGAAAAGCATGTTAAACCCAACAGCTTCACTTTGTAGGAGCTTTGCAGTTCCTACAAAGGACTCTATTGCCTTCCCACTACAGGGTCTAGTCTCTGTATCCCAAGCAAGGATTCCCTGCAGTTCAGCCATAGGTGTCTAGGCACCAGGAAAGGATCAGGACTCTTCTGTCCTCACCATTTCCTGCAGGCCAGCTCTGGGCAGAGCTGCCCTTCTCACAGGCTTTTGGGCTTGGCAGTCTGAGAACCGCCTGCCTCCCAACTCTGCTGGGAGCCCAGCCCTGTAACAGAAGTGCTCTGGGAACCAGCATCAAAGCATTGGTTCTGCAGTGTCCTTTGGGAAGGCTCCAACACTTTTCATAGATGGACTTCATACAGCTGGATAAAACCAGCTCTCTGTTTTATGAGCTGCAAAAGTGACTTACAGAGCATCTTCAAGGTACAAAAAGGAAACCAATTGAGCTGTCTACTTACATAGTACTTCTGAAAATTAAACTTTTTTCCTAAATATCTGAATGCAAATCTATGAGATGAACTGAATATATGTTGAATATATATACTTATAGGGACATACTTGAAGGTTGTTTTACCTGTTAAGAATTTTCCTTGATGAATTATGTAATTGGAATCTTGACATTTTTAGAAACAGGTGTTATTGCAGTGATTTCATATTTAATGCTTACAAGAACTAGAGATTACCCAGATGCATGCAGGAATGCTTTAAATATCCTAGGACTGACTATTTCACCAACAAAGGCTTCTGTGAAACTGCTCAGAAATGGCTACTTCTGTTTCCACACCAGTTATTTGGAATTTCTTTATTGACTTCCTATACTGAAAAGTCTATTAAATACATTATAGTATTTCAAAGGCTATGCAGACAGTCTCCGCATGTACAGGAGGCAATTTTGACACTCACCAACTATGAACTATGTCTCACTTTAAAGACCAACCTACAACATGCTTACAGTACAAACCAAAACCCAAAAAAAACCAATCCCCCCACTACTTATATGCTATACTGAAACCAGTGGAAAACTTGTCTAGGTACAATTTCACATTCCGATCTTTAGCAAAATTAGCTTGTAGGTTGATTTATTTACTGGACATATTCAGAAAAAAAAAGAATAATTATTTTAAGTTTTCATTACACTGCATAATTCTGAAGTGGAACCTAGATTTTGAGGCTTTTTACCATAATGTAAGTCACTACGAAATATGACTTTTGTGTTGTTCAGAACCCTCTGGAGACTGGATAGATTGTACTTTTATGACTTGTTTAACAGCATTGACTGCCATCAAGCACTAATAATGTGATGGTGATTTCATAAAAGATTTCACTTGCTACCCTCAGAAAACTGGGTTTGTTCATCATCTGTCCAGACCTGTATTGACCCATTATTTTACAATACTTTAACATCTGTCCCATATTTCTATGGTTTTTTTCTTATTTTGCACCACAAATCTTTTAGGACAGCTTTCCAAGTGTCTAACTATATTGAGGCCTCTGCTAAATATTCAAAAAGTTCTTTTTGTACAGACTGCAGGCACAGTAGTTTCAGCTGTGAAAATCAGCAAAACAAATATTACATTCTTAAGTATCCTGTTTCTATTACCATATGAAAAAGAGACACAGTCTAAAAATGGTTCATGCTACAGGAAGAGACAAGGCGTTCCCTCAGCAATTAAACATGAAAGAAACTGAGTCCACTTAAAAGTTTTGTCACCAAGGTATTTATTGAGAAAGAATTCAAATAAGTGTTCAAAAATATCTTCCAATAAATGGGAGTTTTCAAATATGGAACACTGAACATTTTTCAGCTTTAAGCGTAGAATACAGTCAAGAATAAGATTTAGGAATTATGCCATTTAACACAATCTTATTTAATTTGATAGAGAAACAACTTGTACAACTAAAGTCTTTCACTGTATTTTCCCTGTCAAAGGTATCATCTCTTGTTAGAGCAATGTAAGGAAATCAGATTCAATTCTGTATCCTGCCAATATTTGCAAGAATTCCTCTTAAGCAGACACCAATGTTGTAAAGTCTTGATCTATAAACTGTGAATATTTGATAATCTATCAGTTTACTGTGATAATTTGAGTAAGGTAAAGTACACAGGTAAGGGACAGAGTAGGTAGCACTTACTCTACTTTAAAAATGTGACCATAATTTGATTTACTACTAAGTTAATTTCTATTATAGAGAAAGCTTACCTGCCAGTGACATTTTTTATAGCAGGATCAGAATCTAAGCTGTTTTTTTTTAATTCATCTTTTATAATACATCTTTCAATTTTGTTTGCAGCAAACACTCTGGTTCCATAAAATGAGCTCTGCCAAATACCTTCTATTTCACACACTGTGTACATTAACACTTAGACTTGCAGTGAAGTCCCAGACCTGAAATTCACAAAGGTTTTTACAGTCGCTTATGTGTGCTAATGTGCTAAAAAGAATTTAAGTTCTGCCAGATTCTACTACTATTGTAATAACCGGGTCAACAATTAATCCTTACATTTACAGTCTGTAAACCTGGTATTTAATACTGAGTAGAACAGTTATAAGCCCTTGCAACAGGCATGTGTGTTAACCTAATTCCTTTTAAGCCACTGTTCTCTATTGTGTCCATCCAGAGGGCAAATCTCTATCACTGCATAAGACTTCACATTCTTAGAACATTAAAGATTTCTCCCAAGCTCTGCTTAATTTATTCCCCCCTATTATCAACAAATACTCAGAACAATGATAAATTAACTAATGCTAGGAGGATTTCTTCTGAAAAGAAGCAGAACGCTCGACAGAGAAAAGAAAAGCAACTTCTTAATCTTGCTGGCAGATGGAAACCCTACTGTTCATCACTGTACAAAACAAATCTGGGAAAGACATAAATGCTCCAGTGTGTTTTAGGTATAACCTCAGCAGTTATGTCATGGCTCCTTTAATGTGCTGCAACTGTGTCAGAATTAAGGATTCTCTTTGGGGGAGATAAGTAACTTTGGGCATGGCCGTTGTAAAAATAAGTATGACAACTTTTTTCCCACATTTTGTATCTGCTGCAGAAACCAATTTTACAAACAACTGGGAGCTTTGGGGGTGGGTATTTTTAATGGGTTTTTTTTTAGTAATCAGAACAAAAGATAGCACTAGGAAAGTTTTTATACCAATTTTTTTTTTTATTACTATTGTCATTTCAATTATAGGCTCCAGGGAAGAGATTACTTCAAGCCAAACCCACAGAGTATTTGTGTATCTATATACAGTTAAAGCTGTTAAGATATAAACCAAGCTGGCACTGAAAAACTTCTTTCCTGCAGAGGTAGGAAAGAGACAGTTTCCTGCAGCATTTTTTGGATCCATGCGAGGTGTCCTAAATTCAATGCAAAGATACACATTCTAGAGAATTAACAACACATACCAGTAATTTTTTCTGTGTCTGATGTCTGCAGCTGAAGTTGAAATAATTATTTTACCTTAGAAACAATTAAGAAATCAAAATCACATAGCAAAACAGATATACACATGCAAGTGTCTCTTGCACTGTTCTGGGAAGATTGGACCATTTCACCTGCTGATCCTTGGGACTCAGAAAAACTTCAGCTAGGACCACTAGCTGCACCTAGTGAAATTACCCTTTGAGTGATTCATTTTTGCTAACTTTGAGAATAGCAATCTAAGAAACACACACAAATTATCACATAAAACTATTTTTTAATCTTAAAAGTTAATTGATCAGTTAAAATCAAAAGTACTTTACATCACAAATAGTTCTGAGAAGAAATTCATACTTTTCTAGTTTGAAGCACCATTTTGTACAGGTTTAGACTAGCTGGACACATTCAAGAGTTTTCATTCAATAAACAGATCCATATCTTCCTTACTTAGCAAATAGAAATAAATAGCAGTGTTAAGTGTGCATCCACTAAGAAAACTCTCCTTTTACCATCACTAACTGGCCCAGTTTTGCATTCCTTCTGCACCTAGAACTCCCACAACTTTCCAAGCCTGTGTGTGGGAAGCACAAGGAACCTTTATATTTCCTAAGATGACAGCAAGAAGTATCTATTTATTTTAGAAACAAATCTGCTCATTGCTTACACAGAAGGTCCAAAGTTTTCTATATATAGGTTCATAGCCTCATTTTCAGTAAGGCTTCTTAAATCTTTTTTTTTTTTTTTTTCCACAGATTAAGAGCTAGATTTCCATTTGCTTGGAAAAGCTTATAAATAATAAAAAGGCTGATTTTTCATTTCTTGCCCATGAAATTTAAATCAGCATCACAATAGTGCATTGATGTCAAGACCTTACAAAAATTTATAGTGTTGAAGCCATGCCACTTTGACTAAATGAGTTTATTCATTCCAAAGGCATTACCAACAGCTTTAGTATTAAAGGTGAGGAAGGGGAAAGGAAATCAAAGCATGTCTTTAAAAATACTGAATTTTGTTTACTTTAGCCAAGTCATAAAGCAAAAACATTTTCTGAAAAGAGCTACTTAAGAGCTGGTGGGCACTGAGCTGACCAAGTATGAGTCACTGCTTTTCCCATGCAGTTGATTCTCACTTCTGTAGCTTGTTCTGTGTAAAGAAGAAATAACTCAAGAGCCCAAACACTTCTTTGCACACCATTTCTTACAAGTATGAAAGGCACCTCATACTTTTCTATGGTTTTGGGTTTTTTTGTGGGTTTTTTTTTTTTTAAATAAAGAAACTTCAAAAAAAGTAAAGGTTTTTAGGAATCTGTTGAGGTTTGTCTATATGGAATGGCTTCTGTTGTCTTTAAAAAGTCACTGCTACATGATTAACACTTCATATGAATATACCATGTAATTTTCTTTTCATAGAGATGGTTTATGAAAAGAACATTGAAGAACAGAAGATTTAAAAGAGTAACTCATATTTTGCCCAGCACTCATATTTTATCCAGCATTTTCATTTAGTCATATTGTTTACTTGCCATTTATGCTATTTTATTTAATTCCTTGGTATTTTCACTGTCCAGTTTTCAAATAGGAATCATTATGTCCTATGTTAACTTTTAACTACTTTAAATAAGATTAGAATGCATAAGAGATGATTCAGAAATAAGTCCCTTGTACATTCTTAGAGAAATTAGGTCAAATTCTAGTCCCTCTGTAGTCAATGGAAAAACTCTGACTGACTTCAATAACAGATCAAGCCCTGAACACACAGCTCCCTGTAGTTCCTAAGCAAATAGCACACTGTATCTCAGAAAAGGTCAAGAACTAAGTTCTTTTATGAATGCTTCTATAAAGAATAAGAAGCCTGCAGTTCTATATTTCTGAAATGTCCTTTATCCAGAAAACTAGAAGACTATCAATATAGCCTTTTAGTTTTGAATAAAGTTACCACAACCAAATTAGTCTGCCTAATGTTGCTGAATACAGTCCAGTAAGTATCAGTTCTGCTGATTTCAGTGTAAGTTCTGATGATTTTTCCTGTGTTTGGGTTTAGATTTTCTTTTAACTTGTCATTTCTATCCAACCCATTATGTAAACATAGGCTACATAAACCCCACTTAATTTAGTCAGTTCTGCTGTGAAAAGTGGCATAAGAAATCGATCATGCCCTTGAAGATCGACCATTCTTCTTGAAGAAATTTAGTTTCCACATGGTAACGAGAAGCCGAATCCTTGAAGCTCTGCGAGGTTAATTCACCCCGGTATAACTCCAGGGAGTCCGTGGAATTGCAAGAGGGATGAAATCTGACCCCTCCAGTCCCTGTCAGAAACGGGGCCAGCAGGGGGCAGGAGCCCTGATTGATCTGACACCGTCAAAGTTGTGCCCAGGTATAAAGGCTTGAAAGGAAACTGATCTCCCTCTACGACGCCTGTTGATTCTGGATTCAGATCGACAAATACCTCGTTAAAATAATAAATACATAAAAAATTAAACCTTTCATTTCGGAGAGTTAAGCCCCTTCATTGATGTCAGATTCACAGAAAAATAAAAACTTCAGTCCCATCCAGACTGGCCTCCAGATGCGCCTGCGGGCTCCGGTGGGAGGGAGGAAGAAAACGAGGAAGAGGCAGCGTTTTCACCCCCGGTAGGAGAGGAGAACTCTCCCGCCACCGGAGACTCCACACTGCAGCTCGATGAGCTGCGAGCACAGCCCAGAAAACCCAGCTGGGCTGGCGGCGGTGCGAGGAGCCCAGGGAGAGCGGTGCGGACGGGAGAAGTGCGCAGAAGGCGAGGGGCGGTGCGGGGGAGGGGGCGGCGATTCCTTTCTGCTGAGGCTGCTGCGCTGCTGCCTGGCTCACGTTCCCCCTGCAAGTCCCTCGCGGGCCGCACCCTGCCCACCAGGTCCACGGACACCTAAGGGACCACTCGATACCCCGGGCAGGCTACAGGGTTGGGAGGCGGCTGGGGACGGTGCCCCAGCGCTGACACCGCCCGCAGTGAGCCCAGCGATCCTCGGGCTGAGCCCCCCCGAGCCCCCCCAGGCATCTCCGGGCTCGGCACCGCTCGCACCACCTGCGGGGCGCCGCCGCCCCGGGAGCTGCCCTCCGCAACGGCCGGCAAAGGGCCCCTGCCAGTGTATTTTCTCCTCCGCTTGCACCCTAGAAAACTTTTTGACACTAAAACCCGTTGCAAAAGAAAAAATAAAAGCAAGGAAAACGAAGAAAGAGAGTAGAGAGCCTCCACCCCCAACTTTCTCTTTCCTCGTCCCTCCGAAGAGAAGGCAGATACTTGTCGGTTAATTTCAGTCAATCTGGTGAACTTCAGCAGCTCAACAAAACAAAGTTGGACGAACACTTCACAAAACAAGAGTCCAGTGCTGAAAGAGGATAAGTCTCTCTGTGCAACAAGTATTTCTTTCATTTTCCCACCCTGCCAGTACATCTCCTTTACCTCATTAAAAACACATCCAAATTTTTAGGCTGACTGAGAGCCGTTCCTCCGCGGCACCTGGGAGAGACTTCCCAGCCCGCGCTGCCGGGGGCTCCCCGCGGGTCTCCATGCCCGGGCCGGCTGCAAGAGCGCTCTCGCCTCCCCAGCACCGGGAGTCGCTCTGACAGGTTTCCTCTGAATCGCGGCCTCAGCCGTGCCCTGGGTCCTTTCCCCGAGGAGGGGAGAGAGGCGGCTGGACTCCCGGCTCCCCTTTGCTTTCTTACCTCCTCTGACCTCTGCAGCCCGAAGAAGGAAAGCGAAGGTGATGAGCACGGTTACAGCCGAGTCCCAGGGCCACCTTCTCGTTTTCCACCTTGTGGACCATCTCTGCATCTCCATGCTGGGCACCCACAAGTGTGAATTAAACGCGGGCGCCTTCAGTTTATACCTGCTCCGTCCTTTCCACTATATTCCCAGAGATGACTTCTCCTATAGAGCCATACGTGATAAACGGAGAGAAGGTTTTCTCTCTCGCCCCTCTCCCGCTCTGCCCGGCCTCGCACAGGCCCCTCCGACCCGTCCTCCCCGGTGCCCTGCCTTCAGACTGAGGGGAGATGAGGGGCTTTAATCAAAATGCAAAGAGCTCCGCATCCCCCTAAAGGCTTCATCCCGTCAGAGGGCTGGGCGAGCGGCTCCCAGGGCCACCCCTGGAGTCCGACTGACACGCCAGCCGCCGGGCGGAGGCCAATCGCGGGGCTCCCCCGGCCGCCCACAGCACCGCCCTCCGCCTCGGCGGCGGCACACCGGCGGCTCCGCGGGCACCGCCGGCCCCCGCGGCGCCGGAGAGCGGCCCTCCCGAAAGCGCTCGGGAGACGCAGAAGGCGCGGCGGGAGCGAGCCGGGACAGGGCTGGATGTCCCCTCACAGGGTCACCGCCGCCCCCCGCCCGCTCCGCTCCGCGCGGGCCCCCTTGCCCCGAGCATGCGCATAGGCGGCCGCAGCGCCCCGCGGAGCGAGGGCGGGGGCGCGGAGCCGGGACGCGTGGGGGACGGGCAGGGGGGCGACACTGGGGACAAGCGGGGGAGGGGGACGCCGGCAGGGGAGGGAGCGACGCAGGGCAACATTGAGGAGAGGAATGTGCGGGAGACGAGCCGGGGCGCTGAGGTGAAGCGTCTGCGGGGTGGCCCTTCGGACTCCCCGAATCTGCCGGCTGGCGTTTGGTGCGGCGGCAGGTTCGGACCCGGCGGCCCGTTCCCCCTCACACCCCTCCCGGGCGCTGCTTGCTCTCACACACCCTTGGGGAGACCTCCGGGGGCTTCGCTCTAAGACGGCTGTATGAAAGGAGGGAGCGGGGTGGTGAAGGAAAAGCCCGCCACCGAGCATTGCCATTGCCCGCCTCACCGCATCCTGCAGCCCGGGGAGCCGGGTGTCCGCTCCTCGCCGGGGAACCTCCCGCTCACACTCCCGTCCTGTCCCACCTGTGCAGCAGTCGGTAACAGGGACCGGCCCGTAGGCCGAAACCTCTGGCAGAGCTTACCTGTGCAACAGATCCATCCGAAGCCCTCGGTTGGGATCAGATTCTGCCCCGGCTTCCCTGGAAGACGAGAGAAAACCATGGTCACGTTTTGGTGGAAATGTATGTAATTTTTTTTAAAAAATCTACCTTCACTGAGATCTTGAAAGCCTTACAGCAATTACTGAATAAATGCTTTCCAATAAAATACATGTTTCTGTGTCAAATTATACTTCAGAAATGTATTGAGTTTCATAAAATATCTTACATTCTCCTGCACTCCATTAATATACCTAGCTCTTTCTGTCCTTGATTTCCTGAAACTGTTGAGATCATTGTCATTAGATTTGCATGTGAGGGGACTGAGGTGCATAGCACGGTTATGTCTTAAATGCTGTGTTTTGGGTGCCATTCAGTGAAGAGATACACAAGGTTATTCTGGCACTTCAGGTAGTCACCCACAGTGCAGCTGCGGAGTGCCAAAATGCTGTATGTACCAACCTTTCTGTACCACAACTTACACACAGAATCATTGAAGTTGGAAAAGACTTCTAAGATGATCAACCATTTAACCCAACAGCACCGTGTGCACCAATGAACCATCTCTTCAGTGATCGTGAGACCACCCCCAGCTGCTTATGGAATATTTCATCATGTTTTACAATTATCTCTCTTACATCTTAACTGTATACAGGTTCCCAAAAGTCAGTACTATTATTGTTTCTCTGCTGGTCTTTGTAGTTCTGTCATTTACTAGATGCTTTGTAGAACAGACCAGATTAACTTGCAGTTTCAGCCTCATTCCTTACAATATCAGTAGGTAGTTCCAATGGCAATTTATTATTTTTTACTCAATACTTTGTCGTGGGAAAATCTCATATGCTATAAAGTTTCAAGTTTCTTCTTCATACTTATAAATGATACATCTCTGTCACCAGCATTCTTGCTGCTTGCAGTCTCTTATCAAACATTGCTTCTCTGACTTTGTTTTAAGCCTTTCGGTTTACCTGAACGAATACAGCTAAACTCTTCCCTAGGAAAAAGTCTGTCTCTACCTAGGAGAAGAAATGGAAGCATTTCAGATAGTGGTGAAAAAGGACAAGTATTCTCACAGTGTACAGAATAGTAATTTCACACAGTGCCTTTAAGGTTTAGGGGATGTCGTTCATCTCCCAGCCTGTCCTTGATAGGACAGGTAGATAGACAGCGGAAAGATAGCCACTGATTTTTGCGGTCCTACATCAATCCAAAGCAGAACAAAGAGGACAAAATGCCAAGTATTAATTCTGGTGAGGTAGCATACTTATATTAATATAAAAATCTGTATAATTCTATATGAATTCTGGTACCAGGACCACTTTAATTTAGAGCTAGCTCAGTTATTTTTGCATGCCAGCCTGTCAAGTGACACAGGCGTGTAAAAAATTGCCATCAGATTCAGCAGTTACAAGAGAAAAGTTACATGTCGTTTAGGTGAAGATCCACATTTTGCAGCCTATCAAATTATTTAATTAGGGATGATTGATTTACATTTAATTGATTTACATTTAGCTTATTTTCATAGTTATTGTTCATAAATTGTAATGATGGTGTTCTAATGAAGTCCAGAGTGAAGTAATTGCAGCCATGAAAGTATGTTGAAGAATAGATAACGATTCAGAGCATAGATAAGCTTTATGAATGCCATAAAATTAAAGATTTTTGTTAGAAATTTTCAGCTCTTAGATGCAATTTCGGGAGAAATATTTTCTTTCTTGAATCTGAAAGAAGGCTAAAATGTGAAAATGTTTTCAGATAGAAACAGAAGTTAGTGATGTTATTTATTAAATCATCTGTGATCCACAGTGGCTTGTTCTTTCTGTCGGCTTTTTTGTTCCTCATTGCTGTTCAGGACAGTTTTAGTGAAAAGAAAGACTAAGCACTGTGACATTCATTATGTTCTGTCTCTGATACATCTACGTTGGCAGATTAATCCATGTTTAAATATTAGGAATCGCTGTCTTGTATGTGCACAGATGGGTCATTGTTGTATTTTGGGGCAGAGAGGGGGAGGGGTTAGGAACTATGGAGAAGAGAATGTTTCCTTGGACCACTGTAGGTCACAAGAAACTCACAGCACCAGCTCTTTCACACTCTTCAGGCTATAGGCATCATAATGAAATGTAACTGTAAATATGGTGTTCTTTGGCTCTCTTGCAATCACACTGTGTTTTTTTAATATATTCCTTGACATCGCCAAAAGTGGTGGACTTCTCTGTGTAAAGGGATCATTTCACTGAGAATAAACAATGCACTGTAAAGAAGAGTATGATTTTATTGTTGGTTTCCCTGTATCTCAGGGATATTGACTTGAATTTTTTTTTTCTAGCTTCACACAGATGTTGATGCCCTCTCCAAATCTATTCACAGCTCATAAGTGAATACTGCAAAATAAATGTCTGCCTTAAAAGTCATCATCCACTGCCTTCTCTGTTTCTTTAATTCTTTTGGTTTAGGTAGGTGAGCATTTAGTCATTGTCTCATTTCTGGTGCAAATTATGTTTGCTGAGAATTTTCTGTTATATGATTATTGTTAGGAAGAAGAGTGAGTTATACTGCTTCAGAGAAGTGAACACTTGTAAAAAAAGTTGTTTCACTGATGGAGATCAGTGAAATGATCTCTGCTAGATGAATTACTAATCAGCTCCTTTTTTGTAGTTTTAAAGAAAGAGAAATATATAAACGCACACACATACATAAAATAATCGCAGCATTACTTACCATGATTCTGTCTTCAAGAAGGGTAATATACCTTTTGCTAATACAAAAAATAGCTTACAGCTTCACTAAACTCCCCCAGTTCCATTATCTATGGTTTTGAAGGATGAAGCCAAGGCTTTCTCTGACCCTCAGCAAACCTCTTTGGTCTGTGGAATGACTGTGCCAGTACGTGCACAGTTTGTGGTAACTGGGAGTGGGGTGGCCCAGCCTCATCCCCAATGGGCTGCAGCTGTGAGCAGCAGGTGAGCAGCACTGACAGCAATGAGCCATGGAGTGCCCAGGGGCACTGAGCAACCACCAAAGGGAGCAGAGGGCACACAGGGGCACTGCATCAACATGAGGGGGTAAAAGGCTGGGCTAATGAGCAAGAGGGCTAGATGCTTGCAGCATTCTGATGTAATTTTTCTGTGTGGATGGAAGCTTGGAGAGGTAAGGTGTTAGTCTGTATGAGCAAATGCTTAAAGCCTTCTGATATCATATGGTGATTGTATATTGTGGCTGTCTCAACTGCAGCATGTGCCCTTTGATTTTTTTTTTTTTATTTTAGATTCCCAAGAATTAGGGAGGAGAAAGCATAGTAAAAGGAATTAAATACAAAACATCATAGTTCAATACTTATCAGCTCAGGTAACACAAAATGACAGAAATATTAGCATTACTGGTTTTTTTTCCCTCTGAAGACTGTATTGAGAATGACATAAGTAAAACTGGAGTGAAGCTGCACTGTGCAACCTACCCAGATCCAAAAGCAGGTCTGTGATGTGGTCAGAAATTTGATGTGTATTTGTTGCTGTGTGTATATTGAAGGTTGGATTTGTACATTGTCTAGTGCAAAAAGCCTTGTAGTTTTAAATTGAAAGTGCACCAATGGAAGTTGCTATTGGAAACACCAACATGAAAGGTTAAAAAAACCTTCTAGGCCTGTGTAAGGAATGAAGGCAGTATTAAGGTTAGAGTTAGGGATTGAAGGGCTTAAATGACATGGCTGCTCTTTGAAACAGTCTGCTGATTTGGAAGGGGGCTGTAATTGGTAGGTGCTTACACATTTTTTTGCTGCAGGGGTTTATCTCATTTTTAAATCGTATGATTAACACTGTGAGTTAAAAAGGTCAACTATCAAACTTGCATCCTTTTCCTCAGCATAATGAAGATGAGAACAAATTTGGAGAATTTTATCTCCAATGTTCTTCAAAGATAAGATCAAAGCAGGACAACCTGTGCTGCTTTTCACTTCAGGAGTGGTACCTCAGAAATGAGTAGTAGAATTCTTCTTCTGGAAGTTGGTTGACAGAAACATGGGATATTAACAGTTAGGAAGATTTGGCACAGGGGTGGGGTTGAGGAAATTCAAGTCTTAAGAGGCAGATTGTTCCTGCTGACCTCTGGAAATAGTAATTGTTTTGATGGAAACCTGTGCCTTGGGCTCTGCTAGTCCTATAGGAATTAGGAGACAACTGCTTAGCAATTGGGTATGACAACTGAGTTTAGGCCAAAGGTTTTAGCTAAGAGACATAATACCTTTTTACAGGTTCCCCCAAAGTTAAGTGGTAGAAATCATTGGCTAATGCTGCCATTAACTATGGGGTTTGCTCCCTTATGTGCTAGTTAATTCAAGTTCTAGGTAGTATTCTAGTAGTGGTGTTGGAGTTTGAGAATTGTATTTGTCATAAATGCAGGTACTGAATAATGCAGCTATGTAAGGCTGCTAAAGATGAGTAGCAGGGAGGAATTAATAGGCTCTCATGTATTGTATTGTGATTTCCTCTAGAAACTGGTGCCCTTTTAAACTACTATTAGAAATTGCTTTAATGCTGATAGTTTAATTCTAAATTGTCACAATTTCCTCTTCCATATTGAATCTATGAGAAGCAAGGAGGTAGGCACTAATAGAAGCCAATGCTTTATACTAACTGGCAGAAACCAATGCCTTAGTCTCCTGTAGCCTGGGAAAAAGTCAAGTATAAAAGAGAGGCTTTAAGTCTTAGAAAAATACAGGATCAACAGGTAAATTCATCTCACCCAAATGCTCCTGTCAGTGAGCTTTTTATTAATGTAGCTGGCAGCCAAAGCTTTTATGGTTTTCTTCTGCAAGAGAAATAGTATTTACATCAGGTGGAGAAATAAACTAAGAGTCTATGTTTTGTTTTACAGTTGGAATGTATTCTCTAGATCTGAACAAGACTTTTGCCACACAAGAGGTTAGGGTTTTTTACTACGATGTGTCTGTGTCCCTGGGTAATGTTCAGTTGTATGGGGTCTCCTCCAGGAAAGCACAAAAACCATACAATGGAAAGCAGAGACTGATACTGTTTTACAGTATAACAGTAGGTTATGTATAAATTACAAATTAGTACTGGACGCTGCACATGCTACAGAGGTGAGAATTATAAGGTTTATGTTATGTTTTTCAGTCTGTGTGGGAGTATTTGCTCTAGGAGGGTGTTGTGAGGATTTGGAACAGGTTAAGAGTAGAGCTTTGGAAGAGGATGACTAAGTGCAAGGAACATAGTTTATATAGCTTGTACAGTGCTCCCAGAAATTGCTGCACATGCTACAGAGGTGAGAATTGGGCAGATACTGTTATAAGGTTTATGTTATATTTTTCAGTCTGTGTGGGAGTGTTTGCTCTAGGAGGGTGTTGTTAGGATTGGGAACAGGTTAAGAGTAGAGCTTTGGAAGAGGATGACTAAGTGCAAGGAACATAGTTTATATAGCTTGTACAGTGCTCCCAGAAATAAGAATTGACAGGACTCAGCTCATATGAAGAGAAGCTGTAGGGAGTAGTTGATCCTGTAGTTATTAATAATACAAGAACTAGAATTGGGAGGATTAGGAATTTAGGATTAATGTTTGAGACTCTTTAGATTGAATTCAGTAAGTAAAATGGTCCAGGGAATGTTTGTGGCCCTGAGGTGTCTGGCCTTCTGAACAGGGTTGACATAAGATTTACTATCTAGAATCCAATTTATTCTTAGTCTCTGGTAGACTTTTTAGAGGCAGGAAAAACCCCAGTGATGCTAGAAACTGATTCCATTTTTTCTTCTTCAGTAATGATTTACTGTGTTTGAGATTAAGATTAGGAACATGTCAAGACTCCAGTGTACAATCAACTTTTGCAGACCTGAAGTGTTAGGAAGGCTGCTATCAGCAATGAGAGAGGTTGAGGTGAGGACTATCATTCACAGACAACCTAGTTTATTTGATCTAGAGATAGAAAATGGTCTGGTATTGTCAAGGTCTAGTATTTCATTTTCAGGTTGCTATTTTTTGCCAGCCTTCATTAAGGCTACACTGTAAGAGAACTTACGAGACTTGAGTTATTGCTGGGGAATACAAAGCAGCTTACTCCTATCAGTGGCAAATGCTTTGTTTTCAGCGATGGGCATTGTGAAGGTTAGGGATAATATTGGCTTGAAGGTTAGGATGGTTAAAGAATATTTTCAAGACCTATGTTTAAAGCAAGGTTCTTCAAAGCTTGAAGGAATAGGCTGTTCCATGGAGTTGTCACGAGTTTAAATTCTTCTTGATACCCATGTGTGTGCATACAAAATTAGAAGTTGGGGTGGAGTTAGGAAGTATTTGAAAAATGGAGACTTAAATATATGGGATAATTGTTGGAAATAATTGTTTGATTCTGCACAGCTCCCTGAACAGATCTCATGTTTTCATGGGCTGCTCTCCTATTTCAGAGATGCTGTAAGTGCTGCCAAACTAGCTACACCTGTGCTTACAATTTACCAAAGTTTGTAGTGATCCCCCCACTTGCTGCAATGCAAATAATGTTTAGGATTGGGGTTATGTTCAGTACTTCAGGCAATAAAATTGTCCAGACACTGCAGGGCTTCTCAGTATTATGAGAATTTTTTGTTACAAGTGCTGGTTACATAGGTAGGTGTTAAAGTTTGGGTTTGAGAATTCTCTGGGAGGGCCTGAATTGTCAGTTGATGTTTCATGTTTGCTGTGGTTATTGGTCTGGTTATGGTTGTGATTTAGGAAGAAATGGATGAATAACCCTCCACATGTGGGTTCTTTGTGCATCAAAGGGTGAGAAGCAACAGGTATTAGCCGAATGTACTGCACTTTTTTCAAGGTTTGGTTTTGTGGTTGTTGTTGGTAGTTTTGTTGACATTGTTATAATTAAGATGCTTGGCAAAAAAATTAGTTTATTGCTTGCTTCTGACCTGTCTGTGTGGACAGGATGAGTGTGTGTGTTTTGAACTTGAGCCTCCTACCCCTACTTTTATGCACACCTCTATGTCACACAGTCACCTTCCTTCATGTGTTCTACTCCTTAACTCTCCTTTTGATCGGTGTGCTTCTATATTTTTATATGTGAGGAAAAGTAACTACATTTACATAAAATCTTGCCACAATTAAGAAGTACAATTTTTTTCATTAACTTTGTTCTTTTCATTGATCACTGTAGTCTGACAAATTTGTAATTCTTTATGGAGTACCTCCTTTCTTACCGTATACAGCCTTAACATACAAAAAAGTAAGCAGTGTTTTAATGTTGATACAGGTGATCTCTTTGAAGAGCTACTGCATATTCACATTTTTGAATGGAATATATTCTGACCAGAATTTTTCTGGGTATGGGCTATGTGTTTGGCCTCAGATTGAAACAGAAAGTAAATGATGTCTTCCTATGAAGTTCATTGGAGAAAAGCAGCAATGACTGTGCTTCCTGGTGTCATTGACTTTGTTGAATCTTAATCATGACTGTATTGTAGAATAATCTGGTCTTCCTACACTTCCCTCCCCAGAAAAATATTTCTGAAATAGTGTTTTAAAGCATATAAACAGCACATCCCCATCCTGTTCAGCAAGCTGCAGGAAGTACCAAGTATCCTGCAGCATTACTAGCTCAGCTTTGTCATTTGGTTCAAGTTTCTGGAGGCTGGTTTCAGCCAAAGTCCCCAAGCTTTCAAGGCTTACCTACTGGTATTTTGTAGGACTGCACTGTGTATCTGATACAGAAACCCAGCATTCTTTTAATTTGTATGAATTTCTTTTTTAAATCATAGCCTGTTGTAATCATAATTATACTTCATTCTAGACAAAAAACAAAAGGAACAATTAATGTAATAAGCATTACATCTTCCAAAATATAATGCACAAGGGATACCATAATTTTCCTCATTTAAGACAGCTGAAAATGAGACACATATAGTTGATGACATTTCTCAGTTTCTGGTTTGTTTTTACATATTGCTATTACACACCAGGACTGCCAGGAGTCTGCATTTTGATTGCCATTTCTGATTTTTTTCAATGGCTGACTAAAACTTGAGTCTGTTGCAGTTTTTCCATACTTTTAAATATTTGTCTTCAGTTGCTGATGCCTTTTTGATTTCAAAGTATTGTCTCCTTTTTTTTTTTTTTCCATTTTATCCAAAACTTCCTTTTGCAGGAGACCAATTGAAACATACATGGGCTGGGAGAGCTAAAAGGGGACACTGCAGGCAGGCTCAGTTACTCACATTGGCAACTGTTTATCATATTATCAAAGAGTATCCCTGTTTGGTTCTGCTTTAATCAGTGTTGTTCTTGAAACAGTGGGCCAATACCTACATACCACAGTCCATTTTTAATTATGACTTGTGAAAATTATGAACATGGATGTTTAAGTATAAAAGGCCTCTTGGAATTCCTCTTCTGCATTGTTTTGTGGCGTTATTTTGTGTTGGGGGAGCACTGGTGGCCTATCTAATACACAAGGAGGCAGTGCAGGCACAGACTAATGGTCTGCAAGTGTCACACACTTGTAACATGTTTATTAGTTTTTGGCAATATTAGTGCTACCATCCTCACAGTTCCTTTTAAATAAAATAAGATGTGGAGAGAGTTAAGAAGGTGAATTTTGTAACAGTGAATGAATTTGTCCAGCCATGATAATCCTGTTCTTCCTCTTCATATGCATAGAAACATCATAACTGATCACTTGTTAAAGCACTTTGAAGTAGAAGAAAAGTTTATCCAGTTTTATAAGACAGAACATAGAGCAAAGGTAATATTTCAGGCAGGCCTTGTGCCTCAGGAAGCTCCATTTCATACCTGTCCATTTTTGAGAGGATGAGGGCCAAAACATAAAGTACATCTAACTAATAATAAAAGATAAAATACATTAGTAGTTTATAATTTAGTAAATGTAAAAGACCCATTTTATTTAACTCATTCCTCCAAAATGACACATTCTCTCAAAGAAGTGAGGTTGCCAGTTGATGAGTGCCTTGGACTATGACTGGTCTCAGACTTCAAATATTTTGCGATATCCACCTCAGTTCATAAAATAATGGTCATTTTAGTAGTCCAAGCTGATGAAAATTGAATCACATGCATTAATTACCATTCCATGTAATATATCTTCTCCAGACCAAAATCCAGTTTTATCCCAGAAAATAAAGAAACCCCTTTGAGGAAAGTGGTTGAGTTACGTGTAGCAGCTTTAAAATTTAGGCACAAAAAAGCTTTTAATCTGAGTCAGTGCTTTTTAATTGTCTTAAGATTTGAAAACCCTGTTTAGGGCTGACTATTCCCTTTTGAAATGTGAGGCAGTGCACAGTCCCTACAAAGTCTTAGGGACCACTCCCATGAGTCCAGTGGGCTGGGTGTGTTAACAGCAGTTCCCAGAAGACATTGAGTAGTTCATGTGGCAGGGGATAGTGAAAACAAGGGATTCACTAAAACTCTCAAATTGCCTTAAGCTTCCTGTCCATGGGCATAGATTTCTGCAGAGCAAAAAATGCCTCTCTGCAGTGGTGTGTTTATATGTTGTTTGGGAATTTGTATGGATTTGAAAAGGCAAGTCAAGAAAATACTATTTTTGATCATTGTTTAATGTAAAAAATATGAATGTTTTCAGCTGATCTTAGGGCAAACAGCAGAGAATATTGCAGCTCTGTGAGAATCAAAAAAGAATCAGCAAATGCAGTATTAGCAGAAATCTTTGCATACACTTTTTCCTATCTGATGTTATTTTGAAATTGTGATACACTTTTTTTCCTCTATAATGTGTTAGACTAAATGATCAATATGTTGATTTCCACTTCATTCGCTTTCAGTAGTGTTCATTTCCCTTTAACACTTAAACATGTTTAACAGGTGCTCACAACGTTTCAGTAATACTGTTGCAGTCAGTAATAATCTCAGCTGCCCATATTCTGATCTTTTTCCAGGAAGTGATTATTTTCTAGTCAATACAATGAAAATTAGTAACTTTATCAGAAAAATGTCAACTTGTGCTTTCAACATGTATCTTCAAAGCAGCAGTGGGTGTCCAAGCCCTGCAGTCTGCCAGGCACATTGCCCAAACTATGAAATAATTAGATTCATTTGTAGCCAGTCTGGACTGAAGCAAAAAGTAATGAGGTCTACTATTATACTGATGGTTGAGGAAAATGAAAAGGTACAAAATGTAAAACTCTGGTTTCAAATATATTATTTACTGTCTTGATGGAATTCTATAAAATAGGCAGTAAAAAAGATAGGAATATGGAAGTTCACATCTGGATTTTTCAAGAAATCCAAGTTCCATTACATTGCTTTTTCCACCACTCCATTATTTGAAAACTCGTGTGATCGGACCCTCAAGATTAAAGGGTATTGATTATCAAACTATCTATTATTATCTAACTAGTTGCCATTTCCCATAGCAATAAGTAAATGTTGTACTACATAACAATCTTCAGTGATGCTGATGAGTCCCAAATTAATTTATTTCAGTATTAAGTTTGTTCTGGTGATTTTTACATGGATTATGAGAATGTAAATATTTTTCTTATTTACATAATGAGTGTTATAGAGGTATAATGAAAAATATTTTGATGAATTTACATGTAATACCTTGAAATAAGATTTCTAAACCAAAACATCATTCAGAAAAAAATCTGAACATTCCAGAAGGTAGTACTGTGAAAAGACTATAAAATCAATTGCAGAATTACTGAAATACATTGGGCAAAATACTGAAGGTTGAAATATGCCTATTTGTTTGTCATGCTGTGAGACATTAAAACCAGCGATCACCTGTGACAGATGCAGTGCTGGTGCAGATTCTCAGTGTTTGGAGAAAGTAAGGCTTTGATATATTTCTAGCCTCTACAGTGTATATTTTCAGGTTGTGAAGTATAGGAGGCATTGTTTATGTTATACTAAGGATTAACTTATTGTACCCAGTATGATTTCAGGTGATGACTGCAGTAATTTTTCCAAAATTCACTATATGGTTTAGTCTTCTAATTCTCTACCAAATTATAATCAGATATGAGTATAAGACTGAGAAACAGAGAGGGGAAAAAAAAATTCCAAGTATTGGCTATTATATATATGATACCCTGCTATCATCCCTAGATTGCTCAGAATCCCTTAGTCCTCCTAAAGACAGACCTTAAGGATCGTCACATTTGCAGACAATAGCTTTTTCAAAGCTGAGTTTTGTTATGCCAATAGGATTTTATACATCTGGTTTTATTTTTTTTTATGGAAAAGGCTCAAAATTCATTCCAGATGATATCTAGAAATCTTGTCTTTTAGTTTCCCCTAGATAAAAACATCCAACCTATCTTAACCACAAATACTATTTCTGTTCTTTATTTATTCGCACATCTGCAAACCAGCTATTATTATGATCCTTCTAGTATTTTGGCAGGTGCCTAATTTTTAAGCATTTAAATATGTGTGTACCATTGGGGTTTATATTTACCTGTCTTTTTTCTCCCCAGGACTAGTTCCAACTACTACAATGTAGCTAAATTCAGTGTGTGTAACTCTGGGGGTTTTATATAGGAAAAGTAGAATCAATATATATTTCTTGGACATTTGTATGGTGCTAAGACAAATATAAACCAGAATGGCATTAGCATCCTTTTGAGTTGGAGAAATGTTGGAGTGGATGAAGAAAATTAAAAAGGATGATTAGTTGTGTGTACATGCTCTTCTGTTGGACCCAACATGTTTGTGGTACTGAAAATACCTGGAAAGACCCCTAGGAAGCAGTGAATGAGAGAGGCTCATTTGCAGTGCTCTGGCCTTTGGGAAAGGAGAATGACTAAATGAAAATGGGCATTCAGTGTCCACCATTCAGTGATGCCTGTACTGCTAACAGCAAAGGGAAGAGACTGGTGAAATGTTGACGAAAAAACTCACATGAACAATTCCAGATAGTATCTGAGATAAGCTACAGTCTTGCAGTTTTGCTGTTTGGAAAAAATCCCTTAAATTCCTACAAAACATCCAAAGTGTAGCAAGAGATGCATTTTGACAGGAGTGAGAGTAATGAACAGGCAGGTGAAAATACCTGGGCATGTTATGCTTTGTGGCAAACTTCACAGGCAGGAGAGCTGCTGCCTTCAGAGTTGCCTGTGGGTCTGTCACTTTGTTTGTCTGTGTCAGGGTTCATTTATCAGAACTGCTTTGTCTCCAAGGCCTGTACTCCCAATGGCTTACCTTAGCCTGTAAGGAATTTGTGTTATCTGCTTTGAATATGGCTCAAGTTCACAAGAAAACTCTGGATCTGTTACTTTATTGTAAAAAGAAATGGCAATGAGATGGTAGCTTGTTGTCCTGTTGTTTAGAAATGTAGCTTGTGTTACTATAACTTTATGATATGTTTCTGAAACTCACTGGACTTGCTGGTTTTCAGAGAAAAAAAATTTAAAATACTCATTAAATGATCCTACAAAATGAAGCTGCTAATTTATTTTATATTACTTACCCTTTGTTGTATTGTGAAGTTTAATCTCAAACTGCATTGAGAATGTTTGTGTTCCTCAATGTTTAAGAGTTGTGGTGGTGGACAGAGCAGTAGCACACTTTCACAGTGGATATTCATAAAATTTCAAACACTTACCTTGATCAAGCAATAAAAAATGGAATGGAAGAATGACAGTTTGATTTCAAACATGTCAAGCTGGTACAATCTACGAACTTTGAAACCTGACCACAAGCTCGCATTACCCACATTTTCTGTTTAATTTCCAGCTGTGGGAGCCACAGGAATGGGCTGCAGGCATGGGAACGTTGCTGCTGTCCCTTCAACAGGGAGTTTCCCTGTTCGTGACTTCCCCTCCCCAAAGGCAAAATGATCTGGCTTGTAAAATAATGGCTTCTTTCTATGAAGAAGACAGCAGCACAAAATGCAGGAATTTGTTTTTGAAAAATTTTCCTCAAAAATACATGTTCCGTGCTTTGCTTCTTCTTACTTTTTAGGCCTCTCACTTTAAAAAATGTGTTCATCTTAATTTCTTTAAAAATTAATGCTTTTATTTAATCAAATTAAAACTGTGTATTCTGAGGGTCATGATTTGGTAGATAACTTGGGTCCAAGGTTTTATTTCAATAATTTGTTTAAAGAAGAGTTGTTAAACATCAAGAGTTAGTAAAAACTGAAGCCCATGCCAGCCTTTCATAGGTCTATGTCAAACCTGTGTTTTGGGGAGCTTACAAAACAACCATAACAAAACAGCGAACTGTCTTAATACCAGTAAAGGCCATTTCATGGGAAAAGATGACCTGCCTCAGAAAACAAACCCTCCCCTGCTGTTCCCTTACCAGGAAATTGGCCTGCAAGAGAAATATGCTCCTTTATCTATCCAGCAAATATTTGAGCATGAAATTAAAATTTCTTATTTTAAGTGAAAAAAGCAGAGATCAGTGAGCTCTTGAACAAGCAGACATTAACTAAAACCCCTGTGGAGCTCCTTTTATAAGAGCTCCTAAGGACCCTCCACTGTTGTGGTACTGCCAGGAAGCACAAGCAGGAGGGCTGGGTGGTGTGAGAGTAGGCAAGTTAAATTTAGCAGTAAGACGTTTTTAAAATTAACAATTGAGAACTGGTTATTGTATCTGTGGTGTGATGAAAGGTGTATTGTGTCACTTGTTAATGTTTTTAAAATTAACAATTGAGAACTGTATTATATCTGTGGTGTGATGAAAGGTGTATTGTGTCACTTGTTTGATCACAGCTTATTGTGCACTACACTTCATAAAACAGATGGAATTAGGCCTGATGAGGGATTTATTCAGTTCAGGTGAACTTTTTCAAAGGGAAGGGATGTTGGGGCTTCCCTGGAATTAGCTTCTTGGTGTTACTGGGCATGTGCACCTGGCAGAGCTTTCACTGTTCAGTACAAGCAGCCGGGGAGTTTGCAAGAGGACCTGGGAAATGCTTGTAGGGCAGGAAGCAGACATGTAGCTACATATAAAGGGACAAGGAAAGTCACTTTAGGCTTTAAAAGGGACTGCTGAATGTGTAGTAATCCAAGGCTTGAAAACTGCTGGGCATGGAAGCAGGATTTGAATATACAGGCACCAAGGATTGGGAATAAATTGTTTGAGTTTTTGTCTAAATCTGCCTATTTAAACAGATCTGCATTATGTCTACTTGAAAAGAAACCTTGCTCCAGTTTGGGTTCTACTAAAACCTAACTTAGGAATGGAAATCCTTTAACCACTTTTGAACTGCTGATTCTAAGGAAGGTGCAAAAATTTCTGCCTTAAAAGTCCTGGCTTCCTCCCTGCCCTGTCACCTAGGGTTGTAGAGGTCTCTTCTAAAGCAGATCCATTGATTCTTGTGAAGCTGAGCTGGGTCCCTTTGTCTGGCTTTTCGCATATGGCTGTTGGTGTTCCTATGGTGAGTCTGAGTCACTATAAGCTCCTGTTATCACCCATCTTTCATTATTTCATTTGCATTTGGTTTTTCAGCCAGCTTCTCACAACATGGCTGAAACATTGCAAACATTTGAGCAGTCTAACACAGCCATTTTTTTTCTTTCTTTAAGTGAACGGCCATAAAAATGTACCTTTGATTTCTCTGTGCAGTTATGGAGCTTCACCTCACTGTTATGGTAACCTGAAGACCAAAAAGACAAGCTTTTACCCATGTTGAGTTTGTTTGAGATAGTCTGTTAGACCAAAAGAAACAAGGAGTGAGAGCTAGGACTGGGAGAATAATGTAATTGAGAAACAAGGAATGAGAGCTAGGACTGGGAGAATAATGTAATTGAGAAACAAGGAATGAGAGCTAGGACTGGGAGAATAATGTAATTGAAAAGGGAAAATTCTCTGAGTTAGTAAGTCCTGAGATGCCAGAATTTAAAGCCCAACATTCCTATGTAAAATAAAACAGATCAGGTTGATTTTAAGAACAACCTGTAAATAGCATTTCTTGGTTATATTTTTTTCTCTTCTTCCAAGTCTGTAAAATGAGACTCATCAGACTAAGTCAGTCTATTTTGCAATCACAAGAATTTTAAAGTATAATTCAATTTAAGTGTGTGAAGTTGAGGAAAATGCCTTAAAATGCTATATATTTGTTTTAAAAGAAAATCCAGCTGTATGGTTTATCATGAAGCTTTCATCACTCATTATGCTGTAACTTGATGCTAATTCCTGCTGTGGTAAATCCTGAAGACTTCCCTTCCTCTCTGTGTATTTTGATATCTACTGTGAAATAAGTATTCAGAAATCAGCAGCAAGGAAGATGGCTAATGACAAGTCTGAGTTGTCAAACACAAATATCTCTGTAAGAGAACTTTAATTCAAGCCATGCAAAGTATAATCTCATCCTGATACCACTTTTATTTACGTGCTTGCTTAAATAAACTTATGTCCATGTAAGTCATCAATAAGTGATGGCAGAAGCACATGATTTTTTCTTCATTAGCTGAGATGATGCTGTTCATTTTCTCACTATAAATCTAAGAAAATCAATGCGTCAGAATTGTAGAGGCTTTTTTGCTTATATTTTTACCATGATAGATTACTATAAGCATATTATGACATTTTCTGTCCCTTGCTAATCAATGTGTTGCTAGAAGTCCTTTGCCTGGTTTTTTTTTTTTTTGACAGGTGCAAAAATGGATCCTTATTTACTGTTTCAGTATTGTTACTCAGCATCAGACTTGAGAGAAGTTAATTCTGCATGTTTATACTCCATATTTTCTGTTGGGTTTTCTGAAAATTTGTTCTACTTTTAATTCCCTTAGACCACTGCTATTTTACATTGGCCAGGGTAACGGCAAAAGTTATGCAAACTCTTCATAATTTTTAAGAATCTTAAATCTACTTTTTCACAATGAGAAAACAAAACAACCTTAATATTTCATTGATATGTTTATCATAATTTTCTCCAAAATTATGAACAAAGAAAAGATTTGGGGAGGCAATGAAAGTTTTTCCTGGGGTCTTTTTGTTTTTGGTTGTGTTGTTTTTTCTGTTTTTCACTTGAAAAATAGTTCGTGACAGGGGAATGGAAAATATAAGAACATCTATCTAAGCAATATCTAGGTAAAGATGCTATTTCCATTCCAGAGGGTTTTTGATGTAGAGCATCATTTGGATTTCCTAATATCAGTTTTCCTTTTGTCCAGTGCTCTTCAGTTAGTAGCAATGAATGCACCTCAGAAAACACGAAACAACTCATCCAGAGGGCTTTCCCAGTAGTTTGAAATGTTGACATTTTGCTGTCATCTTTGTAGGAAAGGAGGAGGTGGGGAACACTAAGATTTGAAATATACAGATGAAGAAACTGTAACAAATCATATAGCCATAGGTGGATATTTGCTAAGCTGGAAGAGTATGAATTTATCCCTATGGGTGCTTGCGATAACAGGATAAAAAATTAGGAGATTTTTGCCTTGTTCAGTAGTGATGAAAGCAAATCAGACTGGGTAGTTGAACTCACCAGGTTTTCATTCAAAGCAATAGTGAGGGTTCTAAACTTGTATTGTAGTAAAATGCCAAATAACTGATTTTAGAAATGGAAAAAAATCAAGATTGTGGATTGTTGGAAAACCTCCCTAACAAACTGAGCAAATGACTTACTCTCTTTTCTAAATATTAACTGAATTGTCTTTTCAGGTCTGAAAAATATTTCAACCACTTGTGCTGTATATAAATTGAGTCAGACTCTGCATTCCTTTAACATCTTACCTGGTCTTTCTATTCACCTGTGGAAGGTTTGGAGACTGACTCACAGTGTGATTCTCTAAACAGTGAAGCACAAATCTCCCTTGGGAGTGCATAAAATGTGAGCACAGCCATGCCTGTCAGTACAAGTAAACTTTCCCTTGCTGCCAGGTAGGCATCCCTCTAATCCCAGTCAAGCTGTCAGGATCTCTGGGTAAAACTTCCCAGCCCTTCCTAATGGTGTCAAGAACACAAAGTCATGGTACTCTAAAAGCATTTTGAATAGGGCAGATACAAATTCCTGCTTTCCATTGTTTTTCTGTTCCTGAGTAATGTCCTTAAGTAATTATTATAAACCACAAATTTCAGGCTGTAAGACAGTATGTTTCAAGCACAGTGCTATTTCATCTCCAAGGTAATCATTTCACAGGAGTTTATTTTTGTGGAACACACTGGCTGAAATTTGAATGTACAAAAGACTTTGCATAAACTTTCCTCACACTGACTTGTACTTCCACATTAGACTAGTTATGTTTATTCCTGGGATGGATGTATATTTAAGTTGGAAATTACCTTAAAATAATGGCCTGAAATGGGAAACTTGGATTGTATAATGTAGTTTAGTCCATTCAAGAAGATTAAAATGGCAAAGGGAATAGGAAAATGTTGGTAACTGACAAAAGGAATTAAGAATGGGTCATGGAGTATGACCCATTTACCATCAAGAAAGAGGGACAATGCATGATGAGTTGTTTGAGAATGGGGGCGACCAATCATTTTGTGGGAGCTAGTCTGATAGTAGATGTGTGTTCTGGATGATTAGAAATGTACTTTTCTGGCACAATTTATTTAAAAAATATTTTAAGGGGAAGGCTTTGGTTTATTTTTAGTTTTTTTCTTTTAGTGTAGGATAGTACAGAGGCAGCCACATCATACTAAGGTACAAGTACAAAATAATACACACATGGAAGCTTTGGTAAACACTATCAAACCTACACATGGTTGATTCATTTCAGAGTTTGTTGCTGGGCTAAACACAGTGTCTCCAACTTCTGAAACAAAAGGTCCGTTATGAAGCAAAAGAAACAGCTCCCTGAGCTCAAGCCAGCTGAGTTTGTTATATTCAGTCCAGACTGCTTTACAACCAATAATTTTTCTAGTTTATGTACAGTACCCTGCTATTTCCAGAGGGATAGTTTTGACTGTCCATTCACCTAGGATATGAGTTTAAGTTAAACTTGATGGTGCCAAATACGGCAAGTTGATCTTATACCTCTTTGATATCCCATTTTGCAAAGCCAAAGTAAGCATTACCAAGCTCTACAATTGTGGCTTACCGCATTTACCATTTAATGCAGCATTTAAAAACTTACTGTGGCATATCAAAGCCATGTGATCATGGAGATGTGCAAGACCAAAATTACAGTGACAGTCATATCATTATATATGGTTTCCTGAATTTTTTTGCTGTCATGAAACACAAAATGGATGCTAAAAAACATAGATCAAGCAAGAAAAACATTAAAGCATTAGGAAAGCATTCCTACACTTGAGAGGTTATGAAATGTGTAAAATAGCAAGAAAATTATCAGGCCTCATCTCAAATGAGTTCAGTTGTTTCTGTAGCTGAAAGATTGTTCCAGAAGTCCATCCTTTGATATTAAAAAGAGCCTTGTAATTTGCTGGCTACATTTATCTATGGCTAGTTTATCATATATTTGTGTAAAAAGTACTTGTTACTTTTCTTGGTATATTGATGGTAAATTATTGTATTCTCCATTAGCATCAGCTTTGGTACACTGAATCAGGCAGTACTTGTAGTAATTTCTTGTAAAAAAAAAAACAAACAAAAAACTTATTTTCTCTGTTACTTTTTTGCATCCATTTCATTTTGAATACATCTTTTGAAAGAAATGCTTAGGGTCTTTGGGTAAAAGACTTGATGTGAAATATTGCTGCCTTATTGTTTGATAATAAATACTGTTTCACTTTTTTTATTCTATTTTTTTGTCTTGGTGCAAATTTCATGCTGTAGTGAAGATCTGGGATACTTTTCCTGCCCTCAGCAGAGATTTTTGTTGGTTGACAAAGTATACCAAAGCTTGCAGCTTGGGCCCGTGTGTTTTATTCTTCTGGACCTTTCAGGCATAAAGGGAGCTATGCAACAAATCCCAGGAATATATTCTATATTCCCAGGAATATATTCTATATTTATTAAGATGTGCACTATTATTCATAGATGTATGGATGATAAAAATCTAGTGCCAGTGGGCTTATACACCAGCTATATTAAAATGCAGAAATTAATTAAAATGTGAAGATAAAACCCCAGTCTTCCAGAAGACCCACATGTCTGCATGCAATAATGAACTAGATCTAAAGACCTTGCTTTAGGATTAAATCCCATTACTTTCACTAGGTAGTATCTTTTAAAAAGAGCTTTAGGGTTTTTAGCAAAGTTCTTGATATTATAAGGATGCTTGTTTTATTTTCTTAAGAAAAGAAAATATAAAGATTAGTTCTATTTGCAGTGATTATTTACTGGTGCAGTATGAAGACATTTATTAAATATATTTTAAGTCTGAATATGGGAACACTGAATGGTTGGTACTTGAGAGAAAGGAAACCCCTTCATCCATGTCATTCCCAAGCTACCCCATCTGACAGTTTGACACAGGACAGAAACCTTGTGCAAAGACAGTAAAAAGATGGCTGAGAGTAAAAATCTACTTAATGATTCTGTCCTTCCTGTTCTATGCTGCAGACTTCATTTTTTTGAATCATGGACTGCCTCTGTCAGGCTAAATTGGATGAATTTATTACTAAAAGGTTGTTTTCAACTTCAAAGACTAATTATTGTTAGTTTTGAGCTTTTCCCACACTATTCTTCAATATTTATCTTCTAACATAAATAATAAGACAGAATGAACTGTAGAGTGAATATGCCACAGTGATATTTGAAGATTAAATATTTTTATTTATCACAATATATGTCTTAAGAATAGTATGTTATTTCCTCTTTTTCTATGCTGACTCATCTTAGTCAAACACCACAAGACAGGTTTTCTTTAAAATGTCACATGAAACCGTGGCTTATGGATGTGAAGAATCTAGAAGAATAATTTATGAGAAGAATTTATTTTTAAATATAGCTTACCTATTATATAAAGGAGAAGCAAATACCATAGAAGAGGGAAAACTTATGCAAGTAAAAGAAATTTCTAGAGATGGACATGGGGAAAAAGGGAAAAATCTAGAGGACTGATACAGAAAAAGAAATGAAATATTTTGCACAATATTTTTTCCTTAGGGAGATACTAGACTTTGCTTTAGTGTCTTTTTTTTTTTTTGTATCTGTAGTGTCAGCACTGATGCAAAACAAGTATCCTGTCCACGTTTCAATGAGTGAAAGAGGTGCTTGCTTTTGTAGCCAGCCTTTTTGAACAGAAAAGGTTCCAATTTCTCAATTGTTTCTGAGCCAGGTGCTGATTGTAACAATAGCAATTTGACATAACTACTGTGTGATTAATATTTAATTATGCTTTATAATGTACATGATTTTCTTGATTCCTTCAGAAATAGAGAGGATTTCTGTGGGGTTTTAGAAGTTGATAAAAGTGGCAATGCTATTTTTCCAGTATTTCTTCCGTTTCCCTTTTTTTCTGTGTGCATGTGAATAGCTACAACTCTAGTGTTTGTGACAACTCTTCTTGAATTACTGAACTATCTTAATATAAATCAAGGCTTTCTCACCTCAACAAGGCAATTTTTCTTGGCCTTAAAAATCTGAAAACACAGCAAAAGTTGTAGGTTCTACTGGCACTAACCTTCCTTTGTCCTTGGACAAGTGGAACAATGTCCTATGGCTAGAACTGTGCTGGGAAGAACTGAACTGGATGAGTGAGAAGTCACTTCTAATACTCCCAATGTTAAGATAAATTGTTATTTCATTTAATAATCAAATAATATCATACAATTCTCTATTAGAAAGTGGCCTGAATTATTTTAATCCACTGATTTACAGGTATGGGTTTAGTCACATCATGCAAACTTTTCTTTTACATATCACATCATCAATCCTGATCTTTAAAACTTGAACAATTATATTTAAAAAATTGTCAGCCATTTGTTTGTCTCCACACTAAAGCTAGAACAATCTCAGTCAGTCTAAAAATGAGATTGATGCAGACAGTCATCTTGCTCTCATAAGTACTCTCAGCTACAGAATAAAATGCAATATTGTCTAATTTCTTGCCTGCATAATTTTTTTGTCCTGCTTCTTTCTGGTAAATGATCATGGCTCTTGTGGGTCTAAATGTCTTCTTTGTAAGGCTTGCCTTCCTTAGTTGTTCATATTGTCCTGCCTCTTGCAGCTGTGCATTCAAAGGAAGAGAGCCCTTGCTGTAATCAAGAACCTTGGTTTAAAACACTCTGGGATTACCTGTTTCTTTTGCTTTCATATTTGGTAGAGCTTCAGTAAAAGGGACGTGTAAGACCTCAAATTGCCTTTTTGTGCAGTAAATATATTGTTTTATTCATTAGTAGTGTTTGTTAAACCTGCGAATTTGGAAAGCATTTTAAGTGATACTTGCCTTTCCTACTTGGTTGCCTTGCCTGTATGTCTGTGCATGTATATATACATCTGGGCTCTGTGGTTGCTGTTACTACTGTATTTGCGTCACCTAATTTAAAACAGACTTTCTGCTGCTTTCAGCTAGAATGGCTTTGTGGCTTAGTACGTGAAACAGAATTGACTGCACAAAATGTGAAATTCTGATGCTAGACATTCCGGCTAGGTCTCTACAGACAGGAATGTGCATTTGTCTGGGCAAGCACTATAGTCCTAGGGGTGCTTAGCTATTTTAGTGACAGCTTGAATATGTTGAAGTTGTTTGATTAAAAAAAAAAAAAGGAAAAATAAGGCACTTATTTAAAAAAAAAAAAAACTGCCTCAGCACAGCTTCAGCATTTTTGCAGTGTAAATCTCATGCAATACAACTGTGGAAAACTTAGTGGAAGAGACTGAAAGAAGAATGAAAATTCTTATACATATAAAGTGTGAATATTAAGTGAGCTATAAAAACTAAGAGGAATGTTTACTACCAGGGCTAAGTCCTAATGAAAAGATCTGATGCATAGATTGCTCCTAACTATAACCTATTTATGACACTGAACTGTATCTGCTAAGGAAGACAAATGTGTTAGGTCCACAAATCCCCTAAAGGTCTTTAAATTTTAAAGCATGAAGTGGCTTATCCCATCTTCAGTCGTCTCTCTGTCTTTTGGAGAAAGCAGATACTTCACATTGCTCTGGTAGTGATGAGCACAAGTCACCAGTACAGCCACAAGTGCTTCATAATCAAAGAGCAAGTTGTTAAACTGAAATTGTCCCTGTGGGGAAGGGATAATCTCTCCAGCAAGGTTAGGAGAGAATGAAGAATGAGGGAGGAGAGATTGCTGTCTTGGACAGGAGAGGGAGAAGGAGTTTTAACTACTCTGTGACAGAAACTTCTCAGGTAGATGGATGTGACTTGAAAGTAGAGTTTTTTTCAGGGTTTTATTTTCAAGTTTCAAAATATAGAAAATATCTTCCCATTAGCCAGCTGCTAAGAACCACCTCTTCCCTCTGCCTGAAGCAATTTCATTCTGTCCTATTGTGGCTTTGCATTCTGGAGCTGCCTATGAAACCTTCAGTCATTGTTCCCAGGGACAGGAGCAATCAAGTAAACCTCTCTGATGGACACAAAGATGTAGCATGACCACATCATCATCAATAGAAAACCAGCTGAAAAATACTTCATTCATTATTTCTGGCCCGGGCAGTGCCAGGGATCTTCTACTGCCGACTCTTTTCCTTTTCTCCATTAGCCTGAATTGGTAGGACTCCTCTTAGCAAGTCCCAAGTCCTGGGAATTTTTTTTAGAGGTTCCCTGCAGCTATTCTGATGGCTTTAGTGAATTCCTGGAGCAGGGTACACAGTGTGGGAGATAACAGGCCATAGACTGACACTGCAGAAAAAACAAATTTCTGACAGTTTCTGTAATGTCAATTTTATATGTTGGACTCCTGTAGCACGAAAGGCTCATCACTTGTTTGAACCAGTTCTTACAAACATGTAATCAAATGAAAATAGAATAGTACATGTTCACATCTGTTTTTATCATTGGCATAAAACTAATTTCCAAAGTAATGTGTCAACTTCATTTTAAGTTTATTTTTTATATGAATAAGATTTATTTTATTATGAACTGAAATGAAAATGCTGAGAAAAGAGTTCATGTTTATATTGTATCATACAGTAAGGCACAAGGCTCCTGAAAGACAGGAAACTGATTGTTTGATTTGGTAATTCTAATTTTTTTTCCGTTCTGAAACTCTATCTGCTCTGAGGACCTTTCCTGTGTTCCTTTCAGGAACTAGAAATGATTTCCTGTCTATTGAGGAAGTGTACAGTAGCCAGAGGCAGAACAACTTAAGTTAAAGACTTAAAATTTAAATCCTGTATGATTATTGGGAAAACTCTATCATGCAAATTTTTTCTGGTATCTTTGGAAATCAGTATTTTGCTTTTTTTTTTGTATTCATATGCTGTTGCATAAAATGGAAACACAGCTAAAGTATCAGATCTGTGATCCACCTAAGCCTTTATTCTGTCCCAGAGAGTGGCCAAGAGTGGAAGCTCACAGGTGTGTAAGAGCATCTCTCAGTACACTGTCCCAGTTTAAACAAATTTCCTATTGAAGATGTTTTCTCTTCAGAACAGGTCTACTGTCATGTTTGAAAGCTGATGACAAACTTATTTTATTCTAATTTGCTCGATTCATTTTGAATCTATGTATTTGCATTTAAAATTTTGAAGTTATAAATGCTACCATTTCAAATTCAATATCTGAAAAAATATTACCTCTTCTTAACTTTGCATCTACTGATTCTACCTCTTTGTGTGACTGCCAGTTTTCTTGAATGATAAGAAACACTGAGAAATAATTTGACCATTTTACCTATTATAATGTTTAATTTTTACATCTAGTGCAACTCATATCAAAGTTGAAGTTTCTGGATCTTTTGAGTTTATCCTTGTTCAGAAAACATTCCGTACTTCTGCTTGAACTGGTTACATAGTGTGCTAATGAAGCATCCTTCTGTGAAAGGTGATCACTAGTAGCAGTTTTGATGTGTGTGCTAGAGTTCTAGTCAGTGTTGAATGATTGTTTATCTCTTTTAATTTTTGTCTTTTTGTCAGCATCTGACTATTCAACTGGAGTTTTCAGAAGATTATCCAGGGTAATTCTAGGTTATTACGTGCATATTTTAAGTAACACACACAGCCTGAGAAACACATCTCTTTAACAAGGCCAAAGTATTTTGCCATCTTCACACAGTGAAATGACACTGGAGCCTGGTGCATAGCAGGGGAGGGTTGGTATTTAACGCAGTAGAGCTCTGACAAGTCCCAGTTCTTGTGAGCACTGTAGAATTTGGACTGCAAAAAGAAACTTCTTCTGGATGAACTGCTTGAAACACCTCATGCTGACGTAGCAGATTTGCTATGACTGCTTTCTAGTTTTGATTAGCCACAGAAAAGTTGTACTGGTGTAATATGCACTTAAGAAATTTAATACTCCTTCCAGGTTATCTAAAGCATGTCAGTATATATAACAGAATTTTTGTATGATAGCAAGCTGTTGAGAAACCAGTTTGGAAACATTCTGTCAAAACATTTATAATAAACTGAAGGATGATTTAAAAGCCTGTTTCCAAGAGCTTGTTAGGTGTTGCTATATTAAAATGATATTCCAGGCTTTTTTTCTCAAGTTTATCATTCATTGATGTAAATGAATGTAGAAAATTTTCAGAAAAAAATGAAGATGTAAATGAATGCTCATGAAAACATACCTCAAAAACTGCATCCAAGCCTAATCATTGTAAGTATGCGTACTACAGTTAGTGAACTGATCTCCTGGTGTCAATAACAAAAAAATGTGTGCTATTCTAATCCTTCATACTTAGTGTATGCCAGTAGCCTATTTTATGATCTAACTGCTAATTCCTAAATTACAAACTCCAGAATAATTTCCTTTTATTCAAGCCAAAGTTACTATACTTAAGCAGTAAGTTTCTAACCACATTTTCCTCTGTGCGAGCTGCACGAAAATAAGGCTTTTTTTGTAAGGCTACATATTTAGAGAAAATGCTACAAAATTGCCCCTGTATTAATAGAATCCAGAGCATTCCTTGGTGGTGGCTCAGCACATTACCATGTGAGTTGCCTGCCCTTGAAAAGGCATAATTTGATCTTAACAGTTTTCCTGAATTCTCTGGTAGTTACAGAGAACAAGTGACCACAGTTCAGCTCCTCAAGCTGAAAGCTGAGATTAGAACCACAGTGGTGCTGACTTATATGTTTCTGAATTTCACCAAGAGAAGGAAGGCTCTTTCTTCTTTCTTGTAACTGAGTCTTTCTGATTCTAGTGAAAAGCTGGAAAACTGAAAATAGCAAAGTGGTCCCAGATGGGTGGATTTTTTTTTTTATTTTTTTTTTATGAGAAGCTGCTTCTCTGTGTAAGGTAAAAGGCTGGGTTGTGTGCTAGAGCCAATAGGGATGTCTGGTGAACACTAGGAAGGGCAACATTAGTACTCTTGAGCCTATAAAAATTATACATTTAAAAATATCATCAGTATTGTTCAGATTTGTTTTAGCATACTTGATTTCTGTTGCTAGAAATAAATCTTAATTACCAAGGAAAGGAGTAGTAGTAACTTAAGAGATATCCAAGAAATAAATATGCCCCAAACCCAAAAGATTTAATAGAGGGTTGGAAAGCCTAAAATAAATAAATACTTCATATCAGCTGCTTTTAAGTGACAGGACGGAGTTCAGAGGCCAGATGGTGATCTTGCCTCCGGTAGGGCAAATCCAGAATGGCTGTCTGGGAAAACACTAGAATGGCCAAAGACTCACATCATCATGAATAAAACTAAAATTTAGCCAGTAGAAACTTCATTAGGGGGGAGTGTATCTTATCCTTCTAAGTTTGCTTTGCGTTTCTTATATCTAAACATTGGTAAATTGTTTGTAATTATTGCTGCAGGTTTTTCCTTAGGCTAATTTTTTTTTTTCCTTGACTTGGTTTTGACTTGTCCAGCAGCATAAGGGTGGCCTGTTATTAGGTCTTGATTGTGCTTTCTTTAAGTAATGATGGCTTTTGGATTAGTGAGATGATGTGAAGTGGTTTTATTAATGGACACTGACCAGTAACAAGACAGAGCTGCTTAGGCAGATTTCCAGTTGGCATGGTGAGGCACAAGTTGGAAGCCAGCCTGGAGCAGAGGAGGAGGGAGCCTCAGCAGGGTGCAGCACACAAGATGTCTCTGGCAAGCACATACAAGGAGCAGCTGAGACGATTTGACAGATGAGCAGAGATGGCAGATACTGGATCTCCCACCAGGATAAACAGAATGCCAAACAGATAAACATGGTTTATAGCTTACCTGTGGTATAGGTAAGAAATATGCCATAATTGGACTGAATAGTTATTTACCTTATAACTTTACATCACAGAACTTGCTTATTGAGACAATGTTAGCAGTTTATCTTATAAAATGAATAACATTAAGTTAGGAAGAAAGCTTTTTTTGTTTATGTGCAATGAGAAGTTGCCCAGCATGCATAGTACAGGTTATGGAAATATCATTAGTTATCTGCTCTTCAACAATTACTTAAATTAGGGATTTATTTTTTTACTTGGTAGATGAATTCAACCTAATTTCCATCTTTGAGATAGTAAAGCCTGCTGAGAAAGGAATTAATTTCTGTGTGATTTTGTTAGGGCTTTTGTTTTGATTCATTTGCTTTTTTTTTTTTTAATTGAGAACTTTATGCTGAGAATTTACGTGAGCCTTTTCTGGAAGTTTGCTCTGGACTCCTTTTCTTGTGTTTGTCCATCACCACCAGCTGCAGGTCTTGCACTTGTGTGAGCACACACACAGATGCACGAATACAGAAACATCTGCAAGGCAAGCTGTCTTTGAAATGGCAAAGTTGAACTTGTAATTTGTTTCTCCAGGCATCTCAAAATGCTGACACCACCACCCACAGAGGAGATGAGTAAGTGTGGAGGGTACATGAGCGAGAGGCCGAGGCTCAGGTTATAAGAGGAATGTGTGCAGGGGACAGGGCCTGGTGTGCAGGAGTTTTTTCTGCTTGGAGAGGTGGAAGCAGAGCTCTAGAGCAGTCTGACAAAGGGCAGTGCCTTAGTGGGGTTTCTCATGGTGGCATGGGTGGCCATGACCCTCTTATGATTTCTCTGTAATACATTGGCAATGCCCCCGGTAAAAGCAGTGCCAAGGATCAATGTTCAGCCACACCCATGAGTGTCTGGATTGCCTCCTTCTCCCCTCCTTCTCTGACCTTGGGGGTCGCAGAGCTGTTTACCCCACTTTTATCCTCGCTGCTCACTGCCTTTGTGGCATTTTCCCTTTAAATAAATACTCTTTTAGAGAGGCACCAGCAGCTTCCCCGAGGGCTCAGCTTGTCTGGCTGTGGGGTGCTGTGGAGCCGGCCGGGCCTCCCCTCATGGCGGCCACCCCTCAGACACCTGGTGCAAATGTGACCTTACAACTTTCCTAGGAACATTCTTAATTCCTGCCCATAAAAGCTTCCTGAGGACTAAATAGAACTTGCAGCTATCAATGGAGAAGGGAATGGATGAGGTGGACAATGAAAATTTGTTTCGTTGTGGTGGGATTTGGATGAACAGCATCAAGTCTGGATGAATATCCTTCAGCAAGATTCCTGCCCCTAAGTGAATATAAACCAAAATCAGCAGCCTGAGATTTTCCCTTCCTTTTACATATTTGATTTAGTTCATTAGCAAAACTAGGCACCAACCTCAAGCTCTGTGGCAGACCCTGGTGCTGGAGAGGATGGAGAGATGACACTGCTGGCTGGCAAGGTGGGCAGCAGTGGAGCTGGGCAGAGCAATCCCCTGGTCTGGACTGCCTGAGCCCCTCAGGAGCAGTGGGAGCAGCGGTGCCAGCTTCCCACAGCCCTGCTGGGCCTGAGGGGGGCAAGTGGGACTGCCTGAGCCCCTCAGGAGCGGTGGGAACAGCGGTGCCAGTTGCCCCAGGGGAGCAGTGGTGGGCAGTCATGTCTGTGCTTAGGCCTAGACTCTGCACTAGTATCACCTTCCCTCTTTGTATTTTTGGACAGTTCTTAATTGGAACTCATTAAATGACTGAAGAATTAATGGTGAAGATGTGGTGGCATGAATGAAGTTCAGGTGTGCATGATAAGCTATTTAGTGGAGCAAACTTTTCTTTGGAGTATACTCCACAGCGAAAGAGATTTAAACTTAAGAATATACCCCAAGTTTGTAAACTCCATCTTTTAGGGCCTTCTATGACTAAAATGTTTGTGTCAGATGTGATGGATGATGGTTATATGCTTTTTCTTCTACTTCTTGTCACTGCTTGCATGAGTTAATGTGACAGAAGAAATAATGGAGCAGAGGCAAAGGAATGTCACTAGCAGGCTGCTCTGTCATCTGTCCACTGGTTTTATTACTTGCTGCCTTTGGTTTAATTTCTTTTTTCATAGTGATAGAGGTCCATGAGGGGATGAGGATGCCTATGATATGAAGTAGATGTAGATTTCTTATGAATTCTGGAATGCAAATTTGGCATTTTGCTTGGTCAAGGATTATCTTAGTCTGGTTTTAATTTTGTGAACATATACATTGACATACAGAAGGCAAGTAGTGGTCAATGCCAGATGCTTCAGAATTAACTGGGAAAAGCTGCCTCATGCTTCTAATTACATCTTAAATAAAGCAGATACATTGGAAAAGGGACTTCTACCTAGGAACTGAACCACTGGGACATGGGGAAGAAGATGGTGAGGGTATTGTTGATTTTAATGTTGCTTATATGTGCAATTCTGGAAAGACAGAAGGGGGACTAACAGGCTTGCTCAAAGGGGAAAAAAGGAAATGGGAAGGTAAATCAGCAAATTATATGCTTCTGTACACATTTGCTTGACTCATTCTGAGTAACGCAATTTGTGCATATTAAGTGAAGCCAAAATGAGAGCTTTGTAGATATGTTCCTGGAAGTTACAGTATGTGCAGGACTCAAAACCTGACCTGGGAAGTTGGGATAAGGTCACCAAGAAGGGGCTAATATGAAACCAGAGTTTTGAGTACCTGTGATAACTTTGTATTTCAGACTCTCTGTTCTACTTTGAGTGAACTGTCTTGCATGTACTCGCATATTTTGGTTGTGAGTACCCGTGGTTTTTACATGAAATCATAAAGAATTGGGATGTTTTCTAGAAAAAGACTACAAAATGTGAGGGAATTGTACAACTTACCCAAAGTGGTTTTACTTGAAGTATAAGATGTTAATGCAATTATTAATGGGATGTACCTTAAACATAGAAGACAGAAAAAAATTCAGAAGTATCCAGCTAACAAACTAACTCAAGTCATATTTTTGAATCTGATGAAGGCACTTACATTCCTTAGGCCCTTTGAATACTTTGCCTCTAGGGCACTTTGGGAAATATTTAGTGGCAATCATGATGAATTCAGAATGCAAAAAAATATTGATTCATAACCATAAAATACCTCTTTAAGACTATTGTTGGATATTGTTTCATATTATTATTCTATTTGTTACAGTCTGCTGAAGGGTTCTTTTTCCTCTTACAGCTGCTGGCGTACAGTAGATATTCAGCTAATTATTGGCATGTGTTCTTGACAGGGTTGCTCAGAAGATGGCCTGTAGACTAAACAAGAATCTGTGGAATCTGTTGCACTACTTAAACAAACCAAACAACTGGTACTTAAAAAGGCAACAGGTAACACTATAGTAAGACGTTATCTCAGCCTTTTTTATTACTTGTATGAGAGGAAAAATTGTTGGATGCATTGTGTATGGGTCACATCATTCTTAATCCCCGATTTTGGAGGTAATCCAGAAGAAATCAGGCCTATCAAAAATTAATTACTCCTGAGATTCAGGATAGGTCCCAGAACTTGCTCTGAGGGAAACTTTGTGTAATTTTGGGGAAAAACTATGCAGCCATGTGTGATTGCATTCAGTTAGCTTTTCTTGCATGTCCAGTCCTATTGTTTCTCAAATTAGGAAATAAGTTCTTACATTTGTTCCCTTTCTTCAGTATCTAGGGGATTTCTTTCCTTTTTTTCACAGCTATCTATTTTTTGTTCTCCCATTTATACTTGCAGCTTGCTTTTGCAGGTCTGAGAAGTTTTGATCCAAGTCTGTATTTTGCCAAATTTTTGCCTTGTGATAATTTTGTAACTGCCTTGAAAATATTCTGAAAATTCTCTTACTCCTTTTGTTTCCCCATTTTTTGCCAGGTGACTGGTAACTGGCTGTTGAGTCCCCTTGTAATGTCCAGCTAATTTAAGTGCCAGAGAACACAGAGGTGAAGACTGACTTCAGGTGAGGCCTAAGCAGACTCCTACCTCCAGGTAAACATCTGTGTCCATTCCAGATTCCTGAAAAACCATGCTCACTGCAGCTGCAGGTAAAGGATGTGAAGGTGTGTAATTCAGTAAAGGATGTGAAGGTGTGTAATTCAGTAGCTGTTGCACTGAGGTTCTTACAGCTTACTCTACCTCACCCACTGGCAAAGTCACCTCTGTCTCATTCACAAGGAAGTAAAATTTTGTTTTTATGCTACATCTGTGAAATATATTTACTTCTAAAAAAAGAACATTATGCTAGCTGTATATTGGAGGTTTACAGAGTGAACTCTGGGTGACAAAAAAATTTGGAAAGGTCAGGGAGGAAATGGCGGCTCTTCTTCCTTCTAGGGTGTTTGGAGATTTTGCAAAATAAGATGCCACTTTCTTAGTTAAATTAATGATGAAATATGAAGTATATGGATTTCTATTATCTGTGTACTATTCTTCCAATGGTGCTTTACTGTAGAAGAGTGAAACTTGAGGAACATATATGGAAAATCTCTAGGTTTGTGGGGTTTTTTTACCTTTTAATACTGTTTTGAATGAAACATTTGGGTCCCATAAATATGTTTAAAATTGACTTTTTTCAGGGAACACCATGTTGACTGCTCAATGTCTTTTTCAGATGTGAGGAGGTATTGGACTTGGGATAGGTTAAAAATAGTTTTTCGACTTTTGGGGAAAGGAGATCCAGGATTCTGGTTGGTTCAAAAAATAGTCTTTCCAAACCTGATCAAAGTACTAACAGAACCGTTAATACTTATTATGAAAAGCTCCATTTTCACTAACATCAGACCTTAGTTTAATACAAAAAAAAAACCACCTCAAGGTAGCCTATGTTTATGGAAAATCTTAAGGTACTGCAAAAGCAATCTATGTGTCTGTGTGTGTGAAAAGTGATAGAAAAATGTCTTCCTTATTTATTTCAAAGCTGCTATGTACCTCCAGCTGTAGTTTGATCTCTTATTTAAATTGTAGGTGTCAGTGTTCCACTGCAGGATAGGGGAGCTAGAGGTTGATAGTGATGAGAATGGTGTCTGGAGACGTAACAAAATAAACCCCCTACCAACCAACACACCAGCAACCAACTTTTCCAAACTGTTAATGTTTCTTCTTCAAAAAAGATTCACTGTTTGATGGAGTGGATTTTCCTGGGTAAAGCACAAGTCCTCTGGGGTATTAACTGTGGTGCTGGAGCCGTGGCTCTGAGCACCTCTCTGAGCCTGGCCTGGCTGCTCTGGGGCTGTGCCAGGGCCTGGGCTGCACTCAGGCTCTTCCTACTGTCCCCACAGCCTGGCCTTGCCCTGGGCTCTGCAAATGCTGCCTGTGGTGACAGTAACACCAAGGGTTGGACTTAACACAGGTGAAAGACAAAGCCCTGGAGAGTTGTATCATTTGTGTACAAGGTCACTTGAATTATATTTTTTTTCCAGATTGACCCCTTTAATTTATCCCTTGCATTGCAATACTGGCATTTTATTTCCAGAAAAATTACTTAGCTCAAATCTCTTCTAAAAATGAAACTTATTTATTACTGTGTTTCTGTTGCATTTTTTTGCTGAGGATTTGTATGCCTTTCCAAGTGGTGATATTTTGACAAACTGGATAGTTTATTTACCAGATACAAATGAAAGGAGGGAGATTATCACTTGAAAAAATACTTTGGTCAAAGAGATAGCAATTGGTCCAACCTCTCTACATTTAGAACTGCTGGAGGTTTAAACTGCTTAAGAATATGGATGAATGCATTGATGTATCGATCAATACATATTTGTCTTCTAAATAAAATTTGAAAGTATATTTTAACTCAGCTGATATACAAGATCTAAATAAAAATAGTCTGATTTATCTGCTTTTCCTGAGAAAAAATGTAAGGGAGTGGACTGGCTGTATGTTCTTTATTCACTTCTCAGCATTCCAGCATCTTGTTCCCTGACAAGTTTAGCACCACATCCTATACTTTAGTATCTCACACAGAAAAAATCAAACTTATGTAACCAGATTCTATCTTCCTCTTAGTTTGGAAAATCTGTGATTTCACTAGAAAATGTTCTTTAGTGAATATAGGCTACTATATTTTACCTGCATACTTCATACCCTTAATCAGACCATCACATAATGGTTTATATTTACTTTATTTTAATTTGTCCAAGCTTTTTCATGTTAGTTATTAGAATATCCACTGAGACATGTTTTTAAAAATAGTGTACTTTCTGGGATCAATGTAACTGATTTTTTTTTTTTTTAAACCTAATGGGTTTTTTCCTGTTAAACAAAATTGGGACTTCCTTCCACTTCCCTTGAATTGTACATGCATTCCATATACAAAATTTGGTTAAGTTAAACAAAGAATAGTAGATCACTTGTTTGTAATCTTTAATTTCGTATGGATCCAGTATTTAAGATTGAATACTACACACCACTTTTCCTTAGAAATGGTAATTATTCCTTGCTCCACCATCAAATATTAAATTATTCTGGCAGATTGTTCTTCTGCTATTTCTGATGTATGCCTTCCTCAGAAACCACCTTTTAAACCTCAAATTGTCAAATTTAGGAAAAAAAAGTAAAAAAAAAAAAAATTCCACTTTGGACTGGAGTCCAAATTTACTTGCTCATTATAAAGTCTCACTTTGTCCCAGGAAAAGATGGATAGATTTGTGTGGAAAAAAAAATGGAAGTATGCTATAGAGTCTTCTCTAAATATCTTTATGAGAAAAAAACCATGTAATCCAGAAAGTATTTCTGTCAAGAACCAATGGCATATAATTAGCAGCCAACGTGTAGAAGAGGTTTTTCCCTGATATATATCTAGCAGCAAAGTACTGACTTCTGTCTGGAAATTTCATTTTATTATGTAATATATTTTGGAGCAAATCAGCAGCTATGGAGCCAACACACAAGTGCTACAAGAAATGGAATTTTCATTACTGCAAAACCACTGCTGTATCTTTCAACTGCTTTAAATAAATCACTGAAAGAAAAACGTATGAACAAAATCTAGTGCTTAAAAACCAATTTCAAGAGCTTGCTGCATGGCTGTATTGAGTATTTCAAAGAAATGCTGCTGCAACACTAAGCTAGATGTTTTAGAGACTAAGCATATGACCTGATTGTTCTTAATTTTTCTCTTCAGAACATGATTAGAGATTTAAGAATTTCAGGAAGGAATGAAGATTTAGTTCCTTCATATATGTCTCCATGGCCTTGTGATTTGTACCTGTGAGAACCCAGGCAAATCCCTACACTCCCTTTTAGAATGGCTTTATAGTGGGCTTGGTACCAAAAAAAGTCAGTAACAAGATGTTATCAGGGCTTAACTCTGAATCTGGTGGGGGGTTTTTCTTATTTTTCTAGCCCCCCTTCCCCCCCTGCCCCATCCATGAGTATATTTCTTAAAAATGCCAGACAATGAAGTTGTATATTCCATGAAGTGCCTAATTTCACCTCTACAGGATTTTACTTTTTGAGATTGTGGAAAGATGAGAATTGAGAGACAAAGTAGAGAATATCTCTAAAGTCAGGAGTATAGGTGCACACTGGTTATAGAATATTCAGGCTGTGCAGGTACATGGGCAGCAGGTGTGATATATGTTAATCAGGCAAAAAAATGGGATAAGTGTCAGGCTAACTCAGCCCTGTAACTTCTGGTGATAAGCCACAGATGCATGCACAGGACACTTACCATCAGCATCTTCAACAATAAAGAAGTACCAGATGTGAGATTTGGAAACAAAGCTGAATTTTTTTCACAAATTCTCTGCTTATGCAGTATAAAATCTTAGATGTAAAAATTCCTGGACTGCCAATTTCATGCCTGACTCTGACTGGAAGTTCAAGTGCATCTTTCTGGTTGTGTTTAAGGGCTCTATCATCCAGTTTGGGGCTACTTGTATGGTATAACAATCAGTACCCAAGTAAGCTTGAGAAATAATGGGAAAAATAAATATATTTAATATGTCAGACAATCTCATTGCTTCTAGATTGCTTTGGTAACAATGACGAATAAGAGTATTAAAAGATTTTTTTTTTTTAATTAAACTTGCAGAACCCAGGAAAGCTTAACATGAGTCTTACTGCAGAACAAATGTGGTCATACTTACCCACTGAAACACCTATTTATTCATAATTCATCAAGAATTTGCAGGGGCTTTTTGTAAAAGTGTAGTGATGGGCCTGGTGAAACTACTTTATTAGCAGTGGTTTTGATATCTCTCTTGATATTCAGTGTTAACTCCCCTGAAGACAAGTTTAAGAATATAAACTTATTATTTTGTAACATCTCTCAAAAGAAGAAAAGCAGTGGGTTTGACAAAATGATCTCTGGAGGTCCTTTCCAAACTAAATTATGCTATTATCCTAGACTTAAGGGACTACAGACTTAAAAGTGGAGTAATTCACTGTTGTTGCTGAGTAATATTTGAAGCAGGGGGTAAATCAGCAACTATTACAATACTGTTGGAGCACGTTGAGGCACTGCAAGTTCATTTGATTGTTTTAAATTGGTGAAACCCCACTTAGGTGTGAGTTGCAAGTTACATTTTCCAAAGAAGTAGCTATTTAGTAGCTTTGGTTGTTGATTCTTGTTCAGGGGAATACTTTCCATACCTATGTATGTGTCTATGTTTACATTATCTAGGGCTTCCACCCCTTGAGATCGATCTCATTTTATGAGGTTTATGACAAGGCTTGGGGAACCTAGAGCACTGAAGTTTGTCTCTGTCCCAAGGAAGGGAACCTGAGTTCTGAACACACCACCCAATCTTTTTTGCCCATGTCATTGGCTGTACAGCTGGAAAGTTCCCCCTGCTGCAGACTGAAAATGAGATATCTGGTCTCATTTTTTATATGAAGAGCAACTTACTCTTGTTTGTTCTGCATGTTTTAGAGTGTTTCACTGTACCTTTCCTTAGTATGCTCTTTAGAGAATAAAGTTATTTTAAATGTTCTGCACACCTGAAAAGCTAGCACTTTTCCTCCATTTCTGATTCTCCCCACACATTTCACTTGAAGTGGGATGCCCAGAGTGTGATACAACCTTCTGGACAAATCTCTACCCATGCTCTGTAGGATGGAAGAATTTAATTTTGTGTGTGTCAGGCATCCCTTGATGTACCCCAAATAGGATAGGTTGCCTTCAAAAAAAAAACTTAATAAACTCTTTGATTTAGGTTAAATACATTATTTTTAATGTAATTATTGTTCTGAATGTCTCTCAGCAAAGTTCAAGTTTCTGGTTATCTACATGTAGCACTTCACTTGTCTATGTATAAATATAGTTGGTAGCTGTTTTATAAGATTACTCTCTGTTAATTTTCAAGGCATAGAAAACTGGGTTTTTTTCAGCTGTGCAAGATAAAAATGCATTGTATGTGCATTCAGAGCTATAACAATAATGTCAGTTCTAATTCCCAAGGCAGCTCGGGTATTAGAGCTGATTTTGAATGCCACCAGTGAAGGACTTGCTCTCCTGGCAGCTGATTAAAATTTCAGTCAAATCAGAATGAATTATGTCTGCGACAGAGAATTGGCATAATGGAATGATGTGTGTTACCTTAAAATACCTCTTGATGAGAAAGGATCTGTCTGCAAATAGATGAATAATTTCATTGAACTTGGATTAAAAAAAAATCATACTTTAGTTAAAAAAATGTCAACTGCAGGATTTGAGTTTGAGTGTTTTTGCTCTGAGGTAACCAGACTTTTGTCTGCTGACTTGCACTTATTTAGAGCTGCATTTACTATACAGTGAAATAAATGAAGATTTTTTTTTTTTCCCTTTGCTTTAGATGAAGTCATCAGAGAGAAACATTTCTTTTGGTATTCTAGCTATTTTATCTACTTTTGTCCACTAAAAACCCGGTCTGGTGGAAGGTGTCCCTACCCATGGCGGGGGATTGGAACACGATGATCTTTAAGATTTCTTCCAATCCAAACTGGTTTATGATTCTATAAAATTACTAGAGAGGGATTTTAGCAGTAAAACCCCACTTTAAAAGTGAGATTTGCTTAGGCTCAAAGAACTCCTGACATTCAAATAAAAGACTAAAAAGCTTACTTGAACCCTTGAGCATTTCTCGAAAAATTGTTAATCTGAACGTTGTCATGCTTCTTCTGATTAGCTTTTGGGCAGAGGATCCTGAGTTTGTTTCTTTTAATGATGCAAGAGAAAAAAAACTAAAATAGCTGTGCTTGCAAAGATTTCACTTTGATGGAATGCCAAGAGTCACTGTAATTTATAGTTTGAATTAGAGATTACTGGTTTCCCAAAACAATGTGCTGCGTCCCAGAAGGACATTATTATCAAGTTCTTGTTAGCAAATGGCCTCACAGTATGTAAGTGGTCACATTCTCTTTTTAGGAGTGATTGTAAGTAATCTTACTATGCTGTGAAATAATTCATAATAGTAACATCACAAAATTGTTACCTCATTATACATTGAAGCAACTTTGAGTTTAAAATACAGTTGTAGAAAAACAGTATATGTGGGATAATCAGCTACTTTCTGATAACAACTAATGTTAATAGCTCTGTTTGTTTTCCTATTTATAGTACCAAGTTGAAAGGAAGTCTTTCAATCTACTGTGTAATTAGTACATATTTTCAACTTTTTTTCCCTGACCTGTTATCCAGTTCTTAGAGGGAGAAAGAAAATGAGTGGAAGACCTAAGAGTACAAAGTTCCAAAGCTGCAACAGGAAAGTAAAATAAATTTGAAAAATTAATCCCTTTGGGCCCTGGAGTCCAATTTTCCAGACACAAGCTCCACTGGAATCCACTGTTACCACTGCCAAGGAGTTGAGTTCCTTTGATATATTTTGTTTACTTATCCAACTCACTTTGACTTTTTGGTCCAGTATGTTTGATTCCCCACCTACTGAAAACGTATCAGCCTATTTCATTCCTAAAGACAAACCAAATAAGCACCCCAGCTGTATGGGCAGGAGACTATCAATTTAAAGCACTGGCTTCAGCTTCTCTTTTATGTTTTTATTTTCAGCAATAGTGGTTCAGACAGCCAGGTAAATGCTGTGGTTCATGGCTGGTGTGCGACCTCAGTTATCACCAGTCTCTATTTGGTCAGAATGGCAATGCTATGGCAAATCTTCCAACTCTGTCCAACATCTGCTGAACTTCTCGAGACAGGGATGTGGTGGATATGAAAGGTTGTCTTAGAACATATCAAGAAAATGAGATAAATGTAGTTCCTAATTTGTGCAATTCCACGTGATGACACAACTGTTTGTTTGACATTTGAAAATATTGTAACCCATCCCAACAAGAATTTCTACTCTCCACCCACTGCTGCAAAACCAAAACAACCAATAAACCAAACAACAAACAAAAAACCCAATGATTAAGGAGCATTTCTGTAAGAGCAGACTGACTCCATAGCAGTAAACTGCTGACCTCTTGCTTGATGGGACAGAGATTTCCACTGGTAGGAGGAGCTCATATTTTTTCAGCTTTACCTTCTCCAGAAGGAAAAAAAAAAATTGGTGCAGAAATCAGATATTAACTGGGAAAGCCATTCTCATATGCTACCTGAGCAATTCAACACTGCCTGTATTTGTAATAGAAAGTTGAATAATGATGCTCACTTCCAGCAGCTATATTATCTAAACTGATTTTTTTTTCAACTGCTTAGCAAAAGAATTTCTGTGCATTTTCTTAGTGAATTAAAGACTAAATTTATGGTGTTCAAATGTTAATATTTGCCCTTAGGTAAAAGAAAACATCAATTGTTAGAAGGAAACATGAATTATATTTAAACTCATAGTGGCCTTTCGCTGGAAGGAATAACATTTTTGTTTAAACAAATAAAAATCAGTGATATGTAGGATAATTGTTTTATTAAGCAAACTTGATCTATTTACAGTAAAAGAAATTGCTCAAGTTAAGTTTTAAAAAGCTAGTATATTGTGCCTTAACTTCAAATGTCTAGTCATTTTAATATCCCACTTGTGAATGATGAGGAGGGTTCCTTTTAGATGTTTATGTAGCACTGAATTAATATTTAGTCATATGTAAGGGAAACTGGAAATTGCAGAAAGTGATCTAAAGAGTTATGATTTTCTGTGAGCTGCACATGTATGGTTCTTCCATGAAGAACAGACTCACAGACTCCAGCATCAAAAGTAGATAGTAATTTTGTCTTATGAAAGTAATTCTTACAAAGAGAGAAAAACTGCCTCTGAACTCACTGTAGTGTTGCTGGTTTCAGTGCTTACAGGGACTGTTTTTTTCCCAGTGAGCACTCTGAAAAACAGCCCAGTAGCCACCAGCAGGATGAAGCCTTATCTCAACATTTTATTTCTCTAAAGAACCAGGTTTCTTAAACAAAATTCATCCATAGATAGTGTAGCTTCAATGGGTTTTGTTTGGAATGCATTACCCAAATAATCAATACAGTAAAGGGCATACAGGTAATTGTAAAATAGTAACTGAATATGAATGGTAGAAATAAACTCAGTGATGAAAATACACTGGTAAGGCCTGGGACACTGCTAACTGGAGCAGTGTTGTGTTGCCCAGATTTCTCTTCTTTGTTGGTCTGGGCTGGCTGATATCAAACTGGTTAGCAGCTGGAATTGTGCTGTTCTTGTTATTGCCATGGTTTCTGGTATAGTGATGAAATCTACTTTTTATTAGATGGTAGGTATGCTCCTGGTATGTGATGGGAAGTTCCCAGAGAGTTCCTTGTACTATAACTGGCTGGTCACTTGTCTATTTGCTCCAAAAAGAGGTTTTCCCACCAAACTAACAGTAGAATTCTCAACTTAGTGGGTCGCTGGAAGATGAAGTCTCGCTGCTTGAAATTTGAATAGTCAAAAGCAGCATTGCTTAAACTACAGCTTGTGGAGTCTTTGTGGATCAGTGGGATAATTCCAGGGATCTGTGATACACTAAGTGGTGCTTATTCCTAGGAAGCTGGCAGTTCCCTCCTGTCAAGCATTGGCTGCAGGTCTGGCTTTAAGGAAGCAGCAGGCTGGCCAGAAGGCAGCCACGAGGCTCTAGGGATGACAGCTCTTGGGAACAGGCCATATTCACTCATCTTGGCTCTGGCAGTCTGTTTCCAGCCTCTGCCACTGTTGGGCCAAAGAGTTTTTAGTGTGTGCTGAAAGCAGACTCTGGGCAGATCTGTTGCATATCGATTCTACTACTCACAGCCCAGCAGTGTAACATACACAGGCATCTTTCTAGGGTTACACTCCATGTACTAATGCTTGAGGATGTCCTGCCTGCCCTACCAGAGGGACTTTTCACCACTGCTGAAATGCAAGTTCTGTAGCTTTAACTTAATTATTTAGCTCAATTACATTTTTTCCAGTTAGTCTATTTTTCTCCAAAAAACAAATATGATAATACAATTGCTAGTCTGTAATTTAATGGGCACTTGGTAGTATAAGACTGAATCTGAAGACATCTAATTAACTCCTTGTACATGTTGGAATGTGTTCATATAAATGATGCCTTGGGTTTTAGCTTTTATAATTTTCAGATTCTGTACTGCTTTAGTGTGTAGTTCTGAGCTTCACATTGAGGGTCAGTAAGTTCTCTTTACAGAGTAGCTAGACAAAACAATTCCTTTTCTAGCTTGAGACCAAGGATCAAAATTTCAGGCCCAAGAGCATAAACAATGTAGACTGAAGAGACAAAAACAAGAAAGGTGGGACTTCATAACCTAAAGCAATGATTAGCTCTCCTGATGGATCAGAACTTACAAGAGCAAGAGACCTCCTGACCATTTTGTGACAGTTTTGGGTTCATCTGGGATGTAGCCCTGACTGGGCTCTTGTATTGCTCAAGGTGTATCCATTGAGGCCTTTTAATAAATCCCTACTTTATTCTTTAACTCTGTCTAGTCTCTGTTCCAGGTCAGACTTAACAAGGCATCAAAAACTCAAAAATGGCAGGAATAATCAAAACATCTTTTGCCCTCTCTTCTAGGGTAAAGCGCTGCTAAAATGTTAAGTCACCACATATCTTTGCCTTGCAGCTTTTTGTTCTTTATTTGGAGAGAACATTTTTGTCCCAGAGTATAATTGCATTCCCAAGGTTCAGGTCATTCATATCAGTCCAAATAGAAGAAGAATGCTGCCAAAAGTACATCTGGAAACAATGCTAAAAGCAGACAATTTCTGTATGCTGAGCTATTTGGAAGATCTGAAAGATGAACACAGAGGACTCACACCTCTGATCTTCCAATATGGCAACAACAAGTCCAGATTACTCTTGTAACAATACCTACCTCTTGGATGGCTCTCAACAGCTGTTATTTATGATTTTCAATTGTTTGTTTGTTTGTTTTTATATCACTGCTGTAATCATAAGTTGCCCTTCTAATGAAAGTAATCAATTTCTTACGCGTGTCTATGGCCCCACCCTGTTCATTTTGAGAGATTAATGCAGATGCCAACAAATGAAAATAATGCACACTAAAAAAATGGTTTTTTGATATGCCTTTACAGCAGCCAATTGAACCAATTCCATCTTAAGCTTTAGTGTAACAAGAGAGTATTTTTCTAGCCCACTACTAGGCTCAAAAATCCAAAGTACTTTAGTTATATCTTTACAAGATCCTAGCTTTCAAATTATATTTGGCTTTTTTTTTTGTTGCCTTGTTTTCCCCAGTTTTTCTAAAAGTTAATCTGGCAGACTGCCCTCTTGTTGCTTCTGCAGCAAATGCTGGGTTTTTTCTCCTGGAATTCTCAGCAGAGCAGGAAGATCAAGGGTAGCTGAGCTGTCTGAAGCCCAAGCATTGAAATGTTATGATGTGTTTAGCAAGAGCCACTCAGGTGCCCTAAACCTGATATTAGTCTCTGCCTTTCGGTGATTACACTCTTGAAATGAGGCAAGGGAATTCTGCAGTAGCACATTTGCTTTATTTTGCAGTCTTGCTCGCTTTCATCCTCTCTGTTCCTGAATTTTTGTGTGATGTGTTGTAGTGCTCTTACCTGCTGCCACTCATAGGCAAAAGAAACTTTTTAATGCTGAGTTTCAATAACGTCAGAGTCTTCAAATGGATCCAACTTTTTTGGGCTTATCAGGAACCCAGTTAAAATCTTGGGGCTGTGGGGAGGGTAATAGAGATAGAAAAAAAAAAAAAAGGCTGCATTTCCTTTAGTTGACTGGAGAGTAATACTGTAGATATAAATCTGATATTTTCCCCTCCATATTACAGTAATTTTCCTATGGGATCTTACTTTCCTTCCTGCTTGCTTTTCTTTCAGTTCTTCATCAGAGCTTCATTCAGTTCAGTATTATATTTCTATCAGGAAGAAAGGAAATAATTCCACAGATTAAATGATCCAAAGAAAAATATTTTCATACCCCTTGTCTTGCTATCTTTAGAGATGTTATTGCAAGCATTTTTTCATTCTTTTAACTGTCTCATACTGGATCTGCATTGTTATTATCTTGAGAGGCGCTTGAATAATTTTAGGTCATCACTTTTTTTTAGGCTGTAATTCTTGTGGTTTTATATAACATTCATTGATGCATTTTATTGTTGGTGGGGCTTTCTTATTTGCTTTTTTAAATGGTTATTTAACTGCCATCATTAAAAGTTTTCTGTGGGATATCCACAGCCCCACATTGTCCTTTTCCAGATAACTTTAGTGTTTATCATATTCACTGTTCAATCCAGTGATCAGAATTTTTTAGCTTGGCTTTTCTGAAGTTTAAACTGAAATCAGAATTCAAAATACAAATGAATGATTAGCCACTGTCCTGACTGTAGGCTTGGGTAACCTCTTCTGACATGATTACTGCAGGTACCTTTCCCTCTTGCCTATTTTTCCTTCCTTTTTCTGGCAGCTGGACTGCTCTGTATCAGCCCTTCACACTTTTTGCCTGTTTAAATCCTTAACCTACATTCCCTATTGGACTGTAACACTTCATTATTTCTGCTTTGTCCCAGCACTGCACACTTGGCAGCTGTGCTTTGTCCACATCAGACTGCAGAGAGACGTGCAAGAGTAATAGTACAACAGTCTATACTGAAAATTACACACTTGGCCACCGTTCTTAGCCCTGCTGATTTCCACTTCTTGTCTTGTGACAAAAGGGACATGATAGAAGTGTTTTATAGTATTTCTGCAGGAGAGCTTATCTGTTTTCATCTAATGACTGACTTTGAGCTGGCTGTGGTTTTTTGTCATGCAAACTTACTCCAGGGAGTCAAATTCTCTCTTGGCAGAAAACATCCAATGCTAGTTCCTGGCTTTCTCATTTAGAAAAATAATTAATCAACATGAAACATTTTATGTAAATTTTCACACATGTCAGGAATCACCACAACATTTGTTGGACTGCACATTGGCATAATGTTTGAAGGAGCTTTTATAACAAAGAAACCAGTAAAAGTAGATAAGAAGAGGTGAATTATGGGGTAAAAACTCTGGAAGGATCATTCTGAAGAAAATTGAATTGAATACATTGACTACTTGACTTTATAAAATAGACCTGTTTAGAAGTAAAAACCACTAGTACAGAGAGTGGACTGTGCTAGTGATCATATCCAAAAATTTACTCCATGTGTTCATGGTTTTCTTCTCTTGTCCATCATGGTGGTTCATTAGATTGATTTGCCTGTGTAATGTAAATATTAACATTGGTTGTGCTGTCTTTTTGTTCCTGGAAGGAGGGAGAGCAATCTGTCAGATACAGATATGTTAAAAGAGCCACTTGACAAGTGATGACAAGATGTTTGATTCCTTTTTAAGTGTTTCTTGTGTTCTGAAATTCATCTCGCTTAAGATTTCCCATTAAAAATCTGTGGTGTCTTTTAAGTGCCTTTGTTGTCTACTTCCTGAAGTTTGTTTTCTTTTGTTGGTTTTTTTTTTTTTTTTGTAACAAACTCTCTGCTTGGACATCCTAGCTTTTTCCATTCCAATTACAGTGTAGACGAAGCCCTAGCAAGTTGAGTTTGGCAGATGACAAGTATTTGTTATAAAGTCAGGACAGCGTGCATCCAGAGTCTGGACTAGTCATGCTGGAGACATCATTCAGTCTATGGGAATAAAATGATGGTAGAGAATCCAAGAAGCATTTTAGAATGTAACTAAATAAGAGCACTGAACTTGGTTCCTTCTGTAATTAAGAAGGACTCTGGCAGAAGGAATCATTAAATGCTTTTTCAGAGTTTGATGTCTGTCAGTAAATGATGGAATAATGTTGGATTTTAGTTTGAGTAATCTAAAAAGTAAATGAATAGAACAAGTACAAATAGTATTGTTTTTTCCCTACTTAGAAAGGGAAATCATGATAAATTATCATGCAGTTTGGTTAGCTAATGTGAATAGTTCAGATAAGAGTCCATGGTAAAAGATAAAAGCCCATGAAAACTGAACAGTGTAGCATTAGAAAACTACCTTTTAACCATGCTACTTGAACTTCCTTCATGCTGGCAAATTCATTTTCATAATTAAATGTGCTTTTTTTATGGGCCTGGTACAAATTGGTTTTCTGTGTTAAAGTGGCAAAATACAGCTGTTTAAATTTCTCTCTACTTCTAATTGGACCCCCTGAGGTTTGCAAAACTAAGGACTGTGACTGAACAATCTCACGTTTTTAAAATCTCACTTTTTAAAAAAGGTATCAGCCAACAGGATACAAAATTAAAGGATCTCAATAAAGAAGTCTTTTATTTACAGATTAAATCCTTGCTACTAAAGTCAAGAGTGAAACTCTCCTTGACTTCCAGAGGGGGAAGGATTTCATTTCAAGAGAGAGTAGGACGTGAAATTTGGATTTCCCATTGGCTTTTGTCCAATCTGTCTCTCACCGGAAGTAGGCACCTTGCAGCTCCTTAGCAGAACATTACAATATTGCCAGCCCATAATTATGTTGTATCCAGAGTAAAATTAATTTAAATTATGCTAAAATTCTAACTGTTTTAAGAAATATTTCTTGACACTCATGCTTTGATTAGCATATAGTCTGAAGGTTATATAGGGTAGCAAGGTGGTTCTCAGGTTCTACAGAAGATCATTTTGCCTCTATAAAAAATACCAGTTTTGAGGGACAACAATATGTCCATCACTTCTTGACGAAACTGACATTGTTACTTAAATTCATATACTAACTATGTAAATGAGCTCACAAAGATTGTAATTTTATCTTTATGTGGTTTAGAGACTAATTTTAGTAAATTTGAGGGATTTTTAATAGGGCAACTGAAATAAATAGCAGTCAGCTGTTTCGATAGTTAATGCACGGAGAGTATCAGAGGTGGAACTCTTGGCATGAATTCTGTAATGTTATTGTCCCTATCAGGACTTACTATGTGACATTGCGTGTTTACCTGGGGGAAAATAAAATAAATCTGTGTAGATATGTGGTGACAACTGTTTCCAGTCTGTAAAAATAATTTTTAATTTACCTGTCTCAGGATGTTTCCCGTGTCTGAAAGCAGTGGTTTGCATGTTACAGTGATTGCTTTAGCAGGAACTATGAAGCCATAGATTCACTGCTGTGTTTGTCCGGGAATGTTTTTTCCAGTCACTGGAAGTGTCATGAGAGAGACACAGACACATTCATTTTGGGACTGGACCTAACAGTTTACAAGTGTGTTTACCTCCCTAAGCAAAGCTGTACTCATGGTATAAACTATTTAACAATAAGAAAGTAATTTTCCCCTTATTCTAGAACTTCCATTATCATAAATCCTTCAATAGTTTTCTGTGAAATTTACATACATTTAATTAGAGCATATGCCTGTTAAGAAATATGAAGAGATTGTTGTGGTCAGGCACAACACACTGATACATCCACTTATCTACAGATTAGGATCTTGCAAGGAGCTAAAGCAAGACAGTCTTCATCTAAGCCCCCTCCAAAGGCTAGCTAGTATCTACCAGCAACTTTCAGGTGTGGAGTCAAAGGAGTAACAGTGATTTAAAAAACCCCACAAAACAAAAAAAACCACCCCAAAAACCTGATTTGTGTTTTCTAATTTTAGACCGCTCAAATTAGACCTCCCTGAACATAATTTGAATTTGTAAGTCCCTACCTGAAACACACTCCTTACTTCTAAATTCCCCCCAGTCTGTTTTGAGGAGGAAATGTTGCTATCATAAAATGTGCTTAAAAGGTAGAGCAAAACCAAGTGACAAATGTTGGGAGTTTTTGTGGTATCTGTGCCTGTGTGCTCTCTAACTGCAGATACGTGGTGGCAGGATTTCTTACACTCCCATGAGACACTCAAGGCTTAAGATCCCTACACTACTTGTGAAGGATATGGCATGGTCATTACCATCAGAGAAACATACTTGATAATAATCTTACGTAGAGTGAGTGAACAAGAAGAAGCTTTCTAAAGCAAAGAAAAAAGATTTATAGGCAGAGAAATAGTCATCTTTCTCACCCTTTTATTTTTAGAAAAGGACAGTAGGAGACCTAAGGGACAAAAATTCGTAATTCAGTTTTAAGGACAAGTACATGGTGTTGATGGATATGCTGAGTCTACTGAGTATATGCCAGCACTAGTATTTCCTACAACTTTCAAGCTGTATTTACTTGTCACCTTAGACATTAAGGCAAAGATGTGTGAGCCAAAATCTGGAGACATTTACTACTGGCAACATCCAGAAAGATTATTCAATCATTATTCACTTTTGCAGATGGAAACTGCTTGCTCCTTGACTTTTAATATAATTCATTGTGGCAAGTTAGCTAAATCTAGCAAGTGTGAATGTAAACATATATCTGTAGTAATAAGAAGATACCATCAGTATACCCAGAACAGTATCTCCAAACTGATGTTTTTTTCTGAAACAATTTATTACTATTAAAAATAATTTTATCTTCTCGAATTGTAAAGTAGGGGATTTTCAGGTGGTGCAATTGGTAGCTCTCAATGAATTTCTGATAATGAAGACACCATTTTATGCACCCAATAACCAGCTGAACAGCAGAGTAACAGACATTGAAGGCTTTTTTGGTGGGTAGAAAAGGAAAACTGGAACTGGCAGCATATTTAAACTACCTGGCTCAAACCACCACAACTGGAGCATTTTTCTATTTTTCCTTCCTCAAAGATGTTTAATTTGATTGTATTAAAAGGACAATTGAATGATAAGAGCTCTTTTTTCCTTCAAGTAAAGGTTGTATTTTCATGCCTGAGAATATTCATTTTGTTTTTAGTGGCAACTGCCATGTCAGGTTTTTGGGGTTATTTTACATCTTCTTATATATATACAAATATATATAATGATTAGTACATGAACTGAGTCCAATCCATTTCTGAAGTTATTTATTTATTCTCTTATGGGAAAGTGAGTAAATAAATACAGACATCGGAAAAACTTGTGATAATGCAGTCCTTATGAATGCACACTGGCTTTATAGTAATGACATAAAGCTATCCAGGCCAACAAGTAAAAAAGAACACTGAATTTTGTTATTGTATTCCCATATAGACACAATAGTCTGAGAAGCTGAGGCTTTAACCAATATTCTTGGAAGCAGGAATGCAAGAAGAGTAGTTGGAAGGAAGTAGAGCCCTCACCCTTTATTTTTAGCCCCCACAAGCAAATAAATAGATAGATAGATTATTCAATTCACCCCTCATTTTTCGGTGGATTTTTGCCTAAGTGATGGGGGTGACTGTTTTGTCCTTTTTATAGCCAATCTTTGGTATGAGCATATGAGCATTTGGCATCAGAGTGACCTGCTCCAGCACACCTGAGCACTCAGGAAAGAGTGGCAAGGTCAGGGAGGAATGGGCTTTCCCTCAGGTGCTGCACATTGCCCTGGGAAATCCTCCTGTTGAGTCCCTGACTCAGGACTGAGGTATGAGGCCAGGGTGTGGACTGGAGTGTGCCTATGGAGAGAGCGAGCAAAAATCCTTCTAGTTTACAGTCATGCTAAACCCGGAACTGGTCCATGTCCTCCTCCTTCCTCTACTTTTACCTCTCCACGTGGTTTACTGAATTTTAGCCTCTATCTGTTTAATAGAAATTGCATAACTGGTCATGGCAGTGGGCTCCAACATCCACATCTCTCACGTACAAATTTGGATCCTGTCAGGCTGAAGAGAAATCTGGCTGGAATTTCATGAGCAAATAACTTAATCATTGGGTGATAAAAGGTCTCTCACGTACAAATTTAGATCCTGTCAGGCTGAAATCTGGCTGGAATTTCATGAGCAAATAACTTAATCATTGGGTGATAAAAGAAAAGGACAACTTTTCTTCCTTTGTTTTGCTTTGCAGGAGAAATTTAAAAGGAACATAGGTTAGGAATGGCTTTTATTTGCAGCTTGGCAGTTTTCAAAATCCTTCTAATGCATTGGTTGAAATAAGTTACAGAGCAGCTACCTGCATATACTGAATATTTTTAGCTCTTTTAGGTCATCTTATAACCCAAAAGCCTCAAGCTGAGCAACTAGGAAACTGAGATCCAAAGATAAGATAAATTATGTATGTGATGTATGTGTTATGTTTGGTTTTGTTTGGTTTGTTGTTGATGTTTTCCTCCCTTAGGCAGTGCTTTATGGGGCTGGGGAGAGCTGTTGGTCTTAACTTCAAGTCAGTGAACATCTGCTGTAACTCTCAAAATGAACGTATATATTTCCGTGGTGTGTTTTGTGCAGTAAATATATGATTATGTTGTACGTTGTATTGTAATCTTCGGTATCCCTCTCTACTTGCAAGAGAACGCCTTTCTCTCTTCTTTTTAAACATTTGTTCTTTCATAAAGCCACAAATGATAACCTAAAGAATAACTAAACTTTCATTCTGCAAACCCGATGCTTTTTTCATGTGTCGTGCTTTTTGCATTAGAACATTGCATGGTAAAATTGCTTTGTGCTGAGGGACTGATGCATGTCTAATTGGCAGAGGCAGAATTTTATACAATGTTTAAACTAGAAATGGTTGGAAATTTCATGTAACGATATATTCACAATAGGTAACATAGATTTTAAAAACTAAACTTTTTAATGGATGTTAATTTTTTTGAGGTGGTTTTATTTCAGATGGTGAAAGTCAAATTAATTCAACTCTTTAAAATATGCTTGACCCAAATCTCAATTTATTATTTCTTATCTGAATTAAACTGATTAAACTGAATTAATCAAGACATTCTAATAAACTACATAACTGTACTGCTCTCTAAGCACATTGCTTTGATTCTTTATCATCCTAAATAGGTCTCCCAGCTGGCCTATAATTCCCACAGCTTATATCATACTTGTGAGATCTGGAGCTGCAGTACTACTGCAGATGTAATGGTTCAGTATTAATTTATTAATTTAAAAATGAGTTTTAATAAAACTGAATTATTTCAGGTCACTTTTGCAAGAGAAAAAAACAGTTTTATTTTATTCAATTTTAAGAACATCAAAAAAATAACACTGAATAAGAAAAGTATGGTGCACTCTGAGTGCAAACCTTTACTGTGTGTTTAACCACTTTGATAATGTCAGGATTTTATATTTATTTTTAAAAATATGTTGGCCTACAGTCTTTCTAGCCTTGTAAACAAACTCATACTTTACATAAAAAGTCTGCAAAGGTGCTGAATCATTTTACTTTTGGGTAAAGATACTTTTGTGATAAAAGTATTCCTTACAGAGAGAGAAGTGCCTCTTTTCAGTTTTCATACTGCGAGCTTACTATACAGTAGGTACAAAGAAAGCTTTTATGGAGGACCCAACAGAAAACAAACATACCCCTGCATTTGAAGGGATGATGGGATGTCTCACTGCCTTTTTGTGCCTCTGGCAATGCTTACCCTGAGTGAGCCCAGCTGCTTGGGCCACGGCACTAATAATGCCAAGGTAGTGGGTTTGGTCCCCACATGGGCCAGTCACTTAAGATTGGGGTTGCTGATCCTTTTGGGTCTCTTCCAATGCAGAGTATTTATTCTGTGGGTCCTCTGACTTGCTCAGTTTAGTGTTCAATACTCACAGAAGTGGCTGCTCTTTCTTTTCTGAACTTTTCAAGCTAAGAAAACAGCTGCTAACAGATGCCACTGCTTGGTCTAATTTTATGTGGTTGACATATGTTACCGATGAACCTGTTTGAACAGCTTTCCATAGACATTTAATCAGATAAAGAAAAACGAACTGTTACACCCATATAAATATTCAAAATCTTTGAAGAACTAAGATTTTTTTCCCGAACACCCACTCCAAATCAAACAAATTGATGAAAAGATTTCTTCTTGTTGTTATATGCTGAAGTTTTGCCAGTAAGACAGTTTTGACAGTAGGAGCACATCATGAATGCTTCTCAATTACTCATTATACCACTGAGAGGCATTCTGAAATATGTTAACCCCAAGAATGCTGATCTATTTCCCAGACATACCTACTCCTCCAGCTCCTCTGACTCCTGCTGAAGATGATGTGCAGTTCAAGTAATTGCAAGCTTCTATTTGATTTTCTAGAAGCAGGAGACTAGAAAACCATTTGTTTGTGGTTTAGTGGATTCAACTTCAAATAAATATAGAACTACATCTCTCAAATGTACAATTTTCACCGACTAACCATAGTTAATTGGAAAGGACAACTTTTTTTTAAGTTTAATATTTAGCAACTAATAATTTAATGCCTAAAATGTTTTACTAACTAGAAATAAAACTCTATGCTTGAAACCTTAAAACTCTAATCTTGAAGGAATTCAAGGTCTTTTGGGCTCTCAAATGAGATTTCCAAATATCAAAAGTAGATTTCAAGGTTTGTTGTGGGAACCCACACCCCCCCGCCCCCAATAAAACCATGAAAACCCCATAATTCTTCAAACAAACAAAACCTCACTTATAAAAGTGGAATTTATCATAGTTATGACGAACCCTTGGTTGTAGTTATCACTAAGACCAAGACATAGGCCTTTATCTACACTGGAATTATAACTTTGTATATCATTGGCACATATTATGAAATTAAGTTGCTGAAAATTTATCTCACAGCAGTCTTCTACAAAGTCATATCTTTATTATAATAATATTTGGAAAATGAAAAATGTAGTGTTTGGAAAGAATGGAGGAATCAAAGTATTCTAAGGGGAAGCCTGGCCAAGAATGAGAATGGGTGGTTGATCTTTGTCTATCACTTGGGAAAGGCACACAAAATTATGATGTGAGAGAGTTATAAAAATTTACTAAAAACAGGCCACAGAGGAAAGCATTAATCATGATGGTGTAGAACTGGAGAGCATAATAAATATTTGAATTTGAAGAGTTAAAGAATGGTCTAATAAAGGAGTTAAAGTTGAGTTTAATACTGACAGTCCTAACACATTTTCCTTTGTACTTGTCCTTCTGAAAGGGAGTTCCAATTCCATTTGTGTTCTGTCATTGTTAATGTAACTCAGAAATGTGAATTTTAAATGATATCTTAAAATAGTGTTTTGCAATAGAAGACTTAAAAGAACATCTACTTAAGATATATGAACTTATGATAAAAACAAGTGATAAATATCCAGCAGAGAACAGATTTATCTGTAGTAAAAACAACACATTAAAATGGTTGTGTGAATCACAGCATGCATATGGCAAAGTAACCATCTACAAAAATGTGTTGTAAGTACAATGAATGTGAAACAGAACTACATTTAAAAATATAGTAGGCAGCACTAATCAGTCTTGCTGCTAAATAGAATGACACAGTTCTTCATTGGTTTCTACAAACTCAAATAATATTCAAATAAGCAAGAATGAATTATAAAATGCTTTATAGAATCAAAGTGTGTTGCAATCATAGTGGTTGAAGAATTAAATAGCACAAGGAAATAGATTTGAATGGGATGGGTACATTTTGCAGAGCAGAGGATTGTGCATAGGCTGCAGTGTAACACAGAAATGGGTGTGATGACACAGGTGCGTAAGTGCAGCTTTGCCAATTACTTTTTAGAAATACTGAAAAGCTGGGATAGCAAGGAGATGTCATATATCATACTGTGGGGATACCAGTGCATCATTAATATATGTGCCACTATTAGCAATAATAAATTGCATTTATCTGCACAAAAACAATCTAACTTTCCACAGTTAGAATATTAAAAGAAAAAGCTGAGAAAAAGCTTATTGTAGTTGGCAGAGTTGAAAATTTGATCATGTTTTGGCAAAGTCAAAAATATAAAAGATTTGTGGAAAAGGTCATCATATATCATGTTACAGTGTGAGACTCTCCAATGTGCATAAGCTCATTAGAGAGCTGATTTTCTGTTCTCTGATTTTAAAATCATAAGAACACCACTCTTTGATTTACAATATGAATATTTAGCAGAAAAAAAAATTAGTAGAAAACCCAATTAAGAGTACCTTAATGGGAGAAAATCACTACACCAGTGTACCTTTAAGGCTTTGCCATCTTTCACAGGTGGAGATAAGGTCAGACAAAACCTCATTCTGCGTGTAGTTGATAATGCTAGTTTCATGCACTAAGGGGTGAGTTCTGCAAGGAAGATCTCTTGCAATTGTACATTTCTGTGATAGCAAAAGTGCTGAGCAGAGCATGTCCTGAATATTGCAAACCTTCAACTGTCTTTGCGGTAGATTTATATTCTAGTGGTTTCTGTGCAATATTACTTCATCAGTCAAGGATGCTGTACCTTTTATTTTAGAGGTGCTAGATGGGTTGGAAGTAGAATGGTCTCCAGCTTGCTGGAATTATCAGCAACAGAAAAACATTCTACTGTATGGCAATAAAAATAATCCAAAGTTATCCTATGTTTCACATTTTTATGTTTAAATGATACCTAAGCAATTTGCTTATAAAATCAAGAGCAGACAAGAGTATCAAATTCCATGTAGATTTCAGAATATGTCAGCTTTCATCCTGGTCTAGGATATAATTTTGTTGCAGTGCTTTTAACTATTCCTAACTAGATTGTGGCAAAATTTTGGCTTTGGATAAAAATGTTCAGCCAGATCCAGTCAGGATAAAAATTTAGTATACAAATGAGTATCCTGGAATGTGGAGATGTTTCCAGCCTATCAAGATCACTAAACAAACTCATTCTCACTTTGTCCGAAATTAATCTTATTCAGTTTGTTTAAACACAGCTGAGAATGGCAACGGGATGACTGACTAGCTGTCAGGGGGCATCAGTGATGAGACTAGAGTACAGATGAGTGCAGAGAGATCATCTGAGGTGCAAACTTACACTGTTGAATCAAATGTAAGAGTAAGAATTATGTTCAGAGTGTGGAAAAATTCATGCAGGTATGATTGAGGAAGATGTCATGATGGAGAAAAGCCATATTTGTTTGTTTTGTCTGTGACTTTCAGATAATATTTTCAATTAAAAGCTGTGATGGTAGAATTGAACTCTGTGAGCTTGCTGTATTGAGGTTTGTTGTTTTTTTTTCTCAGCAATTGTATTGTATCTCAAGCATCCTGAAGAAAAATGTGTGATAACATTTGCAACTGTGTGTAAACCCATAGAACTGTGCAAGGTGGTATTACTTGCACGAGGAGGGAAGGAGTAGAGTTCACTGAGGAGCAGGACACAGGGAAAAATAACTCAGGAAATGCTTGATTAATCTCTCAACCCACATGCTGCTCTCTCTTGGGTCATGTTTCTCTTTTTTCTTTGTGTCTTCTTTATATGTAACTAATCTGCAGTCAGCTCCTCTGCTTGGACCATTTATCCTGGTCAGCAGCCAAAAGAGCTCCGAGCGCCCACTCTAATATCCCGAGCAATGTTTTCACAGTTGGATAAACTGTGCTGCATGAAAACCTTCCCCATACCTTTCACAAACACTTGCTATTTTATGCCTCAATCAGGTACTGCTTGTTCCTTCACTCTGTCCTGGATGCCTGTGGCTTATAAGTTATGCAGACATTTACCAGCACATAGCAAAGAGCACTGTTGATAAAACCTCTCTTGGAAAGTGAGAGAAATGTAGACCAAGTGTCAAAGGCTAAGAGGAATTTATCTAGTTTCTATTCTGAAATTAGTTTAGATTAATTTTTTTAATGGCACAAATATAAGTCTCATTTTTTTCCATAGGGAGCTTGTTCTGCTTCCATAAAAACTGATAGTTTTCAGCTGAAAACAGAAAATCCCTACTGTTCTCAGTCTTCAGTAGAGTGAAGAAATGAAATCCATATATCCTCGTGACAGGAAAGACAGAGCAGCTAGTATGTTGAGAAAGTATGTGTTAACCATGTTACCAGCTGGAATAGCTCCTCCTGGCCCCTATTAGTGCAGGAGATGGAAGCATTGCTTAAAAGAAAAATGCATTTGAGACTCTGTTGTTCTTGACTTTATCATACAGCGACCTCACACCACTCTTGGCACACAGGCTGGGTCACAGCTGTGCTGCACCACCACAGCACTACCTCAGGACTGCCAATCCATTTCTATCTGTGTCTCAAACATGGCCAGCAATGGAGTGTTTGACCAATGCCATCCAATCTGCCATCCTTGCATTTTTCAAATGATTCTTAATGGGAACTTATTGCTTATAGAACAAGGCTAAAAAAAGTCTCAGTACAAACCAGCTGTGTCAGAACCACCAAAATTTCTGAACAACTGCCTCCTATTTGCATTTTAATTTATTACTTTCAGTTACCAGCACAGTTCATATCATTTAAAAACATGATTGCCTAGACAAATCATACATAATTAGTTGCAACTTGGAAACTTAAGGAATGTGCTACCAAAATAATGATAATTTTAAATGAAGATATTTGCAAAATATTTTACCACTAGAACATAGTATGGTGTTTCTATAAGCAGATATACAAATCAATATGCCTTTGATGACCCAGACTGCAGCAGGAATTCAGCACTATGTAAGGAATAAGTAAGTTGCAGGGATAAATAAAACAAGGCCTGCTAGCAGAGGTCTCTAATCTTAGCTGGCACAAACAAAAAACCCCAGTGCATCCAAACTGAATCCAGAGACACTGGAGCTTGATACAGTTCATAGCACTGAGGAGTCACCTCTGGAGCAGCTTAGAGAAAAATTGTAAATATGGGCAAGGACATAAATGGCTTTGGCCAAAGTCTGACCAAACCTGGCTCACAAACTTACATTAATTTAAGACTGTTGCCTACTCGAGCATTCTTAAAAAAAAAGTCAATCAGGTACTTCAAAGGTTTTTTAAACTACCTACTTTTTAATTCCCTCTGAAATACCAGCCTGTTTATTTGAAATAATAGAATTCATAGAAAGTGATCTTAAAAGCTTTAATAACAACATAGGAATATGTTTTGTCCAAAATAACTGTTTGGAGACTTTATGCAGTTAAGATTACAGAAATACACTGTAATTGCTGGGATCCACATGATAGCATAGTGTGTTTTTGTGGCTGGGGCATAACTGCAGATTTCAATTTGAAAAAGCTATGCATGGTGTTTTGGGGTTTTAGAAAAGACAAGTTACAAAACTGCAGGTATTATATTTCCATCCAAATCTTTTTATATTGGTAAGCTCTTTCATTCAGGATTGGCAATACAGTAACAAAAAGGAAAAAATACAACAGAATGTGTATATGCTGCACAAAAGAGGGGAACAGAGCCAACGCTTTTTGTTGTTTCTCTATATCTATGGATGACATTCAATGGCATTTTCTGATTGCATTCATCACAGAATGAATGAGGTGTGATTGTTTCCATGTTCATGGAAGGAGAATCCTTCTCTTCACAAACTGGATTGTGTTAAAGTTTTGTAGTGCAATTTGTGTTACTGCTGTATTATTTCTGTTCTGTTCTCTGAATCCTCTAGTTAGTTTTAGAGACTCAAAGAGGTTTTGAGATTCAGAGGTTGGAGCATCCTTATAAATCTAGTCCTGAACTGAGGTCTGAAATTAAGTGTGTCAGTGCAGAGAGGCACTGAGGATATAGTGTAGCTGCTGTAACCCCTGGGTCCCTTTCTGCTTCTCACCTTTGCCTGGAGAATTTATTCCAGCTGCAGATAAGGCAAAACACATGCCTCTGCACACTGCCCTTCCTCCTAGCACACAGGACAGAAAGAGTAGAGCAAATGCTCTACAGAATCCATATGAGAAAATTTTTCTCTAGTTTGGAACACTTCATCATGAGCAGGGAGCAGATGTTATTCAACTGACATAAGAGCTTGATACATAAGGACCACTTAGAACAATTAGCACTGATGGAAAAAATGGCAATTAGATCATGTTTAAAAGATAAATGTCAGTGTCTTGAGCTGCCTGTGCTGTCATAGCAGCACAGATACTACCTCAGGCTGACATCCAATTATCTGACTTGCTTTTTGGGTAGGCTCTTGAGTTTTGCCACGGCTCCGTAGCCAGCAATGCCCAGATCACTGTGGCTGTGCTTCTGCCTTCCTCTTTTCTGCAGGGTTCTTCTTAAATAACTTCCAGCAACAGAAAAATGGTAGCATAGATTTAAGTAGGAACACATCATACTGAAAAATTATATTTTGTATAAACAGAATTGGAGCCCTGTAGTCAGTGAAAGCTTAATTCTGACTCTGCTCCTTCAGGCAGTAGCTGGAACAAAAATACTAATTTTTGCACAAGAAAAGTGATGTTGACATATAAAAATAGAGCATTCTGGAGAAAAGTGTGGGATTTTAGAAGTGGCTCTGTCCTTCCAAATGACCTGGACAAAGAATGAAGGAAATACCCTGCACTGACAAATAACAGACTTAATGAATCTTTTGCTCATTTCCTGGATATTGTGGTTGGACAGAGGCTGATATGGTTGCAGTGAGACAGGCCTAGAGGATAAACCTGCTGCTGTTCCTCTGCCCTTGTAGCAAATGTGCTACAAAATTGGTATTGCTCAGGCAATCAACCTCCCCAGGCAAATCAGTGCCTGCCTGCTCTTGAAGTGCCTGGTTTTGTCTTGTTAAAGGAACAGAAGTCAAGGAGTTACAGTTGGCATTCTCTAGAATCTTTCTCTTGTTTGCCCACAAAACTGGGGGTTTGTTTTTTACTAAAGTTTCATGTCAGGGTAACATTTCTTTCAGCTTCACTATATTCACATAGCACTCAATGTATAAATAGGGCTCCTTTTAAATAATGTAGGATTAATGGCCAGCAGTTTCTCAGCTTGAAATACTTGGGTTTGTGGAACATCTGTACCGAGTACAACATCTCTGACATGCACATTACCAGTGTGCAGTAGTTCAGTGCGGCCTCATGAAGAATTATTTGGAAAGATTGTTCACCAAATATATCACCCTGAGTGAGGTCCTTTGTTGGAAAATGCTTCCAGTCACCATAAGAGTATTCAAATAACATAAAATTCTTTTATGTGTCAGGGACTTATCTGGAACATATCCATGAATGGCTGGAAACAGTGAGCAGTCTATTACCAGTGTCAAATATCAAGGATCCAGCTTCAAGTAAATGTTCTTTCTATATAGAGGAGTCCAAGTTTTATATTAGAGTTAAATATTAAAAAAGTTGATCCCAATACCTTTATTGGGGTGTTAAATATACTTGATAGCATCAGAAAAATTGTGTATCACATTCTGTGGAATAAAGAGAAGAATGAGCTAGTATTTTTCTGACTCAAAATACGAAACCAGATTCCAGGGCAGATTACGACTTCTAAAGGGAGGTTCACTGTGAATGGAAGAAAAGGAACCATGCCAGAGCAGGGTTCCCAGGAGAACTGCAGTTGAGTCAAGTTTCTTTTTTCTGGAGACTGTAGAGTTAAGAGGGTGAACAGAGTAGCACAAGATCTGATCACACTTCCACATTAACACATTGCACTATGCATGAATTTTCCTCTGACCCAGGGTTAATTTGAACTAATTATCCAAATTATCATTCCTGCATGGTCTAGTTTAGGACAGGACCATAGCAATTTGTAAATGCTAGATGTGATATTCATTGTTTTAATAAAAGTTTCAAACAGAGATAAAAGGTCTATTTGCTTTGGAAAGCAGCCACAGACAAAGTTTATTTGCTACTTCAGTGCCAAGTTGAACTGCAAATAAAGACAGCAATTCTCTTTACCCTGACCACAAAGCACATGAACCTTTAAGCCAGCTAAAGGAAGCCCCTGTTTGTAAAAATTAATGCGAACATTTCAATTTATACAGTCTATGCACACTTTCTTGTGTTTAAAATGGTTCTCCTCCAGGATTTTAGAAATATTTTAATATCACCCAACTGCATCTCTGACTATCTATGTGTAAAGGCTGGAACGGGGCTAACAGCTGGTGACTAAGGTGTCACCAGCAGCTCTGACATATGGTTCTTTACAGTCTGGAATATAAGTGTCACTGCCAGCACTTCCATCCCCCCATGGACTTCCTGGCACAGGCCCACTGTGCTCCTGTACCTCAGTGAGTGCAGATTTGACAAATGAGTAAGTCAGAGGTAGGAAATGGAAGTGTTTTTTTAGTGTGTTGGTAACTTATGAAAATTCTCTCCCATCTCTGCAATGAAAAGGACAGTGATACAGCCCAGCTTGTGTCCTCTAGACAGCTTTATTCTATGAATGATTTTAATATTCTGTGAAAAATACTCGGTGCACCCTTTCTCTACTTAATTAGTTTGATCCTGAAAATCTTTTATTTCCCTTAATGTATGTTTTTATGAATCTTTCTTCAGATTAATTTTCCAAGAAAGATTCTTACTCATGTGCTTTCAGTGTTGATAACAGCATGGTCTTTGTAAATGTAATAGCCAGCCTTTGGCTTGCAAACAAATCTATTTTTGTCAAAAGTGTAAACCTATGTACAAATACATCTTTCACTGTGTTTAATAGCAATGATAAAGGCAGAAAATTTTTAACACAAACACATAATGTTTGTCTTGTATAATGTTTGTCTGATGGTTAGGACTTTTCTTCTGATGATTGTTACTCCTATGTCACTTCTAGAAATAGCAATATCTTCCAGAATAATTTAGCTTTGGGGAAAGCGGATGTATTTTATTTATAAATAAATTCTAGTTTCACGTGCAAACTCTAAGCGAGAGTACAGATAAGCACAAGGAAAAGGATTGTCTGCTAGTACACCTCTCCTTGTTTTCCATTACAGCTTTGCTAAAAGATTATGCAGAGATTGTAGATATCCTTCTGATTTCTACCCAAATATTGGAAACAAGATATTTTCTTGCTTAAGGGTCCCTAAAGCAAGGTACAATAAAGGAAGACTGAAAGTGTACTTTCCCAGGGCATTTCACATGGGACAGGCCATGCTAGCTGTGATGTGGGAATGATCCTTCAGTAGATTTTTCTTGAGCAATACTTCATTCTGCACTGCAGAGTTTTCACAGCGTATTTCAGTGGTGTGACATATTCCTTCTCAGACTCCTTTCTTCTACACACAGAGTGTGGCCACACAATACCTGCCTGTAAAACCGTACAAATACAGAAGTCAGTAATATATAGGACAAGAAGAATTTCAAATTAATATTTGTCAAATTATGATAACTATAACACTGATAATGGAAAGTGTACTGAAAAATGTTACACTCCTGATAAGAGAAATGTATAAATTTTCTTACATAATTCACAAATTGGCAAGTATGCAATCTAGAATTTTAGCATCTAAAATCCACCTGAAATGTGCTTTGCTTTGTAGTATCTGCTCTGTGGCTCGAATTTTTTACCTTGAGTCCCAACCCTTCTCACACTGACTTCACTGGTGTAGATCATATCTCAAGGTAGGCAGTCAGTTACTGATTGTGCAGCAGTTATCTGGGATATTGCTCCTGATTTTTAAGATTTCCTTTCCTAAATATTAAGATCATCTTTAACTTTAGAAAGGGTCAATAAACCAGCAGACTGGAAGAGTTTACAGATGAATGACTGACTACTATTTCAAGCTGGTTTTTCCTTTGTCATCCTCCCCTACTCCTCAATAATGACTTGGTTTGTCAAGAGAGGTGTTTGAAAAGGCATATTATTTTTGAATAACACTGAACCCTTTAACAAAATTAAAACTCACAGAAACATTCCTGGTCTTATGAGCACTTTCTATTTCCTCAAACTGGTGTTTTCCAATTAAAAAATTGTTTTTTGCAAAAGTTTCTGCATGCCCTCCAGGTGTGGAATGCAGCATCGTCTCCACTGGATCTTACAGCTTGTTAACAGAGTCAACTGTAGTCATAGCAAAGACAGTGTTAAAGATTAAAGTTGAAATTATTTGCATTTTATGATTCACATTTTCATTCTTTATCAGCTGTTAGATATTCTGGAGTATGCCAGCAGAGTTTTATCTAATGTTTCCAAAAAATGGTATGGGCTTCTGCTTCTTCATATTGAATAGGAAATATTTCAGTAGTCCTTCCTGTCTTGCTGAGTGTGAGGTTGAGCAGCTGTAAGAAAAGTCAGAAAAGGTTTAATTCATAACATTTGTGCATTTTTCTTCATAGAATTTTGCAGATGTTCCTTTCTGGTGTGGCTTTTTTATTTGGCTTTGCCTCTGCTTTGTTCTCATGTTTCAAATTTCAGTATGAAGTAATAAATGACTGTGGTACACAGAGAATTTACAGATGGATCATGGTTTCCATACCGTTTTGGAAAAGTCATATTGCATTCAGCTTCTGACAAAATGCTTTACAAATACAAAGATCATTAAAACTTTATTGGCACACATTCCACAAAAGCTGAAGTGAAAAATATAAACTGCTGAAAACAAGAAAAATTAGCATTTTCAAAGAGTTGGGCACACTGAAACTGGTGAATTACTAAAGTAAAAATATGCTGTGATGAGCACATTGCCTCAGAGGGCGATACTATATTGAAACATTGAGTGGCACTCAGCTTCTCTTTGTTCAGAGGTCTTCTCAGGTTGTCCATAATGAGACATTCAGCGGCAGTCGGTAGCCAGACTGCCAAATTCTCTGGCCCCCTCTGCAGGCATGCGGAGCCCGAGGAACAATGCGGGTGTCGCGCTGGCGTACTGGGACAGATCGGGGTAAGAGCTGCCCGGGCGGGCAGAGCCACAGAACCCCGAACCCAGGAGCTGCGGGGTGGGAGGAGGGAATGGCCCCGCACAGCCTCGGCCCAGGGGGAGCGGCTGTGCCGGGGCTGTCCCTGTCCCTGCTGCGGCACCTGCACGGTGTGCGGGGCTGCACCCTCCCACCTGAGCTCACCTGCACGGTGTGCAGGGCTGCACCCACCTGAGCTCACCTGCACGGTGTGCGGGGCTGCACCCACCTGAGCTCACCTGTGCCAGCCATGTGCGGGGCTGCACCCACCTGAGCTCACCTGTGCCAGCCAGGGACCAAGGCAGGGTGACTGGCAGGGCGAGAGGATGGTGGCAAAATACTAAATACAGCATGCTGCCACCCACTCCTGGCTTTATGTCAGACCTACAGACAGCTACAAATTTAAGCTCCCTTCACTATTCTTTAAAAAAATCTTTCTCTAAAAGTCATACAATAGATCTTGTTTTCTCTCTTCCTCACACACTCAAGCACACTGGTTCTTTTTTCCTTCTCTTTCAGGAAAAAATTTAAAGCAATTTCTAGATTTTGGAATAAACAGGACTCACACAGATAATGAGATAATACTAGCACGACATTAGATTATGTAAAATAAAAGCATTTTGACTGCATTTAACTTTAAAAAATAATAATTTTTATGTTAAAGATCAAAAATATGTTGAAAAGTTAAAAGCACTGCATGATAGTGTCAGTTACTGAGCTGTTGATTTTTTCCTGCAGAAAGCCAATCCCATAGGAATGTATCATACAATTACAAAGATGTACAGAGTAGGTAGTGTTTTTGTGTTTTTTTTTAAATCATTCTCGTTTGCTTTTTTTCTTCAGTCTTGGAGAAATTTTGCCTTGCCACAGGTTCTTACCAAGATCCCTGCTCTTTTTCCAGAAAACCGACTGTGTTGACCAATATTAACAAGCACCCCTTTATACCTTTCCTTCAGAGAGCACAAGGATTCTTTTGAGCTCTGTAGGGAAGGTTTCTTCCTGAAATGTACACATTGAGCTAAGCTCTGCCCTGGCTTTGCAGCACTGCATCCCCATTGAGCAAGTTCAGAGGGGTTACGTGGGGATAACTGAAGCTGACCTCCTGACTGCCATTATAATAAACAAAGAAGAATTTTCTTGGTTCCTTTATAAAGCTCCATTTTTATCGAGTCTTTCTAAAAGCTACATTTCAGGAACTCAATTCATATTTTGAGCATCCAGGCAGAGAATCCTGAAAGCAATTTGTTGATATAAAGCAATGATTTTTCAGACATTCTGAAGCAACCCAGCAGCAAATCACTTTTCCCTCAGTGATGAGGAAATGGGACTGCAACAGAGTCCAGGAAAGCTGATAGCACACACACAACTTCATGTGTACCCTGTGAGCTGGCTCTGGGCTCTCACTAGGAACTATAGACATTTCCTGTTTGGTGAAATTTTCTTGAGTCAGTGAGTGAGGAAATTTGAAAGAAAGAACTTCAGGCAAAATGCATCCCTAAAAGATATAAGTCCTTTATTTTATTTGGTTGGGGTTTTTTGTTTTTTTGTTTTTTTTTTTTTGGGGGGGGGGGGGTTGTTGTTTGTTTTTGTTTTGTTTTTTTTTTCAGAAAAAGACATTTGCGACTGATATTTTACAGTACATTTTCTGTAAATACCTATATCCTCTCCAGTACGTACAGCTGTGTATGAAAGTATGTGCACACACCCAGTCACTGGGGGACATGTCAGGTGAGACATGACCTGCTCACCTGCACCAAGGATGGATATTTTGTCATTGGCTTTGTGCCCCAGCACAAATAATTGTTGCCTTTCTGAGTCATCTTGCACAAAAGGAGGCGTTATATTTCAAAATACTTTTTTAAAACCCAAATCATACTCTGTCATGCTTGCTTCTCTCTCTCTCTTCCCCTCCTCTTTCAACCTTATGCTACTGAATAGTTCCAGCTTTCAGTGGTTTCAGTTTATGATTTATTAAAGTTACTGCTATTTCCTGACTACCTCTAGATTCCTTTCAGAGGAAAATTCTGACAAGTCCTTCCAAAGACTGCTGGAAGCTACTTAAACCTGCTCCATTAAAATCCAGCTGCAAGTAAAATGCATCATTTCTCACTGCAAACTGGTACCTTTCTCTGCTGGAAAGAGATGGTCACATACTGTAGCCATGTAATCAAGCACTAGTAAGAAAAACATATTTTTATTTATTTTTAGTTTTTCCATATACATATAGAATTGTGTGCTCTGTGGGTCTTAAATGCCCTCCTGGGAGGGCAAGCTAGTATCCAGGCAAATATTCCAATGCAAATGAATAACTCAAGAACTGTAGTATTTCCAAAATGTGCAACACTTTGATAAGGTCAGCGATGTATTAGGAACTACACAGGCAGAATGGAAGTCTTGAGATAACAAAAAGCTAAAAATGTTAATTACACATGCATTGATTAAGCAGGTATTCACTTTGCTATGATGTTTTATGGACTGGTTTTTTTCACTTTAGGAAAATATTTCTTAGTTTTCTCTCCACTACTTCACTATTCGTCAAATATGCTAAAGGATGTGTCAGGGAGGAACTGTCTTCAGGTAACTCCTCAGAACTGGGAGCCCCACAGAAAAGAAAAATAAAGCCCCCTGGATAGCCTGTGTTCAAGTGGCAAACACTTTGTGTGGAAGCTGCCAAAAGAGATGGGACCAGAAATTAACAAAATGAATACAGTCAATGATGGATAGCTGAGAGGGAATTGTTCATGCCTCTGAAAGTATGATGAAATCTCTACTAGATGGAAGATAGGCAGAGCTTGTGAGGAAGAAGCCATAAGAGAAATAAACTTCACTTAGAGTTCCACAGCATGTGTTAGTGACTATGTTAGACCTTGGCATGTCTTTCCAGACACTAAAGAGAATTTCATCAAATCCTTCTTATAACTGACACTCAGGCTGTGAAAATAAAGTGCATACAGTGGCAAAAGAGTTAGGTCTTTCAATATGAGTGTGCCTCTGAGAGTGTGCAAGATTTTGGTCTTTGGAGTTGGTTGTTTTAGTGAAGACCGCATTGAATTTTTAATGATGAACTTCCTTGTGTTAATTTTCTTTTTTGACATGAACACATAGAACTCACATGCCTTTTTTTCCACCTCTCTCAATACTGCTGTAGATATGCCTAGGCAAAGGCAGGTCAATTGTTTGATTCCTTTTGCTAATATTTAAAAGTATCCAATGATTTAGTATGGCTAAACATTTAGTTTGGTTTAGTCTTGGTAGTGGGTGATCTCTATGGAGCAACTTTAGTTTGCACTGAGGCCATCCAGATTAGCATTACAGACTGTCTAACATTTGGGATTCTACAAACATTTGCTACCTGGAGCTGTGCAAGTTCCTCAGACTGCTTTCCAGACCCACACGGACAAAAGTTCCACTGAAATGAAAGGCTGTATTCATTTGCAAAAAGGAGGGAAAAGAGCAAGAAAAAATTTAAAGGGTTCTCAGTGCATTTATATAGCTTCTGCAGAAGTCACCAGCTTTAGTTCTAGAGCAAGACTTTCTATCCTCATTGCTACATTGCTTTGCTTAATTGCTCCTTTGGACTTCTTCGTGTTCCTGTCTGGGATCTTTTTTAAACATCTCCCTTACTAAAACACTGCCAGCACATGGCAGAAACAGTGAAGAACAGGTCCAGGTTTCTAAACTCTTACATACGTGAGGAATTTTAGTAACAGGAATAATTCCAAAGAAGTAAATGGGATTTACTACGCAAGTAAAATTACCTACATGTATGTTTGTAGGATTGGACCCAAGACATTCATTATAAATTGCAAGGTTTTAGATTTTTTGCTTCTTGCAGGCTTTGAATTTTTAGCCAGAAAGGCTGATTTGGCACCCCTGGAACCACAGCAACTAAAATAAGGAGGAAATATGGGCAACAGCAACAGTTGTTCTAATTTTGGGTGGTGGCAAAAAACTGTAGCATTATTGCTAGCATTCCTCAGTTTCAACCAAGTGAAACTTCACAATTTTTTTTGCAAACTGAGTTTTTGTTGTAAATATAGTGAAATTTCATACCTTTGAATAAATAGGAACCCTCTATACATCCTACTGAAGTGTTATCCACTAACCAAAGGAGTATACACTTTTCCAGTTCCTTGTTTCCATTTTCACAAGGGTACTGAGGGGTAAACAGCAGGGAATTTTTTTTTTCCTCTATAAAAGCGTAAATCTGAGTATTATTAAAGAATTATGTCTTTTGCCTTGACATAAATCCACGTTCATCACAGAAGCCAGAGGATACATCCCAGTTAAGTATATTCAAATCTGGCTGGTGTGAAGGGTTTCTTCAGACTTAGTCTTATTGCTGTCCTTAGTTTCCTGTGCTGTTGCTTCATCCTCATCATCTCCTTGACAACTCTTGCCTTCCTCTGGCTGGACTTTTCCAGTCTAAGGTGTTGCTGCCAAAATCGTCATCATAATCTATTCTAAATGCTTTTCCTTTCAGCATCTTGAACTCATTTATTGACTTCTCACCTACTCAGCACATTATTCTCCCTGCTTTTACCTTTAAAGATGCTGCACAAAATAGAAACGGCTTTGGCCTATACCCTCTTTTTCTTCCATGTGCTTTTCTGCTCCGTAATATCTCTAATTACATCTCCTTTTGCCTATCCATACCTATCTTAGCTTTGCTGGTTACCACCCCTGTCTCTTGAAAACAATGAAATTCAGAGGGAAGAAAACAATTTCTTTGCTTGCAGTTGTGTCTATTATGTATGGATTCAATTTTTTTTTACATCTTAAGGAAAGCTACTGTTGTCACTCTTCACCCCCTAGCAATCAACTTCCCATTTTTTGTCTGGCCAGAATGATGTCAGTTGTAGGATATTTGGGACCTTTGCTTTAATGTTCTGAGTAGCTGTGTGTATTTATGATACCACAGAGATGTTGCAGAAGCATAGGCAGTGAATTGTGAGCTGACACTTTAAAGAGAAACAGCAGAGTTAAAATGCAGCAGGTGATCATCTTGATCTCATTTCCGAGAGCCTGGCCTGCCTTCCTCGCAAATCATGCATGGATCAAGCAGATGTCCAATCAGATGAGTGAGGAGATGCTGGGGATGCTGCCTGGGGACAAGCAGTGTGGGCTTGCATCCTCGGTTCCAGGCCCAAATGATCCTGGAGGCTCGTTTGCACTCTGTCACTGCTGATTGCCCTGCTCACCGAGTCCATCCTTCCAGCCGATGGGCGCCTTGTTGGGTTTGGGTGGAGGGTGCAAGCCCCTTCGTGGTTTTCTGCATCAGCAGAACTGGACATGACCACAAGATTGATACGATACCTTGGAGATCTGCTGCTTCTGTCAGTATTTCACTGTTTAATCTTAGATTTCAAGGATAGAAGTCAATTCTTTGTGTACACTAATTACAACAAACCAGTTTCATTTAGCTTGTTGAGCCAGCTTGACAAGATAGAAAATACATACAGAAAATTTTAGCTTCTATTTTCCCTTCTTGGAACAACTTCAAGTTCCTTTATTTCTAAATAATAATTAGCAGCAGGGCCATAGCTTTTACTGAGACACAATTTCCAGGCACAAAAAATAGAAAAATTCTGGGAAATTTGGACCTTGAGTAACACTGTCCTGGTGGCTAAAATCCTCTAGCAGACGGTATCAGGGACTGACCACTGAATATTGCTCTCTTCAGCCCAAACAGCTGCCCTAGAAACACACTCACATAGGGAGCTCCTCTCTTGGAATGGTTTTGCAAGGCTAGAGAAGCCATGTGTGACTGCTCATCAGAGAACAAATATCTTAATTCAAAGAGGTATTTACTGATCTGTTTAAAAAGGTCAGCAAATCACTTCCCTTGTTACAACCATGTACACTTCAGTGTAAAACCATAGACAGCACCTTAATTTTGTCGAGATAGCAATTTTCAGCAAAATTTATTGTATTTTCAATGCTATCAATATTATTATTATTGTTATCAGTATATCTAAAAGACAAATGACCAAATAATGTCATGTCAATATTATTATTACTATTTTCAATATATCTAAATGACAAATGACCAAATAATGTGATGTCATGTACAGGCCATTGTTCTTTTTCTGATGAAGACTTAAGTGTTTCTAGGCTCTGTTTAGTATGAGATGCAAGGATTCCTGCTAACTTCTTCAGAACATACAGGATTAAATCCATGAATAATAGACATAGTGCCTTCAGTGAGGCCAAGACTTTACATATATTTGGCAATTAAATTTAAATCACTGGCAGACTAAGTAAATTTTTTTTCACAAGCTTTCTTTCATTTATATAATGTATATTTTCATTACAGAGCAAGGGTGTTACACGGATACTAGATATTTTGAAGAAGAATAATATTTAAAAATATTTATGTTAATGGAGTATTGATTTAAATGTCTCAGCATGTGTGCAGCATACTCTTCAACAGTATAAAAACAAATTTTACAGGATTTGTGGATCATATATTTTTCATATGTATTAATATGATTCCTTTAACCAGTTTGTTAAGAAGGATAGAGAAGGAAAATAATCAAATCTTGCAAACAAAGTATGAACAGTTTGACTTTGTGCTTCCTCTCTTGAAAACAGTGCTTTTCTAGTCTACATTACAGTTCTCTATGAAGAGACTTACCCCTTTTAAAAGTCTTTTTCTCTTTCTTTTACTTTCTTTCCATAAGTGTCTTAAAAGCACAGCTACCAAATATGGCCACATTTGTAGAATGTATTTTATATTTGAGCAGATCATCTAAGCAGCAAAGAATGGGAGCCTGCTTTGCTAAGTCTGTTTCCACTCAATGATTCCAGCTTCTAGTTCTACAAAGCCTTCTGGGAATACATTTTCCTGGTCTGCATTCCAGTAGCTTTTTATTTCCTGTAGCTGTGTCAAAAGCAGTAATAGTAAGTCTAAAGAATGGAACAGGTTACTTTATAATATACGTACCATATGGCTTTGCAGCCTTCTTTCTTCATTTGTTTGGAAATGATTGCAGAGGATAATAGTGACTCTGTTCACTAATTGCTGTCCCATGTGCCATATTCGTATATTTGAACAGGGCTGTCAATGAAGAATTTATGTTTTCTTTTCGTATTGTCTCAGGTATTTTCTCTGAGATAGTATTATGATCAGAGGAAGTTAATTGCAATTTTTTTTTAGAGAAACAACAAATTCCATATACTATATATACACTGTGCTTTACTTATTGTTTATATTCAACTCTGATTTTCTAGCAATGTCACTTTTTGCACTCACCTATTTCTTAGCATCACGTGGTGCTCTGACATCTCCAAATTGACAGTGAGAAGATGATATTTTACAGAAGCTGTAAATTATCTTAATCAAAACTGCAACACCAGAGAACATTCTTTATGATATATTTCCAACCACAATCTTTATGGGCTCAGATGTCATTTATTAGAAGAACCTCAATGATAATCAGTGTGGTGTTTCCCCAGAGTATTGCTCATCTTTAATTTAAAAGCTAAACAAATAGAATTTTTTTTGCAGAGTAAATTATAAATTTTACTGTGCAGCTACAAAATCTTATTGTATCAATTTTTTAAAAAGCATTATTAGAGGACAGTAATTTGTGTGCTGATATTATGAGAGGGTCCCTTGATACTGAAGTACTGCCTACACTTCAGTTTTATTAATTGTTTTATTTATTAATCCTTTAATAAATTACAAGCTTCCACAGGATGTCCTACAATGTAAGAAATAGTTTTAATGTTACATATTATATAAACATTCAGTGCTCTCTCTAGAGTCAGTGATTTTTAATTCTGGTTCCTTTTTCCTATCATTATACAAATTGCACTGGGGGATTAGTGCTGGCAGAAAGTTGTGTGCATATCTGAGCTTTTGGCTTCACCTGGCTGATTCATCTGAGCCACAGCTGGGACTAGAGGGAAAAGAGGGCTTTAGCATTTTTCCAATCTTGAATGGCAGGACAGTAGAAGGGACATCCACTCACAGCTGTTAAAAACAGCAGAAATAAGCTAGAGCAGTAAAAGGGACAGTACTCAGAGGGTTTTTTTCCAGTGGAGTGTAAAACTGAACAAGGTGAAAGGGACAGGGTGAAATAAAAGACACTGAACAGTTAAAAGAGTTGTCTGGAATAGCCCTGTACTTGCTGATATGTTTAGTTTATAAGTCAACAGTGCTGAAAGAAGAAATCAGGGATGTTGATGGAGAAGGGCAGAAAGGGCAAAGGAATCCTGACCAAATAATCTTGTCTTTTAACTTCAACAGACATTCTGGAAAATATAGCACCAGGATGGACTCCTGAAACAAAATGAAATGAGGCTTTTATAACCTGCCTCGAACTGTGACACTTTGAAAGAAACTCACAGCCACTGAAGTGTAACAAGTATGGAGAAGAACAAGGATGCCTTGTGGGGCCAGCACACCATTAATCAGCCAGGGTGGGAAATGCAGGCGGTGGGTGACTGCTGGGATGAGGTGAAGTGATTCCTTGGCTGCACAGACTCCTGCCAGGGGGCTTACTTGCAGCCTAGCAGAGATTTCCTACATGTAACTGCAAAATGGTAAAGCAAATTTTCCACTTAAACTTTTGGAAGACCTTAATCTTGTAAACCAAAGAAAAATCTTCTTATTCCAGCATATTATTCTTATTCCAGCCATGAGGCTGTGACAGAGTCACAGAGCTGCTAGTGTGTCAGAGAGATCTCAAGGCTGTCTTATACTACAACACCAATAATTCTGTTTATTATGTCTATAGTGTTGCTAAAATGTGTCAAGTGTAAAACCAACATCTTGAAGCACTCAAAGTTAGATGGACAGCCAAGGTAAAAAAGGAATAGAAGGAAAAAAGACTGCTATTTAATTTTACACTGGGCTTTTTCACACTATCTATTTACAGTTTACTGCTTTAAAATTAGTGATTTTGAATGAAACACTTTAAGAAACTTTTAGATGGTCTCACTCGTAATTTATTTTTCTTCATTTTGAGGTTTGGTTCTCACTTCTCTGAAATCCCATGTGCCTGAAGACTTGAAATTAGTATGTTTTTTTCCAGTTTATTCTTGTTCACCACAGAACTTATTTCTCAAACTTCCTGTCCTTTCTTCTTTTCAAGAAGGACAGAAGGAGAAGGAAAATACTTCCCTGGCAGCTGAAGACTTGAAGAGGCAAATTATCCAAGGTCTAGTGGTGGCACAAATTAATCAAGTCACCAGATGAGAAGAACAGAAAACAGTAACGAAAATATCAAATTAAGGGCTATAGGGAAGGATAGTGTGGGGTTTGCTGAGCTACATTAGCAACACTTGTTGTTATTTGCACTCTGTAACAGAGAAGAGTGAGCTTTAAAGTGCTTTTAATCCACAGCACTCTAGGGCACTGAATTTCACTAGTAAACAGACTTTGTGATTCTGATCTGATCCTAAAACCTTGTTTGATGCTGCTTGTATCTTGTACTAGGAGAAACTGAGAATATAAATTTCTTACTCACATTTTCCATGTAATTATTAGTTTAATGAATATTAAACTTAATTTTATTACTTATTTTAATCCTTCCCATTTTCCTCTTCTTGAGGTGAAGTTCTAATTAATTTCTTGTATGGAGACAGTCCTGTGTCACCATCTTTGCTGTCCTCTATAGCTTTGTCTGTGCCTGTTTATTCTGTGATGAGGAGCTAGAACAGCATGCTAATCAATTCATGTGGACTTTCTTGATTAAATGCTTATAATGAATTATAATGAAACATTATAATGTTTCTGTTTCACTCTCAGTTCCTCTCCTAATACCTAAGATTGTAATTGCTGTTTCCGTGTAGCACTAAGCACAGAACTGATTAGGAAAACAGGAACTGTCCTCTTTTCTATCCCTTTCATTGCTCTAAACCACCAGAATAAGAACTAGCATATTCCACATCCACTGATCCTACAAACCAGCCTGTCTCTGCATGAGATGTCATTCATCCATTTGATGCTTTGTCACCTCCACTGGTTGCAGTAATAGCCATGATGGCCAAGTTGAAGATTCTGCTACTTGGTGAAGCTTGTCTCAGCCTAATCCAGGAATTTTGTGTGAATCAGAAGCACCTAAAGTTGATCTTCTGGGTCTAGGTTTATGCTTGAGACATGTTGTTAAGAATCATCTTCACACAGAATCCAGAAAGGCTGCAGGACGTGTGGCCAGGATGCCTGGCAGTCCTTTTGTGAAGTCATCTCAGTTAAAAAGCTGGGACCGCAACTCAGTGGTTCTTAGTAGCTCTTCACTAAAAGCTCTTCACTAAAAGCTTTGTTTTATCTCTGCCCTGAATGGATTTCAAAGGCTATTTCTGCCCTGAATGGATTTCAAAGGCTATGTCTATTTCCTGAAATTTTGCTTTGTCCAGAAAGAGAGGCTTGTTTTGAGGATATATTTCTTTAAGGCTTTTTTTCCCCTGTTTTTTGTCATTACAAGAAGAAATCTGTGTTTGTTCTGACTCCATCTGACAACTTTTTTTTTTCCAAATTATTAGTCCAAAGGAAAAAGAGAAAGTCTCTGCCCTGAATGGATTTCAAAGGCTATTTCTGCCCTGAATGGATTTCAAAGGCTATGTCTATTTCCTGAAATTTTGCTTTGTCCAGAAAGAGAGGCTTGTTTTGAGGATATATTTCTTTAAGGCTTTTTTTCCCCTGTTTTTTGTCATTACAAGAAGAAATCTGTGTTTGTTCTGACTCCATCTGACAACTTTTTTTTTTCCAAATTATTAGTCCAAAGGAAAAAGAGAAAGAAGGATTTGTCATTATCTAGACAAGAGAGTTTGAGGAATAAATCCAGATGTTGGCATAACTTGAGGGCCAAAGTAAGAACAGAGCATCACAATGCAGAGTAAATAACAGTTTATCCTTCAGCAGTTGGAATAAGTGAAAAAAAATCTAGGCTCAGATGGTAATTTCCAACAGGTCTTCTAAAATCTCTTTTGAGAAAACTGAGAGGGTAACAGAAGGTAACTGAGAAGTATTGTTCATCTCATCAATGTGTAACCAATTTTTTTATATATTTGCACAAATCAATAATAGTATCTCTTGACACCTGATGCAAGTAAAGAGATGCAGTGTCTACCACTCTGCCTTGACAAGTACAATACAGTAGTTGTACATAAACAAGTCCCTGGCTCAAGGTAGGATCCTTTCCATTAGTATGTTCAGCCTAACTTATTCCTAACAGGGAAATTGAGGATTCCCTGGGGGAAGCTGTAGACAGCCTGCTGTTTCTTTATGCCAGCCACTATTCTCATAGCTTACTCTACCACTGCGAAAGACATTTGGGGACTTGGTCTGAAGGGAAAGAAAAGATCCAGGACAGAATATGATTCTCACTGCTGAAAGGGTTCAAGCTGATCCAAAGTACAGCAGCCCTGACCTGGTGCTGTCTGTGCTCCCACTTAGCTGAATAAGAGCTTGGCAGGGCTGAGATTGAAGCCCAGCTTCTGGACAGTGAGCATAATTATCTCAGTTTAAAAAGTGTTTGCAAAAGGGAAGACCAGTGCTCAATAAGGACCTAGTCTGGCAATTGCTTAGATATTCAGCATATGGCATCTCTATTTTCAGTTGTCAGGGTATGTCTGAAATGCATTTTGTGTGTCATTTTGTGGTAGGAAGGAGAGCATATTCATAGCCCAAGTATCCATGTCTCCTTATCCACTCACATACAGAACCTCTGACTAAGATTCCATGTGTAAATTTACAATTTCAATCAGGCCATTTTAGTTGAAGGACCCATATGCACTTGTGCATAGCTATGCTAGACATATTTCAGCAGACTGTTTCTTAAGCATCTTTAGTATATTTTGCAGAGTCCACAATTGCGTAGATATCCTGTGGGTTTTAAAATACTAATTCAATGTGTTATTTTTTAACACATAATTTCACAGCTTTTTTATGTTCATGTGTTGCCCTTCCCCTTGTCTGCTGATCTCAGTTTTGTTTTGGTGTGGTCTGGGTTTTGGTTTTTTTTGTGGTTGACAAAGTATTTCATCCTAAGGTTGAAGATAAAATGGAGACAATGTCTGTGGTTGATAGGGTAGCTCGTTGGAATTAACGTGGTAGAACACAGTGCTTCCGTTTGCAGCCGAAATGGTAAAGAGCTATTTTGAAAAAAACCCCAAAAGTTTGTATGTAAACTTCATTTTATTTTCTGCAGAAGGAAAGACTGGAGCTTGTCAGCTTTAATACCATTGGAGTGGTGAGCAGAGGGAGGCTGCAGGTCCCCTGTCCCCAGTGAGGACCAGCCCGGTGCTGGGTGCCTCCTGCGCGGGTGGCACGCGTGCCTGCCCAGCAGCCCTGCCTCCCTCCCGGCAGGGCACTGCAGCCCGGGCACTGCAGGGAGCAAAGAGCAGCTGCCAGGCTCGCCCAGAGCTACCCTCACGGACAGAATGTCTTCTGGGAGCCCTTGCCAGCTGGCAGAGGCTGCAGCAGCACACAGGTTGCACCAGTGTGTCCAAAACTGGGCAGAACAGAAAAGCAGGGAGCACAGCCAGCTCCCTGATGGTCTCCTCTTTCTGCTTCAGCGAAGCAGATAATGTAACACTCAGTGCTTGTGTCAGACACAGTCTGGAAGGATGGCTCCCGGTGCTGCTGCGGTTTCATTGCTGTCCCTCTCAATAACAGCAGACAGAGACCATGATCCCAAGAGGGGCAGAGTGCCGTGAAGTGCCGTGGAGGAGCTGATAAGCCCCATCTAAGTTTTCACATGAAGGTATGAGTTAGCTGTTGGCTTCACAGGAAATAAAGTTATTACTGCACCACTTCCAGCTAAAGGTAACATGCTGAAAACCTGACAGACCCACTGGTCAGATGTCAAATGCTAGAGGTCTTGTTTAAAACAGGAGCCCAAATGAATTCAGAGGGATTCTAACTGCTCTTGAACCAAAATTTAATAACTAAATACCAGACAGATAGCATATCATACTTCCTTATGGTTCAGAAGCAAAGGGAGTTCAGCGTAAAATTCATTTGCAGACATCTGTAAAACACATTGCTGTGGAATGACAATAGAGGTGATCCATAACTTGAAGTGGGCACTTGTTCTTTATTATGAGATACAGATACAGTGACACAAAGCATTTCTTTTCAAGTAAAGTGTGCTCAGTAGAGTCTACAAACACAATACAACTTCATGCCAGACATTGATTTTCTGTTGCTGGTGAACATCTGTTTGATGTACACAGACATCTTGTGATTAGGTTCTGCTCAGTAGCTAGACCAGCAAATGACAGGGGTGGAGCGGGGGAGGATGAACAGGCTTTCTTTCTGCAAGCAATAAACAAACCATAAATGCGTTTATTTCTACAAAGAGTGGAAATAAAGATTCAGCCCTCAACAGGTATTTGCTTTCAGCATGATTTTTCATTGGAGCTGGCTTTACTTTTTATTGTCAGTCATCTACAACCCAGTGTTTTTCCTGGCAGAAAGAGAGTATCATCTGCTGAATTTAAAGACTTAATGAATAAGGAGACAAAATGTAAATTAATTTATTTTATGCATGAATGACACACTGACTTACAAAATTAATTATCCAAAGCAGTACAGCATAAAAATGCTATAAGCTATTGTTCTTAAGAAATGTTACATCTCAACAGGGTTTAAAATCCTCTAATTCTTGTGGGCTGTAATTTCCAGTTTCAGAAACTTCTCCGTCAGCTCTGTACGTCATTGCAATAAAATCCAGCTGGGGCCAGATCTGACCATGATCCCATGTCTGCTCCTGAGTGACAGCATCAGTGCTGCTGTGCAAACCAGACACAGCTCCATTCGGTGCATCCCAACCAATGGATCCCAGCAGCTACAGTGGCCAAATGAAGTGTCAGCTCTGGCCTGCTGGCCAATTCATACATCTCATGTTTGCAAAGATATATTCACTAGCTTATTGTCCCTTTGAGCTTGTTTACTATGTATTTTGGAAAGAGGACACTAAATCTCCAGTTAAGGCACTGGTTAAAAAATTAAGAAGTGGGGGTTCAGTGCAGATGTCTGTTAAAGATTCCTAACCACAGCTTATAGATTCATCACCCTTCTCAGTAATCTAACTGAGAAACTCTTTTGCTAGCCTCATATCTGCCTGGGCCTTTTTTGCCACTTGAGATGATGTTGTATTGTATAAAGCCACAAGGGATGCTTTTCTTTATGACTTGCAAGCCTATCTGTCTTGCCAGATTAAAAAAAAAAAAAAAAAGACCAAAAGAGCTGCCTAAATTAATTCCTGTAAGAAAAAACATTTTATTTTCAGAAGTTCTCTAAGCACCTACATGAAGAAGTAGGGAATATCATCCTGTACTAATGACTGGCCTTTTCTTCATTCTCAGTATTTGCTGTCTCTCTACTCTCAATGTGAAAATTTACCTTATGGCTGAAAGAATCCAAAATATATTGAATATATGTTCATTAAATTGTTGTAGAATACCTATGTAATGGATTGCTTGTGGTGGAATTCTAGAATGAATCTACGTTACTATGATTTGAATGCTTTTCCCCAGCATCTAACCAAAATCTTCCTTTCTGCACACTGAAACCCAATAATTGCTATCTATACATTGGGCCATTTCTGGTAAAAGTGTTTAACACAACAATTAGGAACTGATATCTTAGCAAATAGCACTCATTTAGGAAGTACCTATTGCCTTCCTAAGTCATTAAATTCTATGACTTTTTTTTTTTTTTTTGCATTTCTGGTAAACAGACATACCTCTCTCAAAATAATATAGCCTAGGACTATATACTTTTGGCACTTTGATGTCACCTATTGCACAATATGAGGTTAAACTCACTGTTCCAACATCATGGATTTCCTGCTTGTAGAAATCATGGAAATTTTGTTCTATCCAACTGGCAATGAAATTATTAATAAAATACACTTTACAATTTATCAATCACTTGACTGTTTCCAAAAGACAAAGAAGGTCCAGGTGAGGCTTTTTTTCTCCATCTGGGATAGATACTGAGGGAGTATCTCATTCATTGACCTGTAAAAAACACAGGAAGCGCCTTTGCAATACACAGCATTTCTGGTTGGTACTTATGGAATATCTTTGTATTATTCCCCAGATGAATGCCTGGAACATGACATAGAATGAAAAATGTCAGAACTTTATACATGGTGCCCAAAAATAAACTGCAAACAACTTGTTAGAGCATGCTGCTGTGTATTTTGAAGTCTTAGATTTAATATTAAACATGCATAACCTATGCAGTAGGTTATGCATGTTTAATATTAAAAAGATCCAAAAAGATCTCATAAGAACATTAGTGTGTTTTAAATAGACTGCTCATACTTGATGAAATTGCAAACCAGCCAGTGAATATATATGATGATTATACCCAGGTATTTAGTCTTGAATTTTTCAAACTTCTGGCTTTAACTGTTGCTGCATTTTTTCCATGGAAAAGGAAAAAATCATGCACATTCAGGCAAACAAAAATTGCCCTCAAGATTATTTCTAACAGATTTCATACTTAGCAAAAAAGCACTACTAAAGATTTACAGAGCATTTATTTTTGTTTTTAAAGGCCTAATCCAAAATCTATTTAAAGTTGATGTGGATGTTTTTATTGAATTCCATGTGCTCATAACCATGTTGTAAGTGAAAAATAATTGCTTTCAACTGGAAAGAGACTTATTAAATGCACATATATATTAACTTACATCTAGAAATACATATCAGGTTTTTTTTTTCTAGGAAATGCAGATATATTTAGCAGACTATGACATAGTAGTATTCTAACCAATTTTTCCTCACTAATGCTTAATATTTGGGAAATGAAACAGTACCTTTTCCTCAGAAGAGAAAAATATAATGGATCCAATAGCGATGTTACTACTGTTAACATTAGAATAGTTATACACTGTTACAATAGATTCACTTCTCTGAAATGAGTTTGATTGTCAGTTTGCTCATAAGGAATACATTCAGTAGTATCAATATGTTGTCCGTGAGAAATTCCTACCCCTACTGCAATAGCAAGCGAATAAGAACTTTGGGTATGAAAGTGTGAGTGGGTATCCTTGTGAAGGGTATTCACCCTGCCTGTTAGACACCTGCTCAGTAATTCTGAATACCCTTCTGATGAGTCTCTTCCTTCCCATTGACAGAGCAATTCAACATAACACTGAACTTGATACCTGTGTTTCATTCATGCCTTGCAGGGGGAAAACCCGAACCAAAACACAACACCTTGAGAAAATATCCAATAATCAAGAGTCATAGGAGTTATAGCAAGGCATATGTTGTATTATATTATAAGACAAGATCACCCTCTGAATTTATCTGTGCAAAGTTTTACCTCGTGAACATACTAATACCATTTTTATTATATTTGTTTTTTGCATGACACTATCAAACACAAAAATGATAACCCACTGACTGACAAAGTTAGCTAGCACCAAGTTTTAGACTAATTCAGAAAAATTAACTGTGATATATTATATTAATAAACTGTACATCTGAACATCACAGTGTTTCATGGCCTAGGAGTTCAGATACCACAAAATGGTGGAATCCAGGTGATATTCTGTCATCACGACAGGCCCCCCGCTGGGTAATAATTAGCATTGACTCCATGATTCACAGAAGGCTGATCAATCTCTTTATTATCCTATACTTATTAAGAAACCCAGTGCTCTTATAGACAGTTACGATACAGGTGGACCTAACTGGTCCTCCAGTCCAAACACCATCACCATTGGCTAATTAAGAAACCACCCTTTGGTAAACAAGTCTCCATAACACATTCCACATGTTCACAACAAGGTGCAGCAAGGAAGATATGAATTGTTTCTCATTCTTTTCTCTGATCTTCTCACAGCTTTCCCCAGGATGACGCCTGGGAAACTTGTGCTTCTCTCTGTGGCAAGAGAGCTGCTGCCACAATATTCCACCTGGAATTCCTGTTTACAATCCCTATAAAGGGTGTTGGTTATTGTGTGATTATTTGGATTATGAATACTTGGAGGGATATCTGGTTTTATCCTGGGTTGAAATTAAATTAGATTCCATTTATATAAAATATTTACTTCACTGTGTCCATAAAATTGTTTGTTCTTTAGAGTGAAAATTATTGAGTGCTGATATACACCACTACCCCCTCCCTCAAACTGTGCTGAAATCAGTGGAAGAAGATACTATTGGAAAGCAACAGCAATTGTAAAAGCCAATGTGTATTCCAAGTAGAAGTGTGCTATTCCTGCCTTGCACACTGAAATAAGGAACCAGGTAGCCTGTGTAGAATTTGCAGTGCACATGCTGACTCTCAGAGTCCTTGGGCAGTGTCAGTCTCACAGGGCCAGGGTATACTCTGCATTTCTACATGCTACACTGCTAAGCAAATAGCACAAGAGAAAGTATTATCTTATTTCAGGAACAAGGGAAAGAGAATGTAGGCTTGAGCTACCAAAAAGAAAAAAAAAACCAAAAGACAAAAAACCAAAACAGGACTGAGACTGAACTTTTATACATTTGAATTAAAAATTTATGTAAGAAAATTTCATCACCCCTGTCTCACAGAATTCACAGAGCGTTAAACAACAGGAGCACAGGTAGACAAAGTGAATCAGAAATTCATGGCTTGTACTGATGTTGCTGAGGTGACTGGGGGTACAGCCACTGGTGGGGCTGAGGTTGGTTGCTGCAGTCAGAGGGTAGCACCTTTTGTGCTGCAAAGAGTTTTTGCCTTCTTAGTGCCAAGCCAAATAACCAGACGTGGCAGTAGCTGATGGCAGGTATGCTGCTCTCTGCTAGGGCACAGGCAAGCCTGTCACTGTTAATTGTCCATTTTCATCCAAATACGTTGCAGGAATTCAGCCTGGATAAACATGATGAAAGTAATGCTGGGTTTGCACTTGGAGAAGGAAACAGTTCCCTACAAAGACTGCAAGGAAAAGGAAATAATGACTCCATGGGAACAGGGGTCATGCGACTTTGCTACAGAAAAGAAGATCCTTTCTTTGAACTAGTGTTCAAAATGTATTTAGCTATTTGATGATGCTACCCAGTCACACAAAAATGTATATGTAGCCTTCTATGCTTCTCAAATTTACTTTGTGTTATGGGTTGTTTCCTCGCAGTGTACCTAGTCTGTAGAAAACACTTTTGACATTACAGGGAATGAGACCTACAATTAAATTTACACAGTGTTTTCCATTATAATTTCCTATTACCAGTACAGATAATTCTGAGTATCAACAAAGCTCTGAGTGGTACAGTTTCTGGGAATGATGTTAAGTATTTAAGTGATGCTATTGGTGATTAAAATCTATCCCTTTTCTTAGTTCAGTTTCTTATTTGATATCTCCTGGATACCTCAAGGTAATGAGAATTTAATAAAAGTGCAATAGTAACTTATATATTAGTCCACTGGCAGGAACTGTGAGGTGCCTCATGGAAAAAATGTACTCAGCAACTGTGGAAACTAAGGCTTCTTTTTTTTGCTGATGGCTGCAAAACTGAATCAACTAATTGACTCCATCTATATTTTTACAGTTGGCTTCTAACAGATTCTGAAGTAGTTTTTGAATTTCTGTTTCATGGTTAAAGAACACACTGCCTTTGAAAATGGTCTGATCACCATTATGCTATAAGTAATAATCAATTTATGGTAGGATAGAAATATAAACAGCAACCAAATATACTCTACAGAAATATGGGAGTCCTTTAACCTGGACAGTTTCTTTGCTTGGTACTGAGAAATAACACACCGAAAAGAAACTGAAAACAGTTGGTATTTTTCATGCCTTTAAATATAAAGATGAAGTAAACAAAAATTATTCATGCATAAAACCAGTGTGAAACCGGGAGATTTCACATTTACAAAGCAGTATCTTTGAAATCAGGGTGGGTTTTTTAATTCTTTCATTTTAAGTATTTTTGGTTCAAAACAACGGAAAACAAATTTAACAGCATGCCAGATTTTAATTTTTTTCGGAGCATTAAAATGACTCCTCAGAGATTCCAGGAAATTATTTATTCACAATAAATTAGAGCTGCTGAAACTGCCAGCCAGACTGTCTGCAGCAAAACGTACAAATGTTTTATTGTCTAGCATCATTGGAGTCTGCCAATAAAATTGGGCTTCATTCTACAGTCAGTGAAATATTGTACTCCCTCTCTATAGGGTGGTTTATTCAGTATCCACTCACATGGTGTGTTTATGCATGTGTGTGCATGTGCACTGACAAATGTGTGCTCTAAAGAGGAAAATCAAAACAGACATAGCTGAAGACAGAGTACAAGTACCTTATATTAACTTATTTTCATTCTGAAACTTGTTCAGACACCCAGCAGTATAGATTGTCCTCCAGCATTTATGATTTATAGTGGGCTAGCAAGCTGTACAAATGAACAGTTGTTGAAGACTTTTAGCGTCATTGTATTTTTGCCTCTTCAATCAAGTAATGGAAAATTTATTTTTGAAATCTTGGAGAGGTCACAGATGAGCAAAGAGTGACACCCACAGTATGGCCCCAAATATACTTTGAACAGAAGGACAGACCTTATCAGTATGGTATGTGTTTCAATATTTATGTGGAAATACTACCTAAAAATTGAGAGAAAGATCTTTGTTCAGTCTTTAAAATAAAATTAAAAAGATTGACAAGGCATGGGAATTATAAGAGGAGTAAGTTACAGGGACACAGACAAAGGTCCATGTGATGTGCCTGGCATTAGGTGAGGAAGCAGACTGAAAACATCTCAGCAGACATTAGAGATTTGTAGGGGTTATTGAGGCTCCTTCTAAATGCCCCTAAAATTCCAGTAATGAACTGGAACCTTTTGACTGGTTGCACCAAAGTGAGCCTTGGATGAGGCATCCATGCCATCCCACAGTGGGAATCCACACAGACCCTGAGCACAGAGGGAAAAAGTCCCGTGCTGTGGCTTCTACCACAGAGCAGCTTCTGAGAAATGGCTTTCCTCTGGACATTCATTTTTACCACAGTCTTCTCTGAACTCTTGGGAGTTTTATCTTAAACACTTAGTTAAAGCAGTGTACCAATTTCACTTTTTAATCCTAGCAGTAAAAATAGGTTCATCTACAAGGCTGAGTTACAAATTTACCATCTCTGTTAGTGAAGTTCCCTTTGGATCTCCCCAGTTTGTTCAGAGGCAAGTAGGTCATCAGCAATGCACTCTCAGCACAGAAAGAATGATAATATCTGTGGGATTTTTGTGTTTGGGTTTTTTTGTTTTTTTTTTTTAATTTAAGCTTACGACTTTGATAAAATGGATTAAGTAGAGAAGCAAACAAAGGGGGAAGGGAGCCCATGGAATTTTAAAATGTATTTTAAGGGAGTGTTCTGATCCTATTTCAACACTCATTCAATCAGCTCTCCTGTCTCCTACGTATCTGAGGTTGATGTTTGTCTGCTGCAGTGTTATTACAGAATCCTATAAAGCCCAGCTATGAATTTGATACAGGAAAAGGAGCCTAAATTCTTCTACATCTCGGACGGCCCACAGAGTTCTCCCTGCAGGGAATTCCATAACGAACAGAATACATCATAATGTAATACTTCCTAGGGCATTTGTTGTATTTCCACCTACAAGTTTGGAGAAATTTGAATCTAGGGAAGCTTATTTAATTTCCCATTTCAGTGGATCTTTGAGAAAGGCTCCTGAAGGGGCTTTGCGAAACCTGGGTAGGCTGAGGGAATCAATACCAGAAAAGTAGGTTTTATCTTCCCCTCCTGCAATGGGAGGCTGCTACACAACTATGAAGAAGAAAGGAAGAAAATGAATAACAGGCTACCCAAATTCCTGTAGTCCTCACTCAGTTAAAACCTACTTGTCTTAATTCTTTACAGTTCAGCTTCAAAAGACTTTAGCTTTAAGAAATATTCTTTTGTTTTCAACAAACAAATTGATTGATGTGAGGATTGTATTTAACAAATAATATGATGGAAATTAGAGATCACTATAAGTCTGTGCTGGCCTGCTCATGATAAGAGATGCCATTAGTAATGTACAATAATGTACTTTTGTCATTTTTTCAAATATATGCTACTTGTTCTAGGAAGTAGCAAGAAATGTAGAATTGGATTGTCATTTGGTAGACTGTTACCATAATCCTGCTAAAAAAAATGACTGACAGTAAAAAAAGAATTCTAGAATTTTTTTTAATTTTTTTTTTGTTGTTGTTTGGACAGTAATGCAACTTTCTTTGTAGTTTCATTATGATTCAATATTATACTAGCTATTTTGAAATGAAAGAGTTTCCAATACTGAACTAATTATGAGTCAATTTCTGCTGCTGTTGACAAAGAATGCTCAGTCAAAAGATCCTTGGGCTTTCCTAATAATGTGAGACTGTTTCACATCCTAAATTGATTCAGAGATTGTTTATGTATTTCATTCCTGCAAAGGGATAAAAGGATTTTAGTCTGATGTTTTTTGCTTGGAACTGATGAAAATTGCTCTGTGGATCAGCTGCATCCTGCTAGTTCTTTCTAGGCCTAAAATCTGTGTCAGAGTAAAACTCCAACGTACATCTAACAGGTTTCCTTGGAGTACCAAGAGCCCAGAATTAACAAATGCTTTTTATACTCTTCTAGTCTTTCTATTTTTCTTTTATTTTTCTGAAGGGTCTGTCTTCTCAAGGCTTCCTATCTAATCCTGACCTATGGGATTGGAATTCAAATGTGAATGGGAACTAGTAAAAACAGCAAAAATACTCACTGTTGATGAAATACCGTCTTTAAAAGCAATCCTACATTCCACAAAAACTTGTGTAGGGTAAAAAGGATGCCAGTTTGCACATGCAGGGTGTACCTTTTCCATCATTAGTGTCGTGGTTAGCACTGTAGGAGGCATCTTTACATAGAGGGTGTTTTTTATAACTTTCAGAATTCTTTCTCTGTCTCTAAATGAATGGCCCTATTTACTCCTCCAGGAGTGGGGAGAGCAGGGTGTGAGCTGGGGAAGAGAGGGCACATTTCAGGGCTGAGCAGCAAACACTCAGCCCTGGGTTCTGAGCTTCTCTGGGTCAGGTTTCATGTGGCTATTTTGGTTTGCTTTACAGGTAGTGGGTACTACAAATTTAGCCCATCTACAGTGGCTGGCACTCAAAAGTGAGAATAGCTGCCTTTGGGTAGCCCAGTGAAGGAAAATATCCATTTTTGTGCTAACAGACAGGCACTGTGTGTCTCACCAAGAGCACTAACATTCTGTCAAAGTTACAACTGATAGCATTGGTTATATTTGTATTGCTCTTCCTCGTCGAAATTCCTATAAAACCTTGAACATAGTCTGTTTAAAACTATTTTTCTTTCTTTGAAGAAAAAAAAAAAAAAAAAAAACAAAAACAAAACCCACACATCTTTTTCTATTTCTTTGGAGGAAAGGAAAGGAAACCTGATTGCAGGAATTCTGAGGATTTAATTTTCCAATTGATGAAGTTTACATATAGCATTGTAGCCAGATATAATCAATTTCACATGTCTGAAGTAGTGGAAACTTGTGAAAATTATAAAAATAGAGAGATAAATAGGTTCCTTTAAGCAAAAACCAGCATAATCTTTCTGGTTAGTTTTACCTCTAAGTATGTGCCATTTAGATTTTAGCTGCTAATCAGGAAGGTATATCAGAGAATTATTTGGGGATTTTTTTAAAACACCCCCTGATGTTTCTTTTCCCTGAAAAGAGTAGACTACAGTGAACCTTCTATTTATATTTCATCAGTTTCTGGACCTCTGTTTGTTCTAATAAAAAGCATAGCACTGCCAACTCAAACAGCAATGTGGTGAAACAGAGTTCCAGCAAACAAGAAAAAACAACTTCCACACGTACAAATAAAGGGACTGAATGGGACTAATGATAACCCAAATACCAAGGTGGTTCTCCTGGATTTTTCAAAGTCACAAGCCATCGACAGTTCAAACTCTGTGCTAAAAGGGAGACTTGCAGAAAAACTGAAATGGAACTTCCAGGTGTGACTATGATGGAGAGTTCTTGAGGACTTCTAGTGGTAAAGCAAGACCAAGGTTGCCAAAAGAGAAATTATTCCAGTAATTTTAAAGTCCTTTGTGTTGTCCAATACTGTAGTTATTAAATCAATTTCTAAAAAAAAGAAAAAAAATAATTAAAAACCAGTATTCCAACAACATTCTTTGCCTCACATACCTCTGCAACTGTTTCCAGCCTTTTCATAGCAATTGCCCCAGGAGAGCTGCCCACCAGCTTGTCCTTCCTGGTGCCTATAAGCTCTGTTTCCCTGCCATATGGGTGGAGTGTCTGTGAAAAACAATCTTCCCCCTGCAGGAAACAGCACCAGCCTTTGTGAGGGTGGCATGGCCAGCCCACGTTCTTTGGAAAGCACTCCAAGCACAGCACAAGTCCTGTGAGCACATTCCAGAGCCCCCTTGTTCTCTGTTCACCCCAGCAGCAATTCCCTGGCAGCCTCCCCTCGGTGCCTCACCCTGACTGGTCCCTGTCAGGGCATGCTGTGGATGCTGCTGCTAAGCCTCATGATGTGGAGGCACTGCCAGGAATGGGCAAAGAAACCTGGAGTGTGCCTTTCAGCTTGTGCATGTCCAGGAAAATAAGCAGGGAGCTTGATAGATTTTTTTTTTTAGTAATTCTGGAGTATGGTGGGAAGAGCTTGAGGAAAACATGACCAAATATAATAATTGCACAGGTATCTAGCAATGGTAACATAAACACCACTGATGGCACTGTTGGTATCCTCACAGCAGCAAAACCAGCTGCTGAGGACTTGCAGTGTAGGCTTGGCAGCATTCTGACCTGAATTGTTAGGCCTGAGGTAGGGCAGTACGTCCCATGATGCCACATTGACTGAAAAGTATAGAGAAGTGTATTCTTTGCATAGCAATGAGCACCATGGAACATCTCTACCTAGTGGTTTTGCCTAAAAGAATTTTAAAAAAACCCATGTTAATGACATTGACTGGAAAACCGAAAAGGTAGACCTTCATTTCTCCAAGAGCAGAATTTAAATTCAAGATGGAAATGCAAGTTGACCTGCAAGAATCTGTTCCCTGGCAGTAAGCTGGATTTTTTAATGGGAGAAAAGCAGAGGAACATTTCTTCATTATGGTACAAAGACAGGAAGTGAAGTAAGCACTGAAGCAGGCTTCCCCTTGTCATACTAGGAAAGAGCTATTTCAAAATCAACTTTGAATAAAATTATGGCAACCTTCCCCTGCCTGGATGAGTTAGGTCAGAGGCCTAAGTCATGTATGAAATATTAGTCTCTGACTAGTCAGTCATTATTTAGCTTGTCTCAAGCATGTATATTGCCCCCTTGCTGGTACTTTTGCATATCAAATGACCTGGTTAATTCCCTCAGACTTGCTCTCAGAAAGCAGTCCAAATTTGAACTCAATTATCCTTCAAGTTCTCCTAAAGAAAGTTCAATAAGCATAATATTCCCTATAACATGCTGGAGGCAGAGAGTGCAAAAGTTCTCAGAATCTGAGAGGTAAAATACTTCTCAATATAACAAGTGCCATATGAAAGTCAGTTGGGATTTTTTTTTTTAACTATGTAAAGAAAATAATCCCCTACAACATGAACTGGTGACACATTCTAGCTTAAGAATTCTGAATATTTACCAAATCATCTGGGAGGTTTCTGCAGCTGTCTTCACAGAATTGAGAGCCCATGTGTCCCTTCAGAATATTGTATTTGGATGTTTGGAGTATGGGGAATCTGCAATTCCAACCTTTTTATGCTCTGAGTTCACTGTGTTATCAGTGCACAGGCAGCACTCATAACATCCCATTCTGAATGTTTTCTAGTGAAATTCTAACAAATCAGCTGCAGTGACTGTGATGTGCTTCCTGGGATGAGGTCACTGAAGGACATTTCAGAGGCCTGGATTCATGTATGCCTCATGTGTGCTCTCCATACCCAATTCCACATCCCCACAACAGCTGCCTTTAACTTGCTCTTTCTCCAAGTGAAGCTCTGGTTCAGAAGCACCAAAACCACTGTTCCAAAGCACTGTGACACTGCTTGGAGAGCTGTTCCCTGAGCTCTGTGGGCTGAGTGGCCCATCCCTGAAAAAAACTGAGAGAGAAGTTGTGGCATAAGGTAAAAGACAAATGGATCATACTTCATGGGGGTCTCCTAAACTGTGGGTCCAGGTTGTCTTTTTCTGCCACTAACCAGTTTTGCCAGTGCTTCCATGATAGACTCTGTCTTCACTTTTTAAAATGCTCACAGGCTCCTTGTGGATGAGATCGAATGACTGCCCTGTTCCCTTCACCTGTGAAATTTCAGAGATGACTTGAAAAGGGCCATTGTTTCCCAGGAATGCCAGGCCTAGTCCAGGAAAGAAAGTCTTCATTTCAGCAGGAATTTGGAGTCTGCTTGAGAAGGCCTTGCAGTTAGTAGGTGAAAGCTATGGCACATTCATTAGACCTCTGAACATTTATAGTGGCTGGGCCTCGCCCTTTCTGGGCTCCTTTGCTTCCCCTGCTGAGTGGGTGGGAAGGAGAAGGAGAAGGAGGAGAAGGAGAGAAGGAGGAGAAGGAGGAGAAGGAAGGTTTCACCACTGCACCACTGGCTTTGAGCTGAGATCAACCTCCACACACAGGGTTCTCTGCTCTCACCTCTGTCCTAAGCCTTTGGAGCACTCCTGTGCTTCCATGTGAGTAAGGCTGCGGTTAGTGAGCATTTTGAAAAACATTTCTAGTAGATTATTCTTGTATTTGAGTACAAGGAACAAATACAGTGAATGTGTTCAGGTTCAGACAGATGATGCCTGCTTCATCAAATTCAAAGTCACTTTTAGGGTGAAAACTGGGAATAGAAGCTATGAGAATACTTTGGTGTTTTTAAAACCATTTGACACATGAGCACACAAGCAACAAAATATACTGGGACTAGCCCACAATTTTGCTATCTAAATTTAATATCTTGTTAAATTTCTGGGATATTTTGTGCAGAATGAGTTGAGAATGTTGCCAGGATGGACTGATGATGCTAATAATCCTTATGAGGAGTATTTAAGTTACTGTCATGAATTTTTTCATGCATTGCCCAGCAAAAGAGAAATGTGAAACACAAAGTGATAATGAATAATATTATTAAATTTGTAACCAGATGGGTAAGGGAAAGATGGGAAAAGTCTTCAAAGGGTTTTTCAACCTGTTTTTCAAAGGAAGGAAGAATCTGACCTGAATATGAACTGATGATAATAAGCACTGTGCTTAGCGAGCTGAAGCACTGGAAAATTTACTTTTTGTAGAAATACATTTTTCTGTTTTGGTTTCAGACCTCATTTGATCTCCAAATGGTAACACTATTGACATTAAATACTCAGATTATAATAAACTGTGACTGTTTTCTGAAAGTATGGTCCAGAATGTAATAATAGAGCTAATAAATAATTTATCTTAGAAAGCTCACTAATATAATTTATGACAACTTGGATTTTATTTCTTTTCTTTTTCAAGAAGTTTCCTGTGATCTAACTAAAAAAAAAAAAAAAAAAAAAAAAAAAAAAAAAAAAAAAAAGTAGTAGCACTATGTGTCCTTAGACCCTGGTATAGATGGCACACAAAAGGAAGCTTGTCCTTTTGGGACCTGGCTCTGAATCAATTACAGACGACAGAGAAATACTCTTTTGTGGCTGCTAAAGTTCAGGAATGAAATCTGGCAGGCTTAGCCAATTCCCTAATGCAGCATCCACATTACCAACATCAAATTGGCAGCTTTTGCCTGTCCCAATGGGGACAGGGTAATGAATAGATTTAGTTAAGGTGTCCTGACTCATCTACAAAGTGCCTGGTATGTGCACCAAGGCTCTCCTGTATAACTTCCAAAAAAGTGTCATTCAAAGAAAAATGAAATTAAGAAGGTTTGCTGGCTAGCACTGCCATAGCACAGGACTGAGCCTCAGTCTGCTCCCACTGCCCTAGAAAAAGCTACTGTTCACTTTCCTTAGGCACTGTAAGGAAAGTACACCATTATCTATGATTTTTCACTATGTTGTCATGGAAGAGAATTTCTTTATGATCTTCACACTTTTTTTCCCCCCTGTCACTTCAAAATAATTTACACCATGTCAAAAGACTGCTTGGCCTACTGGTAATTTTAGGTGATTTTCCTTGGAATGAGGCACTGTCATTCTTAAATCCCCAGGCAGTGTGCTTATGAATTTCCAGAGTGTGATACAAACAGAATTTTCCTGTGAGGCTCTTCCCCCTGACTGTGCAGTGAAGATTGACAAGGGATCCAAAAGTAACGACATCAGAAAGCCCAATGAAATCCAGCTTCTACAGGTGGGATTCTTTTCACAAGTATCTCTAAATATCTACTCTTATTTTCTTTTTGTTTTAATAGAGACCATTATTGATTTTTTTTTACATTTATTTCTATTGCAAACACAAAGAAATAGAAAATTTTTAAACTCCAGTTGTGTTTAATTTTTTCTATTCTCACTCATGTCCCTAGAATTCATGCCAGGGGGAAAAAAACCCAAACTAATAAAACAAGGGTAAAAATTTTGTCTCCTTATAAACACTCTACTGTTTAACCTTCCCTTTTGCTTCATTCAGAAAAATGAAAGAGAATAAAATAACCTGGGTTAAGTCAAGTTTCCTTGTTTATTTTGGTTCCTTCTGCAAAGATTAGAAACATTCACAGACTCGTAAGGCACAGGTGATCCAGTGCAATAGAAAGATAATAAAAGAACAAAGCCATTGGAATGATCTTTTGGACTGTTTCTCTCAATATGAAATGGAACTCTGAGTTCTTGAAGGGCTTGTATCAGCAATTCTCATCTTCAAACTATTGGCAATGAGGTTCTATTTCACTGCACAGAATTGTATTGGAATGGTGTCTGATGTGTTAGGAACTGAGCCCATGTGCATAATTATATATGTATATGTGGATGTACAGTCTCCATAGGATTTGTTTGTTGCTTTCAATACTTTCAGATTAGTAATTGATTTGCTGCCATGCAGAAGTCCCCCAAGGAATTACATGAGAGAATAATTTTAAATATTTGCAGAACCTCCCAAGCAGAAGACGTTATAAATGTTAAATGCAGAGAGAGATATGATCCATTTTTCACCCTGGCTGTGATAAGCAATATGGAAAAAAAAAAAAAAAAGAGAGAGAGAAAAAATCTCAATAACAAAATCCACATTGAAAAGTTAGGCACTTTGAACTTTCCCATCACCTTACCAGTGTTTCCCCACAGGCTGTCTAAAAGACAACTCAGCAATGTCTGAATGGGGCTGCACACAATGGCTCCTTCACAAGTAGGTCTTTAATTGATTACGGCTGTGTTTATAGAAGCAGAAGAGAATTTACTCAAAATGACAGATTGCCTTTAGTGTTAAAATAGTTTAGTAATGTTAATGGTAAAGGAGGTCCCCGCCACCTCCTCTTCAGCTGCACGAAGCCCTAAAGATGAGCTCTTTGTTACTGCAGCCCCCAATGGCTTTTTGCTCTCCCTCCTCCCCTCCCCGCTTCTTTCGTGCTTCCAGAGCGGGATGCTCCAGGCTCCAGGGCCACATTCACACGAGGCCAGCAGCTGGCCGGCTCCTGCGGAGGTAAGATGCTGCAAAGCTGCAGAGTCCATCAGAAATATGATAAACTAGCAGAACACCCAGCACAACCTCCGGGAGCGCCCAGCACCCCGCCCGTGTCCGTGCGCTCCGACACCCGCTCGAGAGCACGGCCGCGGGGCCGGCCCGACCCGGGCGCGGCACTAAGCAGCTTTTCCCTATTTATATTCGAACACCCGCAGTGACGAGGTCCCGGTGCGGCGGCTGGACGCGCTGGAAGCGCTGGACGTGCTGGAAGCGCGGGATGTGCTGGATGAGCCGGGAGCGCCCCGGCCCCCGGCCCCCGCCCCCTCCCGCGGGGCGCCCGGCGCGGGGGCGGCATCTGCCGGCCAACACCGCCCCCTGGCGGGAATGCCGGCCGCGCTCCCGCGGGAATGCCGGCCGCGCTGCCGCGGGAATGCCGGCCGCGCTCCCGCGGGAATGCCGGCCGAGCCGTGGTGACGCGAGGCTCAGCGTCACGACACGGGGAGGCTTTCAGAACTACAAAGTACTTTACAGCCTAATGGCACCTGCCAAGCCCGGAGGCAAATGGCATCTTTGATTTTGTAATATTAAAAAACCTTTTAAAATATCCCCTGGCCCGATATTTTAAAATCGCCATAAACAAGGAGTTAACTGCCGGAGTCTCAGAGTAATTTGGTTGACAGTGATGAGCCATGGAGTTCACACACCTGGTTTCTTCCTTCTCCATAAAGGAAAGATAATGATTTAAAAGTCTTCTCGTTGGTTCAGCTGAAGTAAGCTTGAAGTAAGCAGAAAAGAAAAAAAAAAAAAAAAAAAAAAACCAAACCAAAACCCAAAAACCTAAACCCCAAACATTAGAAATGATGCTGTGTAGTTAATGCTGTATTTGGAAGGTAATGTTAATGTCATCAGACACTATATTTGATTTGATATCAAAGGTACTTAAAATGGATTCTTTCTTTCATCTTATGACTTCTAGTATCAGGAGAGAGCTATCATAATAAACGGTGGCATTCCAAACAGACATTAATAAATCAAGTGAATATGATCAATAGCAAAATACCCTGAAGAAGACTCGGGTTTAATATCCCTGCCAAGTACTTTCTAAGCTCTGATTGTGCTGAATGCCTCATGATTGGAAAACACCTTTTTGTGATGCTTTTTAGTGAATTTGTCTTTCCCAGACTGGAGGCTTGATTTGCCACTGAATGACTCATCATACTGCCTGCCTCTATCATCATGCTGAAATATGCTGCTAAAACAACAACCTTTCGGGGAATAGTAGTATCTGCATTGTGAGAACAGGAAGAAAGAACCCATTCCCATGGGGAATTTGGGCAGATATTAACAATGACTTTTGCTAGGACAACCTGCCCTAATGAGATCAGGCCTCCCATGAGCTGCCAACCTCGGTGCATGAGGACACAAACAGTGAAGTAGATGTTGTTAGTGACATGAGAAATAATTCATAAACAATACCCTTAGTTTTAATATCCTAGACTCCTTAAGCTCCTTTTATATCCAGAGGACAAGAAGGTCCCCCAGAGAGGTCAAATGAGGCAGTATAGCTTACTAAGCTTACAGTAAGACTGTAAAACTGGCACATGGATATAAATTTCAGTTCACTTCTCAATGATACCATTATTGCACTGCAAGAGCAACACGTGGCTACAGCACCTTCCACCTGTGTAACTGCAGTGCCAGGAAGGCCAAGAGGAACAGTCTTTGTACACCCCTGAATTCACATGACTCTTCCAAGTCTGATGAAAAATGGAACCTTATTCTTGTCTTTCATCCTCCATTAGGTCTGTCCTTGCATATTTTTTCTGAAGACTCAAAACAGAATGGAACTGCTTAGATGAACCTGAAATACTGAAAATTTGTCATTTAAAAATATTAAAAAGAAACAAAACCAAAATGGAAACATTTCTAGTTTGCAGTTTGGGAAAATACAGGTCACCTGAGGCTGGTAAAAACACACACATATTCAACAGATATGGAAAGGCCAAAAGCAAACATTAACAATAGTCCTACTACAATCTCATACAGGGTACATATTTATGCAAGAAATTTGTGACAGAAGCAATATATCTCGTGCAAAGTCACTGAGCTATAAATACATTCTCTTTCTTTAAGGTACAGAAAATGTCAGAGTTGTCAGTTCCCAGTGCAAACGCATTCAGAAATTCAAAAATAACTATAAAATAACTATATTTATATAACTATAAAATAACTATAAAATATATGTATTTGCTCTTGCAGATGTACATCCCACTCAGAAGTCAAATCAAGAGAAGCAGGATTAACCCTCCAGTCATCTCTACAGTCCTTCCTGGTAGACTGGACAGATCAGTAAATGAAATCTCAAGGTGAGTTTATGAGCGTGATCCTGAGTGTATGGGTTAGTGGGGCTCCCTTAACACGAGTTTGGCTAATGATGGATTACTCCAGCTCCTGTCTCTGAAGAAATAAAGTTGCCTTTGCTATATATGTGCTTACAATCCCTGTAGTTAACAGCCTAGAAGGGGAATCTGGCCTTTGATTTTTAAATATGGGAAAGGCTAATAAATCCTTGTGTCTAACATATAATTAACCTATGAGACTGCCTGGCACGGGCTACTATTCTGACAGATGCAAAAGCAGATTAAAAATCACATTCCACAGGAATAACACTTGCAGTAGCTAGGACAAAACTTATAATAAGATCTGTCAATCCTGAGGCTTTGAGTAATATATTTCTTCCCTTGCACAGAGACAGGAGTGTTTATTACAGCATTATGTCATCTATTGCTTGCAACTTTTCCTTTGAAACCTGTCATTAGAAGGGTGCAAAGTGATGAACAGGATGGAACAATTAGTCTCCTCTTGTTAGATGTTTCCTGCACTCTTTGGCCATTGGAAAAGCATGTAAATGGAGTCAAGGAAGCATTGAGGAAGTTCCTGAGGCCTCTTTTAAAATGCAATGGAACTCTTATGAGTGCTTCAAATTATTACTTATTTTTTATTAATAATTAATAAATGTATTGGTGGAAATGAGGTGTAAATTGATCTTGGTAATCATGGAAAATACAAACAATTTCATTACTCTGCTCCTCAAACAAGAGATAAAACTGTTCCTTTGATTTCATAGCATTATTACCGAAGCTGCAGTCCCAAAGGCAGTGACATCCTGAGCACAGAGAAGGCTGTGGGTTTGCCCTTGGGACATGTGGAAACACAGAGGGTGGCTGTGCCCCTCTTCAGCCACCTAAACAGGCCTCTCCTCAAGCAGAGAAAATGCCCCAAAGATGGGGAGAAAACAAAGAGAAGTAAGTGGTTTTAAAAAGCTCAAAGATCATTCTGAAGCAAGAATACACTGGTTGTATAGAGTGGACTATTAGTGTTAAATAAGCAGTGAAATCTTACAGAACACATCTACTACAAAATCACACATTTGCTTCTATGAATGTGTCAGTTGTCTGATGAAGATGTCAACTCAGAGAATATCTAAAATAAAGAGGCTATATTGTATTCACACTTCCTAAGTGATACATGTTGTAGAATGTGAGCTGCTTCATAATAAATTGATAGTTTTGTGAAGAGAACTTTAAAAAATGTCATTGTTTTAATGAAGTGCTGGTGTCCTCCCTGCCCAGATTAAATCCTCTCAGGAACGGAGCAGTGCTGTGGTCCTTGCTGTTGTTCAACCCAAACTGAGCATGAAGAGAACTAACTACACACACAAGAATTTCCTTGCTCCCACTTCTGATGCAGGCAGTAACACGGGTATGCATTAAATGAGTATAATGTGTGGCAATCCTTTAGAGCTGCTGTGCCCACACTGTCACTGGAGCTCTGCCCATGGCTGGAGTGTGGTGCCAGCTGGGCAAAGCAGGAAAGCTGGGGCATAGCTGTGCTCTGGCACTGCTGAAATTCCACACAAGTGGTTTGGGGTCAGAAAATACGATTATGTTAACAGCTACAAATATGATACAGGCTAAAGAATATCCCTTACTAATCTCTGCATCAAGTTCCTTAGCTGAGCACTGAGTCTGATCCAGCTCCTGGTGACAGCTGCAGGACTTTTTCAGCTGACATAAATGGATTATCTTTGATGTTGAGCACTTAGGAGAATGAGTGGGGCTGTCACTGTGTTGTTGGGAGGGACGTTTTCTCATGTGGTGATTTGCATGGATTTTAGTGGCTTTTGCAAGGTACCATCCAGGGATAAGAGTTTCAGTGAATCAGCACCGCTTGCTGACAGCCTCTGGAGACCTCAGTGCCTCAGTCCCCATGTACTGAGCCTGGCCAGTGGTCTGATATAATCCACAGTCAAAAAACAGTCAGGAAGAGGGGATGGTATGTGACAAATGTAATGTCTTTCTCTACTGTAATAATTTTTGGTTAGGGATTGCTGCTATATCTTCTATTACAACTTTCTATTGACTCAATGTTCATATTTAGTAAAATATTAACACATATAGGGCTTATTTTCATTCTTTTTGTTACACAAACAACATAAAGATTATCCCTGTGTCCAGAACAGAGCTCTAGTTGCCTGCTCTTTATAAGCTCAGCTTTGTCAGGAGACTCTTGTTTCTCTATGGTACATGCTGAAATTGATAAATCGGGTTTTACTTTGAAAAAGTGGGGGAGCCTAACTCAAAATATGGTATGTACCTTGCTGAGCCTTTCTCTCAAGAGCTGCTTTTGTAAGAATTGCATATTCCTTATACACACTTGCCTAATGCACTTTCTGCATTGCAATATGTGTACACATCCTAAATTAATCTATGAAGAAATTTTGGGAAAGCTCATCCCTCTCTGTATTTATATGCAGCATATTTCTGTCTGTGGCCAGTGTGCCCAACATCAGTCATATTTACACCAGTTTGTTTTAACCACCTTACTCAGATGCCAATTCAGATATTAGTTTCCCTACGACATTACAGAGTGTTCTGTCCTATAAAAGTATCTTTTTATTTTTGTTTCCTACCCAGAGCCTTCAGCTCCCAGTGTAATTACCTGAGATGTATACCTAAGTGTAGGTGACAATGATCTGAAAGTCTGCCTCTAACAATGCAAGCTATTCCTTAGTGAGAGTATTTTTCCACATAATTCCCTCGTGTTTTCACAGTCTGAGATACTTATTTTAAACAGCAGAGCAGCCTCACTGTATCAGTGGCCAGATGTTTTCCATTGCACACATCCTCTGCAGGCTTTATTAAATTGTCAGTAACTAACCCGTGGGAATGGCTCCTGGCTGTGTCACGCTTTCTGGTGGCTTCTTCTCCTGGGCAGCTCCTGGTGCTGCAGCCCTGTTAGACACACTGTGGGCACACCCTGGCACATAGGGCATCCTGATGTGCTCCTCAAAGTTTGCTTTCCACTTCATATAAACCATGGAGGAAATTCCAGGGCTTAGAATTCAATCCCAATATGCACAATGACTATTGCCCCCACCATCTCAGAATTACAAAGCCTTTATGATCATCATAATCCTGTTCTGTAGGGCCCTAATTAAGGTAAAAGCTTGGTGTTGGCCCATAACCGGTTTGTAATCCCCTCACATACTCATCAACTTACCTTCTGCATTTTGCTTTTATTTGCCCCTTCTTGCACATTTTGCTTTGCCAATAGATGCCACAGTTAGCTTGCCAAATTGCTAGTTGGAAATTGCATTTACAGTTGCCAAATTATATGTTAGGTTTTCATAATAATTTAAATAGACAAACATTTGAAGAAAGTCTCAAGAATACAATATTACATTTTGAAGTCTTACTTTTCCTGCCTTCTGAGGTAATTTTACCAAGAAAACTATGAGAAGACACAGGTTTGGGATGCAAATCAGGATGTAAATAACAAATAATCTTTGTTATTTATACAACCAAAGTCCTTGCTCCTCTTTCCCATGTAATGCTTGAAGTTATGCAGACATAAAAAAATAAAGACAATGTATTTTAGTGGAAATATACCTAATCCTAAGCATATTTCCTATGTGGAAGAAAGGGGTAGATAATTTACCAATAATAAGATTATTTTATCTGAATGTAATCTATCTACTTATTTAAATATCATCAGATAGTCAAACCATGCCAACTATAGTAAAATTAAGACTGTAATAAATTTCCTAGAACATTTAAAATGAAAAATAAAAAAGTTTGGTTCATCATAATGAATGCAGTAATTTGTGTCCTGGTTTGACATAACCAAAGTTCACAGATAAGGAAGTCATTCAAGATCAGAAAATGCAGGTAATATTTTCTTAGTCTGTGGACCAGAAAAACTAATTCTGATAGTTTGTCTGTCCAAATACTCTAGGTAAAGAAATATAATTTCTCTTTTGTCATTTTGACATCATTATTATTTTCTGCTGTTCTCAAAGACCTACTCTACTTGAGTTGCATATATAAAATGTGAAGATAATTACACTTTTCCCTAACAGAACTGATTGTTCTCCTGCTGTCATAGCTATGGGATATGACCCTTAAATTGAGGGAGTTGGAATATATAAATTGCAACATACATTTCTGTATGCTTGTCTATAATGGAGTGAAAGCCTTCCTGATGGGAAACAACTTCTTTGATAAAATAAAATGGAGAGAGAAGCATTTTTATGTCACCCACTCAGATGATTGCAGAGATGCTGATGTTCTAAATGCACCATCAATGTCACCTGGTAATGTTTTCCCTCTCAAAACTTTATCATTTAGTTTTAACTGCAGATCTTTGAGTTTTGTGAATCTGGATGAACATGAGTCATCTTATACATGACTCATGTATATGTCCTTGGTAAGAATTATATCCTAGATACTGATGGATAATAAGCTTTAAGGAATAAATGAGGCCACACAAATAATGCAGGATTGTACACTGAGTAGAATGGAGACCTGCTGTTAACTGAGGAAATGGCTGGGAGCTCTCAAAACTGGACCATGCTGCTGGGGCATTCTCTCCCCACTTGCTGTGCATTCCTCCCCTTGGATTTCAGCACTTTGTGCCATGTAGCAGCAGCGTCAGCAGCTGGTGTAAGCAGCTCTGAGACCCAAGTGCTACAAGAGGTCTTTTTTTGGGCTAGGACAATGACAAGCCAGTGATGCTGTTATGGGACATTGTCCTGCTGGCCCCTGTTTGGCACAGGCTGGGTGACACTGGGAATGTCATTAATCAGAAATGCTTTGATGTTCCATCAGTTACTCTTTGCCAGTTTTCCCAATAGAAAAAAAAATTGCAATAGCACATAGTAAAAATAGAATATATTCTGTTTCTTTTATGGCATCATTTCAGACCTGGACTCACAACCTGGCAAGGTGAGCAAGCTGGAGAAGAGAAGGTCTCAAAAGGGAGTAAAGATGCAAGGACTAGGTATGACTAGACCTTACAGGTCAGAGGCACTTTCCTGTTTATGTGCAAATAAGAAAAACAGTGACAGCACTAGGCTTTGCTGCCTGTCCATGGCGCTGGCTCACACTCAGTGTGCCTGTCACAAACTCACTGCTATAGGAGTGCTTGTCTTGCACCTCTAAGGCACTGATTTCCTGCTGTCTTGTACCTTGTGCAGATACTTGTCTCAGAGCCAACTGCCTTAAACTGTACTGCATTTGATGGATGAGTTTTATTTGCAGCAGCTCTTTCCAGATTGCTGAGACATCTTTGATCTTTGTTGCTATGTACGTGGTCAGCAAAAGAGAATCATCAGCAAGATGCAACTTTCTTAGCAGACTTTTTAGCTGATGCTACATTTTAGAAAATGATATCTTTTATGTATGGTTTCACTCAGATAACTGCTTCCTGATGCCTTCCTCAGTTCTTAGATGTGACATTACTCTAGGCAGGCCCACAATCCAATATCCTGTCAATTCTGGATGCCTGCAGCACAAAGGAAGGGAAAACCAGCTTTTTTCCTGCATGGACTAGAATATATTGTTTTACTGGATTTTTGATGCAAAAGCAGCCCAGTTCAGTGCCAATTCAATCCTGTATTCAAGCAAGATAAAGACCTATTGCAAACTTCAGGTGACTTGTTATCCGTAGCATGATTTTGCTGAATGACACGAGCAGAGACCTTTTTCTGAGTGCTTTAAAAATAAATTGTACAAGTATAGACTGTACTATACACTGCACAGAAGAGTGGCTTAGCACAATCTAACCATCATGGAAAGCACAGCTGTCCAAGGAAATGAAGAAAATCCTGGGAGATTGCAGCTTGGTCAGTCTAGTGAATGGCCAGGACACTGCAGTGCTGGGGCTGAAGGCTGATCACGTCCCACTCTTGTACTCACACTTTCCAGCTAAACAGTAACCAGGAGGCAGAAGAGATTATCAGTAAGGTGAAAATCAAATACTGTCTGTTCCCCTGTTTTCTAGTAATGCAGCACCAACACAAGGTATAAAGCTTTCTAGACTCCTGTTTTACTCTGATTTACTGTAATACCAGCTGTAAAATAATACAGAACTACACCATTTTCACTTCACTATTATTAGGCCTCTGTGAATTCCTTTTATTTCTCTCATCATTGAATAAATTTGCAATATGTACATTCTAAGTAATGAAAGAAGTACTTTTATATATCAAACTATTTAAAAGATCTTCATTCAGATTTACTTTTATTTAATCACACAGAAGCACAATTACTAAAAAAATTTCCTGTGACTCATTTCCATATCTTCTTGATAGCCAAGCAAACATGGCTATATTATGTGTTATATTGCACTTAAAAAATTATATGTTTAATGGTAACATCCATAACTGACAAGACCATTACTGATGTTCCTTAGAACCACAGTGTTAAGTGCCAGTGACAGATTTATTTTGCAGTATAATTCACAAGAGAATTACTCTAGTTCAGTGATATTCACTGAAAATTTTTCTTCTTCAATGGTGAGGGATTTAAATGCAGAAAAACTATGGTTTAGGCCATGTTAATAAACAATATAAACAATATACTCAAGGATAAAAGTACATTTTCTGAACTTGAAACCTAGAGTTGGGATTTGAAAGTTATAACTTATTCTGAGCTTTACACTGTTAGCAGTGTAGGGCACTTTTTCTGGTTTTCCAACTAGAGCACTTCTATAATACTAGAATAATACAAGTCAAATAAATGGATTTAGAATGAAAAGGTATGAATTTGTCTACAGAGACTTATGGTATAAAGTAGAAATATAATTACCAGAGACTTTTTTCCACTGGCTACTTTTCTAAAACTCAGCATTTATGGAGACTCTATTTTCACTGAGACAGTTTTGTAGGGGTTTTTTGCTTATATTGTGTATGCATTGCTCTGATATATATATATATAAACTAAGACTACTGTAACTTCTAAAAATACATCTGGAGAACCAGTAATATGTTAAAATCTGTATGGTTGCTTTCTGAAATACTAATTTCTTGAAGCATGTTGGGATAGCTAAAAGCAGTGACTACAAAAAAGTGAGACACATATGGAACAAAAATGTTGAGCTATGGTTTATTGTACTCAAATACAAGGTCACCAAATTAATAAGTGTGTCTTAGGCACTGTTATGGACAGAATCCAAGCAACTTGCTCAATGTTTTATTATTTACTGCTTGCTATGTATTAAAGAGCACTTGCATAGAAGTGGAAGGTTACCTCAGCTTTTTGTATTTGAACTGTGGGATATGTTCCCTGTCTGGGAAATATTACAGCTTAACAGATGTCTCCCAGATGGTTCTCTGATCCAGTGGTACACAGAAGTCAGGTCAGCAACTTCGGAAATAAGATTCAACTCACAGGAAATACTTATAGTTATTCAGCATGCAGCAATATGACCTTTATTAGTATTGAAGGCAAAATAAGAGAAAAAGTTTACATATTTAGGGTAGAAAGCTTTTGGTGAAAATATCAGGGAAACTTTTAGTTTCACATTCCCAGGGCTTACTCAAAGTTCAAAAAAAATCCCAAAAATGAAAGAATAAAGGTTTAATAGAATAATGAGCTTTTTTGGTGAAAATATCGGAGAAACTTTTAGTTTGCTATTCCTGAGGCCTACTCAATGTCAAAAAAACTTGACACAAAATACCTAATCTTTCACATATCCTAAGTGCCTTTTTAACATGCAGACACCCAATTTAGGCACTCTGCAAACCCTGGATTCAAAATGACAATAAATATTAATGTTCATAGGTATCTATTTGAGATATCTATGAGATATCTATCTGTTCATTGATATCTATTTTCTATCATTATTCACAAAGACTAACTCCATGATCTCTAAAGCCAATGCAGGAAGAAAAGCTACTAAAAAGTGCTCTGTGTTACAAATCTCTTCTAGGGCAGGGAAAAGCAGCAGCATCATCTCAAGCACATGTTAAAGAAAGGGAAAGAATCCTGCTTTTGTGGGGTTAGCTCACAGCCAGACCAGCAAGCAGAAACCCATGTGGTGGGACAGCAGGAGCACTGGGCTGGCACAGGGAACACAGCAGAGCATGTATGCTTGTAATGTTCACAGATAGGCCACAAAAGAAAACAGATGACTGAAACTTGCACTTGTATGCAGTTTCAGTACTAGTGCCATCTTTATAGCAGTGTCATTTGAAATGTGCTCCGTTTTTTTAGCTGCTTTGAAGCATTCTTGCTGCACCAAAGTAATTTAAATTGCCTGCTGTGGTACTTATTTGTGCTAAATGTAACAATTAGTTGTCAAGTGGATTTTCATATCCTGAAGGTAGATGGTATATTTTAAAGGCTTTACAGAGTGCTGAGGTCACTGTGCTTGTGTCCTCTCGGTGTCAGAGTGCTCAAGGCACCAACAGGCTTTAAGAACCTCCAGCCTCAGCTGGAGCCTCCACTGACACCCTGTCCATAGGCCCAGGAGCTGTTTTTAAGCTGAACCTTTGGCATTCAGTGGCATGGGCAGCACTGCTGGAGGAGTGCTGGTCTAGTTCAGTGGTGGCCACATCTGCCCACTGAGCTCCTTGATTTGGGCCTTGACCTTCAGACTCCACCTTGGACTGTTGCAGTGCTGTGCACCTGCCTGGCAATCCTGGAACTGATCCTGGTGTGTGGGGGTGGCTGTCCCTCCATATCAGAGCTGTACCATCACAGTGACCCTGTCCTGTGGTGTGCACTCCTAGCTGGATGTGGTGGCTGTGTCTGGAGGCTTCCTGCTCACCTTGCTCAGGTGCTGCGGGGCTGTACTGTACTGTGCCCTGGCTGCTCTGTTTTGCTCAGCTCCCACCTTGCCTTTCCTGATGGCCAAAGATGCTGCCCACTGAGGCTTACTCTTGTGCAGCTTGTCCTTAGTCTTCAGTCTCATTATGCAGTGCTAATTAATATTTATTAGATTTTATTCGTATTTTTCTGTTCTTGATTTTCTATTCTTTTTTCTCTTCAGGTTTCCAGTTGATTTTGCCCTTCCTTTCCTACCCTTCTTCTCAGACTCTCACTGAACCTCCTAGCTGTAGATCTCACTCCTCTCTTAAATTCCTCTGTCTCCTTCCTCTAGGAAATCCCTGACAGTTGTCTTCAGTAGAACGACTTCATGCCTGTCCTTGATGAATGAAGATTTATGACTTGATCCGTCCCTAAATCAAGCACTTCCTCAGGCGGCTTCCTCACAAAATACATCAGAAGAATTTTACTGAAAGTGGAAGGGAGAGAAAAATTTCAGGAGTTATAAGAGAATTAATAATTTATTATATACTCTTAGAGAAATCCAAGAAAGGTCACTGCACTTAGAGGATTGAGGAGGAGTGGAGGGCTGGGTGTGGAATAAAATGCCAAGCTCTCCCTTGATTCAGTCTTAGGTGTACAAATCCCAAGTTCTTCCTCTTTAAAATATTCATGTAAAGTTTCTCTTGCTGAAATTATTGCCGAGTAAGCAGAAAGAAAAATGCTGGTTTGGTTTGGTTTGGTTTGGTTTGGTTTGGTTTATTTCTGGGCTAAAGTTCTGGAATAAGTAATAAGTTAGAAGAATGTTTTGCAGTAAATGCAGTGTTTGACAGATGTGCTTCTTTCAGAGCAGACAAGTTTTCTCCACTAATTAATGCTTATGCAAAATGTAAATAAGGATCTGCTGTTTGGTTCTGTCCATCCAAGGTTACAAATCAGAAACATTACTAGGAGATTTCATGAACCCCATGAAGGCTTTGTGGTGAATTTTCTATACTGATGAACTGATTTACAAACAAAGGGGCTAGGTGTGGAAAAAATAAAAATAAAAACCACAAAACCAAGGAAACAATAAAAATTTAAAAAAACCCCAAACCAAAAACCAACAATAAAAAATGAGGCAAAAGGAAAAATAACCACAACACCAGCAGTTAAAAAAAACCTCTGCAAACCAAAGCCCCCCAAGAGCACCTGACTACAGCCACACAGGGGCAGTGGGGCTCTGCCTCAGCACAGCTCTTGGAAGCAGCACCAAAGCAGCTCCCTCTTATCCCAGTAAGTAGCAAGGGGCAGCTCTCTTATGAAGAAAATTATTAATTTCCCACTCCCCCAGCACTCATTTTCATAGCTTTCTGGTCCCAGCATTTTGCTGAATATGAGATTGGGGCTTGTTTGGGATTCTTTTTCTCACTGTGTGAAGCAACTGAGATGTCAGGTATTCGTTCATTACAAATTCTTTTTCTATGACAGGAATCAAACCATAGCAGCCAAAGTTTCTACATTTCCAAACCTTCCCTTTGTCATTCTGATGGTAAAAAGCTTTTTATGGCCTCCTGACTGACATGTTCCCAAGGCTGTGTTCAACAGTACCTTATTTCCATTTGTTCCACCAATTCATCTCACTGCTATATCCCTATAGCAGATGCAAAGGCTACTTTAGTAACTAAAAAGGCAGTATTTCTTCCTCCCAAATTAAGGAACAAAGAGTAGGAAATTCCAGTAATCCCCTAGACAGAGTATGCCATCTGCATATTCTCCTTTGATGAATAGTAAATTTAAATTGCAGCTTTCCTGGTGGCTTTCTGATCTGAACTATATTGAATGCTCAGACTACAATCCAGGCAGTAATTAATGGGACTAATGGGATTCCAGCTTGCTCCCAAAGGGCTCTGCTTGAGGCAGAGTGCTCAGCCCCAGCCCGTGGGAGCTCTGGGCACAGGGAGTACTCTGTGGGTGACACTGGGATATTGTGAAAGTCCACCAAGTGGCCTTGCCTAAGGTAGCCTGACAAATATTATAGGAAAAAAGGATTACTAAGATGATGATCTTTCACTTTCAGACCTCTTCCAGATCATTCTGGAAGCGCACAGGTGAAGGCAATGGCATGCTTCACTGCATAGATTTTATTAAAACTGCATTACAAAAATAACTGTCCTTTGTGCATAAACAACTTGGTTAGACCCAGAGTTTTTTTATCTAGAAAAAGAAGGTTTGTCTTGGGAGGATAATAGTTAAATATCATAATATAAACATGAAAAATAATTTGTGTTATAAAATATAGGGGAAAAAGTGGACTTGTGAGAGTGTGCACTTGAAAGCCTTTCAAAGCAGTCATGCTTGTATTCAGTAGAACCAGAATAATAACAGGCTAGATAAAAACTCTAATTAGGGTGCAACAAGCAGGTCCTAGGGGGAAATAAAGCCATTTATTATTGTATCTTAAATGAAGCAGAGCTGCAAAGTAAGTTTTATAGACACTCTGCACTGGAAAGAATTTAGCCACTAGTAAATATCCTTATGTTTTGCTGTTTGGCTTAAAATAGTGTCCTCTTACTCTCTTATACTTCTCCTTTTAAATAAGACCTGATTTCAATCTCTAGGCTGACTTTGGCACAATATATAAAGTGCAGATGCACACATCAGATATTAATGATTGTTTGAGCTCTTCTATTTAGCAGTAGAAGTGGGAAGTCCACTTCATTCTCATACGAAATTTGTTATCCTCTTCCATAATTTACACAAAGCCTTAGTGATAAGTGAGCTGCTGTAATTTAAGTCAATAAATCTCCAGAAGACTTTTAAAGTTATCAAAGGAAATTCTTTTTGCAGCAGAGAAGCTCCTTCTGCAAGAATGAAATTCTCACCAATTAAATTCTGCCAGAGGAGAAGTAAATGTACTTCCTAGCACTAAAAAATAGAGTTGAGACACAAAGAATTTTTTTAAAAATCACTCAAACAGAATAGAAGTCTGTTACAACATAAGACTTCTCAGAGTTTGGGAAATATATAGATTTTATAAATGGAAATTATGGTGATGAAGCCGCTTCTATCAATTTTAGTGCTTACAGTTGTATACCAATAGTTTTAAGACCAGAATAAGTCCAGGTAGATATCCTTACTGCTGATCTTACCAACACTGAAGAAATACTTCACACAGTACCTGGATATCAGTGGGACTATTGGTGAAACAAGGGTCTAAACTGCCTGGTCATGGGATAGCAGAAGAAAAACAAGTGGCTTTTAACCACTGCTGTGAGTCTCTTGGAAGCAAAGGCTCGTCTCTTCAGGCTTAAGCCTGAAGAAAGCCAGAGGATTTTCTGTCGTGCTGCCCCATTAGAATGTGTTACTGCAGGGACACTGCAGCTGTGTGAGCACGTGCTGGACACTCGGGAGCCCTGGCCATGGCATCCCAGTGGCACAGCATTTTCAGCAACTTTTAATGGCAAGTTCTTCTCTTAAGGAGTTTTAAACTTCGGGTACTTGTTGCCTATATAAGTATATAATACCTTTTATTGGAAGGCAGTATTAGGTGTTTTTGAAGGTGACACTAAGATTACACCTGGAAGTAAAATGGGTATTATCCTGTGTATTCAGCAGAATTACTGCAACCTGGTGATTTTGTACAAGCCTACCTCAAAGTAAACTAGTGAAAACATGTTCAAAATGAGAGTTAGCACAGTTATTTGACAGAAGCTCAGTTTCAGTATAACTGTTAATGAGTTTGCAAAAATAAAGCTTACTTTTAAAATGAATGTGAATTATCCCTCACAGAGCCTGCTGTGGATAGAACAATGTCCCAGTGAGGCTGGAATTGTAGTGTCATGTAGGCATTTCCCAATCAGACCCCAGTGTGAGTGGCAGGTGCCACTTCAGTGAGGGAAAAACAGGCTTTCTGTACTCCTTTCCTCTCAGAGAGTGCAATTTCCTTGCTTACATATTGAAAATAAGATCCAGATCTCTGGCTGGCAGAAGTGTGCTCATGCATGTCTAAAAGTGGGAAAGGCTGATATTAAGCTAGCACCAAAGCTCTTTTCAGCTGGAACTGACTGGCACTGACCTAGCTTGCAAGCTGTTCTGAGTTGTATAACCTGTTTTTATTCTTCCTCTAGTTTTGACATATGGGAATCACCTGAATGGAGCTGTGCCTTTAGCACTTCTGTACAGAAGATAGCTGGTTGAGTATTGCTTTGTCTGCTGCAATCAGTATGGCCTTATTGTATTAACATTTCTGATAGGAAAATGGAAGAACTGCTGCAAAAAAAGCAATGTGTTTGTAGGAGTTCATAGAAATGGCAAATGGTGAAAAAAAAATTAGCTCACATAAAAAAATGCAGTTCTCTTGAAATCACATTGAGAAGATCATCAGTACAATGGTGTCATGTGTGGAAGTCTAATGGACCTCTTGTCTAGGAGCCCCAACAACGGGGATCAAACTACTGCTCTTCTAAATAAAAAAGTAGGAAATGACTGATGGAAACAGAAAACAGAAATAATGCCTAAGCAAATAAATAAGATCACCAATTTTTTTAGCAGTAATTGCTAAATATAAATGTCCTCCTTGATTCCAGATGCTCTTACAGCACAGAAAAATAAATTCCAAAACTGAAACTAAATCCACAACTTAACTATGCAGCACAGAAAACCAGAAAGAACTATAAATATAAACCTGAATTAGATATCTCAAATCTCTTCTCAGTATACTTTCCCCTTTTTGCAAAAGTCTTTACTAAAAGCAGTCCACATCTGCATCTAGGAAGAAGAACATAAGAACAGCCTCAAAAATAATGTGAATTTCCCCATATTGTCAGAGTTATTGCTAAGATGTCTGATCTATATGGATTTGTATAGAAACTAACCAGCCTATATGTGCTTACAGCTACAATGCATGTAAGAAAAACATCAACTTTTCATATATAAAAATGCTGCTGAATTCCATAAAATAAACCAAAATATTAACAGTACAGTATCATTGGCAATTAAGAGTCACAGCATCATCTAGTGGTCAAATATGAAAAGCAGAATTCTTGGTGGATTATTCATTGTTTTTGTATTTTATTCAGACAGAAAAATTAAGAGCATAAAGAAATTGGCTGCTTATGCTCAGGAAAGCAGTTACCTGACCTAAAGCCTTCTTTAAATATTAACTTTCCATTTTTGCAAAAAGTCATTTTTCCTGAGTCAGCAATCATTTTGCAGTCTCAGGTTGGCTGTATGCCTGTGTGGGGGGCTGGCCTTGTCTGGATGCCAGGTGCCCACCACAGCTCCTCTCTGCCTGCCCTCCTCAGCAGGGCAGGGCACAGGAAGTGTGACCAAAGGCTCCTGGGCCGAGACACAGACAGGGAACGCCTGTCCTGGGAAAAACAGCGGCAGGTCCACCTTGGGGCCAGCTGGCACCGGCTCTTCTGCAAGGGGAAACGTCCAGCAGCTTCTCACAGGAGCCACCCCTGTAACCCCCTGGCTACCAAAGCCCTGCCACACAAACCACTGGGGCTGTGCAATGGGGTGAAATGCAGCTCGCCCACGCCTGGAGCCTCGGTACCACGGACACCATCCCAGCAGGAACAGCCAGGATCCTGCCAGCCTCACCAGGGCCCTTCTGCTGCCTTCTTCTCCTTCTTCTAAAGCACTTTCTTACACCACACTGTTGAGATGAATATGAAGACAGTTACTGAACCGGCACCAAGAAAATCAAATTTTGCCCAGTAGTGTTGTCATTTGTACTTCAAAGTACTGGTGGTTTTCTTTTTTACCTCAGTAATCAAAACATTTTGGCCTGAGGCTTCCAAAACTCTTAACAAAAAACCACCTTGTAGGCTTGTGTAGCTCACAAGAAATTAGGCAGGAAAAATATCCTTTGGGAACTGAGTTTGAATTATTTTACTTCCCATTATCCACCTCTGATTCTGTTTGTAATAAACTCACTTTGCAACCTGAAGTGGAAGCTGTTTTGCCCTTGAACGTTTTCTTCCCGTCCTTATCTCACTCGTGAGCCCTTTGTTATTTTTTTTTCCCTCTCCACAGCCCAGATGTGTCAGGGGAGGGTGAGCAAGCAACTCTCATGGGTGCCTGGTGTTGGGCCAGTGTAAACCCATGACAGTTGTTCATACCCTCGTCTGAACTCAGTCTAATTCTGAGGGCAAGACACCTCTGAATGCTGGCAAACTCGTTCATTAATGCTGTTAGATTCCCTGTCATCTTTCAATCAGCTCCTACTCCTTTTAACTTCCAGAGGCCCCTTTGATGATGGCATAATCATTGTGAAAAAGTATTTTATCTCCAGCTGTTGGGTTATTCAGGAGAAAAAAAAAACCAAACAAATAATGATATTGAGCTATCTATCTAAATAATAACTGATAGCACTGATCCATGTGAATTTTGACACCTGCTAGAGGAACTTTGTCATCTTGCAGGCACATAAATAGCCGGTGAAGAGACCACAGCCTTACACTGAAGGCACCATGCAAATCCTTCTCCTCCTCCTCGCAGCTGCAGGGCTTTGTTGGGGGCAGTACAACCCCAACACTGTCCCAAAGAGAACCTCCATTGTGCATCTCTTTGAATGGCGCTGGCAGGATATTGCTGAGGAGTGTGAACGCTACTTAGCTCCTAATGGATTTGGAGGAGTTCAGGTCAGTTGTTTCCTGCGAGTAGTAGGAAAATGGCATTGTAATATTTGATTCATAAGTTGTTAGTATTCAATAATTTGATTAATAATGTCTGAGTTGGAGACAGTCATCTTGCTGAGGAGGGAGGGTAGGAAGTAGAAACTGCTTTTAGAAGCAGCCCTAACTCTGCAGGGCCCTGTAGGAATGAATGATGGTGTATGTCTAGCAGATCAGTTACAAAGGGGCATGCTGAAAGGCTTCCCCTCAAAGCTAAGTAGAAGGTAAAGCTCTTTACCTTGTTCTAAAGGAAGTATGGAAGCAGTGAGGTTTGGCATTCCTAAGGCTGTCGCTGTTACAGGTGAAAATGATTCCTGTGGCTTCAGCCCTTCCATGCACATGTCCTGGAAAGCAGGCCCATGCTGGACCCAGGCAACTCACAGGAACAAAACAAAATGTCTTTCTTGCCAGTGTACAAGACAGACATCTCACAGATCTGAACTTCTGCTGTGGGAGAGAGACTGGGCTGGGTACTAACTTTCCTCTGAGGGCAGATGTCCTGAGCACAAATTTTGCCCTTAAAATGTTGATTTGATTTCTTATCAAAGTAAATAATTTCATCTGCAGGTTTCACCTCCAAATGAAAATCTTGTCATTACTAACCCGAACAGGCCCTGGTGGGAAAGATACCAGCCCATTAGCTACAAGATCTGCTCTCGATCAGGAAATGAAGAGCAATTCAGAGACATGGTGAAGAGATGCAACAATGTTGGAGTAAGTGCCTTGAAAATCTGTCTGATATGGCAAGAAGTGCTGTATCAGCTGAGGGAAGGTGCTGCTGTCCTCAAAGGAGATGTAAACTGAGAAGAAACTGAAAGGGAAAATAATCCACTTAAGAGTGATGTAGTAAATCCCTGGCTATCACTTCATGTTTGCTACAAAACACTGACATGCACATACTGCTCTTCCAGGTTCGTATCTATGTGGATGCTGTCGTCAACCATATGTGTGGGGCTGCAGGTGGCTCAGGCACACATTCTACCTGTGGAAGCTATTTTAATGCTGGAAACAGAGATTTTCCAGCTGTCCCGTACTCTGGCTGGGATTTCAATGATGGCAAATGTCACACTGGAAGTGGAGAAGTTGAGAATTATAATGATATCTATCAGGTAACTTTCCCTGGAAAATTTTTCAAAACTTTTTTTTTTATTTTTTTTTTCTTGACATATTCTGTTAACTCTACAGTAAAATCAAAAGGTGTAGTGCCTCACAAAACCAGTGCTTAGTCACTTGACAAGTGAATGAAGTGGTGACCATAGGTACGTGTGGCCCAAAATATTCTAAGTATTGAGGAATCGAGAACCTACGTGCAGATGTTTGCTCCTGAAGTGAGCCCAGTGTACTCAGCTCAGCCTGTGAGCTCATTTTTATGGCCTATAAACTCAGCTGATCATGATAAGGAGCCCC